>NW_003852477.1:427403-433883 GCF_000181295.1 Otolemur garnettii
AGCTGGGACTACAGGCACCCGCCACAATGCCCAGTTATTTTTTGGTGGCAGCCATCATTGTTGTTTGGCAGGCCCAGGCTGGATTCGAACCCGCCAGCTCAGGTGTATGTGGCTGGCGCCTTAGCTGCTTGAGCCACAGGCACTGAGCCACGTTTTAGGTGTTTTCTTTTAAGTTCCTTTTATTCTTAACACCATGTTTATGAAATTTTCCATATTGACATATTTGTACATATTCATTCTATTTGTGTACAGCACTTCATTTTATGCATATACCACAATTTATGTATCCACATTTTAAAAAGATGTTTAGATGTTTATGTTGATTCCAATTTTCCCTGTAACTAACGATGCTGTACAGAACTCTCTTTTACATGTTTCCTTATACAGATGTGTGAGGCTTTCTAAATAACACGTACCTCTGAAATTGTTGAGCTGTAGGGTATGCACAACTGTGATTTACCAGATATGGTACAGTACTCCCCCAAAGTGGAGGACCAAACCCACACTCTTACAAACTGTGAGTTCCTACTGTTGTGTATCCTTGACTACACATAGAAGTTTATTTTTGATTCTCTCATGGGTGAGAAACGGTATTTCAATTGTGCTTTAATTTCCTTCCTCTGTGTTTCTCTGCATTTGTTTATAACCATTCAAATCTCCTTTCTGTGATCTGCTTGCCATTTTCTTTGTCCTTTGTTGGGGTTATGTTTTTATCACTGACTTGTGCCTCTTTTTGTTACAGATATGTAGGTGTTAATTCTGTCTAGATTTCACAAATTCTATTAAGCAGTTTTCATAATATTAGTTTCTAGTTTGTGGTAGTGATTTCATTTAGTTTGTAATATCCTTTGTTGTATAAATACCATAAATTTTAACATAAGTGAACTTAGCGATCTTTTCTTTCATAGCATAAACTTTTTGGATTGTTCAAGGCATTCCCAACTGCGAGATCTTAAAGCTTTTTTCTCCTATATTTATTCTATAAGCTTTTAAGTTTTGCTTTATCACATTTAGGTGTTGAACCCAATTCCCCTGCATCTAATTTATGACTATGATGTGAGGTAGGGATTTGAATTTAATACTTCTATATAATGACCATTTTCCCCCAGCATCATTTATTGAATAATAAATCCCTTTCCTACTGATTTATAATGCCATGTCTGTTATTTATCAGATCTCCAAATATATAGATTGTTTTATTTCTGGGGTTTCAAGTCTGTAGTACTGATCCATTTTTCTGTCTTTAAACCAATACTACACTGTTTTCAGCTTTATAATATATCTCAATATATTTTAGTAAATTCTCTACCTTATTCCTTAATTTATCTTGATAGGCTTTACTTTTCCATATGAATTTTAGGATTACCTTGTCAAGTACCATAAAAAAAGTATTGAAAATTTTCACTGGAATTACATCGAATTTATAGGTTAATTTGGGAAGAATTGGTATCTCTACGATATTCAGACTTTCAGTCATGAAAATGGCATATCTCTCCACTTAAGTCCTTTTTGTGTTTTTCACTAGTTTCATAACCTTTCACATGAAATTTATACATCTCTCCAGCTGTATTAATGTGCTGTTTGATTTATAATTTGAGATTTTACTCTCAATGGCTATATTTTTCATTTCTACAGATTTTATTTGCCTCTTTTTCAATATTGTCTTATTCTTTTCTCATGTTATTCTTATTATTTTGCAGTTTTTGGCTGGGGCTGGGTTTGAATCCTCCACCTCCAGTATATGGGGCTGGTACTCTACTCCTTTGAACCTCTTTTTTTATGTTTTTAATCTTGAACTCCTGGCTTTAAGCAATCCTCCTGCCTTGGCCTCCCAAAGTACTAGGATTACAAGGCATGAGCCACTCTACCCAGCTTATTTTCTTGTCTCTTGTTACTATACTTTTACTTTATTATCTCTATCCAACATTTCTACTATGTGACATTTTAAGGGGTAAGTCTGATTATATGTGCACGTGTGTGTGTTCTGACTCTTGCTCATGGTGAAATATTTCCTTGTTTTTTTTGTAATTTGGAAAATTCAGCTTGGCCTGGGTTAAAGGTATATCCTTCTAGAGACGTTTTATGTTTACCTCTTTTAAAGTTTCCAAGATATTATCCTAGAACCACTGTACATCTTTCCTTTTTAGGTCAGGCTTTAGTACCACTCAGATGTAAACCTGAATCCCAAGTCTGTACAAGGCCAAATTCACAGTTGCAAGCTTCCAGGAATTACTTTTGTTTTCTTTCCAGCCCTGGCTAAGACAAGGCTTCTTTATCATCTCCAAGTATCAGTGTGTAGGTTTTTTGTGTTTGCCTTCTTACTAGATGTATGGTTGTAGTCTTACGGGGCTACTCAATGCCAACCTCGACTCACACTGTTCCAAGACTAAGTATCTTATCTCTATGTGCACAGAATACCCAAACCTCCAGATTATATAAATCAGTAGCTCCCCACCCCATCCAGGGCAACTACAAAAAACATTTTACATGTTTACTGCTGTGGTTTTTAAGCCCCTCTTTGTTTTTGGCACTTGGGGATGCTGTTACAGTAGTTCTCCCTTATCCATGGGGAATACATTTCAACACCTTCCGTGAATGTCTGAAACCATGGAGAGCACCAAACCCTGTATATATCATACTTTTCTCCATATAGACATAGCTATGATAAAGTTTGGTTTATAAATTAGGCATGATAGAGATTAACAACTTCTCTTTGGTATGTTTCTAGCTTCTCTTTGGCATATATGAATTGCCAGCATCCCTACTCTTACATTTTGGGGCCCTTTGTGTCCATAAGCACTGCAATACCATGATAATCAATCTGATAACAGAGGTGGGTAGTTAAGTGACTAATGGGTGGGTGGCATGTACAATTTGTATAAGCTGGACAAAAGGATAATTCATGTCCCTGGGTGGGATAGAGCAGGATGATATGAGATTTCATCATGATACTTGGAATGGCCTGCTTCTTAAAACTTCTGAATTGTTTACTCTTGGAATTTTCCATTTAATATTTTTGGACCATGACTAACTGTAGGTAACTGAAACTATAGAAAGTGAAACTGCATAGAAGGGGGACTACAGTACTTTCGCATGTGCTTAGGCATTTCAAAAGAATGTTTGCCATATTTGTAATTGTTTCAGAATAGACTTTTCTGGTTTTCTTGTCCATACTGTTCCTAGAAACAAAAGTTTCACTTGCCTTATATCTTTGTTTGTGATGGGCTAAAATGTCAAATCCATCAATCTCTTAATGAAATTTTGTCTTTAAAGTCATGTTTTAGAAAGACCATTTCCATACCAAGATTATTTGCCCATGCTTACTTTTGCGATTTAGCTTACTTAGACTTAAGCCACATAGAAAATGTTAAATGCAAGAAAATCAAAACTTACATGCTTGCAATAAAGCTATCCAAATAACAAAACATAGCTGTAACCCAGCTACATTGCCTATGTTAATAATTAAACCACAAGTTTAACAAAGCTGCAATTCAATATCTTAAGGATCCAGTGAAGCCATCAGTACTCTTCACCACACCTAGCTTGCTGTTTAATCCAACTCAACATTCACAGTCTAGTAAAACCATAATCAACTGAAACACCACATGAAGACCACCCAACATATCCAACAGTACCAGGAGGCACCTACAGGCTGAGATATAGCTTCCCCTTTTGTTTGCATATAGAATAAGGAAAGAAGAGTAAAATTACAATAAATGGAATCAAATTAGTGAAAAATTTTGAATAGACACTGCAGAGAACATTCTAGAATCCTGGGTCTGGAAAGTAACAAGAGAAAAACATCCTCACACCCCACAGTATGGGAGACCTACCTGCCTGTGGAGGCCCCTTTGTGCCCACAGCCACAGTTAGCCTGAGACAGGGTCTGGTCTGCAATAACAGAGCTTAGAATGAGTGCCCAGAGGTCCTCCTCCTCGACCCAACCTCAGTGATGATCCAGGAGCTCCTTTCTTAGGCCAGTGGGTTCTTGCCATTTGTGCCCTAGGATCCCATAGAGGACTGACTGCATGTTTATCTGGACAGAGCCAATGTTGCCCTGTCCCTAGGAATCAGAAGACAGTGGCTACATGCCCAAGTCTGCCCCTTCTGTGACTCCATCTGCCTATGGGCCTCAGTTTCCCCATTCTGTATAGTCAAGAGGCAGGACTTGATTTGGTGTCAAGAAAAAAAGATCAGAATTAAAATCCAGCCATTCTGACTTCCAGGAACAGTCTCTTTAATAACAACAACAACAATAATAGCACAGCTATCATTTATTTTGAGTGCTTATTGTTTATCAAACTCTGAGCCAAGCACATTATACACATTATCTTATTCAATCCTCATTAGCTTCCTACGAGGTTGATATTGTCATACTAATTCCGCATTTATTAAATTCAGCAAATATTTATTGTGCCAATTCCTGAGACTAACTAATTTGCTTGAGGTCACATAGTAAGAGCTGAGTCAGAATTCGGATCTAGCTCTGTGTGATTTGCTCACTATACCCATCTCTGTATCCTTCTCTGCCACCCTCCCTCCTTCTATCCAACCATCCACCCATCCTTTCCCCCTTTCCACCAGCACTGATGCTCACTGTTGCAAGCTCTAACCACTCCCCTCCTCCATCTACTAGTTGCAAAATACACTTCTCCACATAATGAAGTGAGTTTACCCCCAACTCACTTTTGTTTTCTAGCCTCTGGACATTTTCACAAACCTTTAACTCCAACCTCCAGCTCCAAACCTACATCTCTTAGCTCCTTAGGTCACCCTGAGATTCCTTCCCTCCTCCGAGATGTCCTCAACAATGAACCTCATCCTCAAAAGATCCTTTTACATCCAGCATCTCTTCTCCCTTACCCATGAAGGCTATGCCAGCTGGGTGCAGCTGCAGGTGGCCCTTACCAGGTTTCCGACCTGCAACATGGACTCGAATTCAGCTGTCATGTTGTAGTGTTCCAGTGCCATGAAGAGTGTGTTGAGCACGATGCACATGGTGATGGCGAGGTCAGCAAATGGGTCCGTGACCAGAAACTTCACTTTCTGCTTGATGGACAGCCATAGTGGACAGCACTCCCAGATCAGGTAGCGCTGGGCAAAGCGGTTCCAGCATGGTGGACATTTGCGGTGAGACTCCTCCAGCTCTGAGGGGACAGCCCGGGAGTAAGTTTTTTTTTTTTTATTGAGTGAGTCATATATATAAGGTGGTATTCCAGGAAAGATTTATGACTTACTTGGAGATGACAGGGCTGCTATATGACAGTAGGACAGTGAGTGAGGCAGGGGAGGCCAAGGGATTGTATAGCCTGTGTCCTGGATCTTTACAGTGTACATATGAAAAAATAGAGCCACAAAGGACAGGAGATGAAGACAGATATAGGGAAAACTGGGAATAGACAAGACAAATGCATGCTCACTTGTGACAGCAGTCTCGTGTGGATGTGAAGGCAGTCAGGGGAGGACAGGCTGAAAATGGTGGGACAATAATTAGTACCGGTAGGTTCAGATATAAAGACACTCAAGAAGGAGCAAGTAGGAAAAGATGTGGACATCTGGGACATGTCAGGACAGATAGGGTGATGCCTGGGACAGACCAGAAAAGTTGAGGATACATCTGAGATGGGAAGGAATAAGAAGGGTGTCAAGTTCAGACTTGAAGGCATGTGAGCTTGTGTAGGGTAGGACCAGCTGGGACAGATGTGGGCTGCCTGAAGTAGTCTGAGGTATATAGAGGAATGGCTGGGAACTGGCTGGACCAGGTATTGGTATGCTTGGGACAGAATGGTCCTAGACAGACATGGCTATGCTTGGGAGAGGACAGAATAAGACTGATAAGAGCCTGGGACAGACCAAGACAGATGTGCGAGTGTTTGGAAGAAACACAGACATGGAGGTGCCCAGGAAAGAATAAACTAAAACAGATGAAAAGACAAAGAACAGGCAGGGCTCATATAAGGCTACACAGGACAGAAAGATTTAGGACAGATGTGGAACTGTCCAAGGCAGGTCAAGACAGAGAGGGAATGTCTGGTTCAGGCTGGGACAAAGGTGAGGGTGCCTAGAGCAGGAGTGGGCAGTGTTTGGATGACCCAGGAGTGCTGACCTTCTAGTGCACTGGTGAGTACACTGACTGCGCTGAGGGCCCGCTGCCGAGCTCCTGGCTCCTCGAAGCCGTCCATACACGGAGCCTGGGGGGTCAGCATCTGGGGCCCACCTGGCTCCTCTGACGGTGTTGTCTGGGTGCAACCAAGAGATATGTGTCAGCCTGGGCACAGGGGTTCTACCCCCAACCCCTGACTCACGCTGGGGGAGGTCACAGGGGGCAGGATGGAGGTCTGGATAATACACTGGATACTGGGCTTCTCTGTTACCAACCCCTCCCCAAGTTAACAAGTCCCCCCCACCTCTCTTGCCAACCATTATCTCCTTCATTCTCTTTTCTTTTTCACAACCTCTCCTCAGCAGTGATTCCTGAGT
>NW_003852477.1:434260-442663 GCF_000181295.1 Otolemur garnettii
GCCGAGCCGATCTGAGAGTCTTAATTGACCACAATCTCCCTGAAGCTAAAAAAAAAACAACAACAAAAACACTCCCAAGAACATGCTCTGAGATGACAATAATAAGCATGAAGCACAATGCTTAGATGTGGCTGGTGGGAGCCCATGTCTTCTGTGGAGGCAGTTTGGCTGGATCTACCAAGAAAATTTTAAATTGGTCCTGCAAATTCCTTGTCTACTACACATAATCTAACTTCCTAAGATTATATGTACTTACTTCATAAGTAATTATACACATGTACCAAAAATACACATAAACAGTGTTCATTGCTGCACTGTTCCTAATACCATAAGTACAAAACAAAAAGTCAATAGAATATTAAAATCAATTATAGATACACTCAAAAAAAATTATAGATACACTCCAACTCTGGACTCTGATACAGACAATAAAGAGAATGAAGTGATCTGTGTCTGCTCTTGACAACAAGCAGTTCAATGAAAAACCAAGAAAAAGACCTGTAAGATCTAGCAAATCATTATTTAGGAACTGGGATTGTAGGGTAGGAAAAGAGAGGGAGAAGTCCCTTTCACTCTGTGTGCCCTCTGCACTGTTGGATTTGTTTTCAATGTGTATGTGCCATTTTTATAAAGAACCAGACCTAAAAACAGAGTTGTGGGGTGCTGTAACAAAAGGAGGTGGCAGATAGGCATTCTCCAGGCTTACTCACAGGTCCCGGCAGGACTGAGGAGGGCCCACAGAATCTTCATCTTAGCAGGGCCCTGCACGATGACCACAGCCCATGTGCTAAGCTGGGGCTGCTGAAGAAATCTGGCTTTTCAGCATGCAATAGCAAGGCCCTATTGTCTCTGTAGAGCAAAGGGAAGACAGGCTACCCACCAGGGCCTGGGGTGGGCACTAAATAAATCTGGGCATTGGTGGGACTGATCCAAAAGAGGACCAGGCACTCTTATATAGGCAAGCAACAAAGTAAATCTTCAACTCCACTCTGCCACCTCACCATCTGGATAAACTAAATGTGAGCTGCCATTAGCCTGATCCTTTTTTCCCCTCTCCCATGTTGGTTAGACAACCACTGTGTGCCTGACTGTGCTTTATTTTCTGACTAAAAAGGGGCAGAAATGTCTCATGGGGGACCTAGCAGAGAAAGCATTCCCTGGGGGCTGCAGCCTGCTAATCTCTTTGACTTTTCAAATGTCTCCAACTTGGTTCACTAATCCCTTTAACTTTGCAAATGACCCTGTCTTGGCCTGTTAATCCCTTTAAGGTTACAAATGGGTCCCACAGAAGTGAGAATGGGTGAAGTCAGAGTTCCTGGTAATGAAGTGTTTGAACTTGGATTCCTCCTGACATGTGCAATGCAATGAGATGATTTTCTCCCTAATGAGATTAGGAAATTCTATTAGCGCCCTTGGCTGCTGACCTGATTCCATAAGGCTGAGGCTGGACCTGCCTGGTTCTGGGTTCCTGGAAGCCAGACACGCTACCCTCCTGGTAGTGGACTGGGGCCTCCCCAGCTCCACCCAGAAGCTGTGGTCTGCTCCCCCTGGGTACCCAGGTCCTTCCTCTTTGCACCCTGCTCCAGAGGACCTTGAAGGCCTGAGATATCCTGCATGTGCACAGGAGTGTTTACTCCTTCCTACTCACTAAACTAATAATAAATCATAAAAATGACTTGAACATAAAGCAAATGCTGGTCTAGGCACCTGACCTGTTGTAACTCCTTTAGTCCTCACCATAACCTGCTGACATGAGTATTAATTTTATTTACAGATGAGGAAACTGAGGCAAAAATAGCTGTACAATGTCCTACAGCTTGAGCAAGAGTCTGAGCAGGCAGAAGAAAGGCCCTCCATCTCAGTGGCCCTCTACCTTCCTCATCAAGTCTCTGTTAGTCCCATCTTCCTCAAAAGTCTGCTCTTTTCCATCTCTCCACAGGCATCTTTGCTTCTTCCTGGGTGGGCTGCTCTGGGCACTCTATTTGGGGGAGGGGTCAGCAGGGATACCTGAATGCTGATTGAGCAGTCATCAGTCTGTCAATGGATTGACTGAATCATTAAATCTCTGATTGGCCTTTCATGATCTGGCCAGTCCTTTCCCAGATCACCCCTTCATTCCCTCTTTTCTAGCCACAATAACCTCATGACATTTCCTCCAATAGGCTAGGCACACTTTGTCCCAGGGTCTTTGCATGTGTCATTCTCTGCTTCCCCAGCTGACAGTAAAAACAACATGCTATGACGCTGTAACAACATGAACATGCTCATGTACGTCTTGAGCGCTTTCCCTCTATTAGCCTATAGGATGCTTGCAATAATCATGAGATGGGTTTTTTAACCCATCTTAGAGATAAAAGATCTGAAGCACAGAGAAATAAAGTAACCTGCCCACAGCCATTCAGCTAGTAAGCTCTGAGCTGGGATTCAAACCTAGCATGTCTCCAGAGTTCAGGTGCTAACCACTCTTCATACTCCCTTTCCTAGTTTCAGACAGAAGCTTGGCTCCCATCTTTGCCTCCTTCTGCTTTTTGTTTAAATGTCTCCTAAAGAGTGAGGGGGGTTCCTGCTCCCCTTCCCCACATCTCAGCACCTGTTACTTGGGCTGATACTGAGTTACTAGATGGGAAAATACTGAAATGTTTCAAACTTGGTGTATAATTATTGCCTAGGACAACTTCAGAACCTCCTCACTACAGCGGCCCTTCTCCCAAGACCCCTTGGACTGTGTACCCATTATCCAGCAACTCTGAAGGGATTTTACATGGCAAGGCACAGGGCCTCTGTGACAATGGTCCTGTGCTACCATGGCTTCTCATTGCCTGTACTTTAGCAGTTATGAAGTATTTAACTATTCTTCATTATTGCCATCACATACCATGCATATATATACATAAACACATTTTTCTTTTTTGATTTCTATTGGTCTATGGCCATTAGCACTGGAGCACATTGAGGGCACAGATTTTTTTGTAGGTTTATTTACCCCAGAGGCCAGGACACAACAGGTGCTCTATAAATATCTGATGAGTGTCTGTGGACCTGGCTATGGTGACCAGTTTGAGAGACCAATCTGCCCTTGTGCCTGCATCATGGGGCTGGCTCACCGTGTCTGGGGGGCGCTCCAGCATCATAGGGTGAAGGAGGCGGCTCCCTGGGGATATGGTCTCAGGGTCACCTGCCCCCAGCAAGGAGACTACCCCGTTGCAGTCCACAGTGCTGTTCCTTTTGCCATTGAGGGCATGGCCAGGAGCTGAGGTCCCAGGACTGGGCTGTCCCTGGGCACTGGGCCGGCGCAGAGGCCAGGGCACCAGTAGTGAGGTGCGGTGGCTGTCACTCTCCCCTGCTGTGCTGTTTTCATCATCTGCAAAATCTGTCTCAGAACCCAGGTCTCGCCGGCGAAAGGTGAAAATGCTCCCTCGGCTGGAGCGTGGCTTCATAGAAGTCCTGCTAAGCCCATGGGTGAGGCTGAGGCGATTCTGAGGGCACAGGGAGAAGGGACATAACCATGATAATAACTCTTTACATGCTTCCAGCTTATCTCTTGTGGCACTGGCCCCACAACTTCTTGGAGCATTGAGACTTTATGTAGCTACATAGGAGCCAGGTGGGCTGAGCCTAGGTTATTTAGAAGGGGAGGTGTAGGGTTAGACATAATCCTGCATGTTCCAAGATCTCTACTCACCTTAAGTCTATGCCTTTGGTGCTTTTAGCCTGAAGCTTATCTGGGCCTGAAGGTGAGGTTAAGGCAGGGTAGAGGGAGGGAGGAAGGCTCCTGGTGTTGTAAACAAGCCTGACCCAAGCAAGACCTGATGCATTCAGCCGTGCCCCTCACTCTTACAGGCATGCCCTTGGGTGCCAACCAATCCATACATAAGAGTTCTCTAGCTCCAGCCTGATGCTGGAAGATTAGCCCCAGAATGGGTATATCCTAACACCTAAACCCATCCTGCCCTTCTGCCCATGGCTTCTCCATTCCAAGAATGGCCATGGGAAACAGGAAGGGCTGGGAGAGGGCCCAAGGCTGTTCTCCTTGGGGAGAAACCATGTAGCTTAGCACAATGGGCTTTTGGTGCCAGATCAACCCCAGAAGGCCCAGTACCATGGCTGGTGATTACCATAGCTCTCGGACCATCTTCTGAGTCTGATTTTGGGAATCTGTCCTCCCCACACTCTTCTGTCCCAGAAGACATTCGTTTTCTCCTCTTGCTCCTTCTCTCGTGGCTGGTTACTGGAGCCAAAGGGGACATCTCCAAGGAGCTACGGGACATGGTATCCACACTCCTGATAATGAGGGCCTGAAAAAGGGTAGAGGAAGGAACGTGTTGATTACTGAGACTTTGTATAGCCTCAGGCTTAGGCAGGACAGGTAACTCTCAGTGACTTCGTCTTCTCCAACAATAAGTGGACTTGCACACTTATGCAAAAATGAGGGTATCATGGAGATAAGCTCACATAGACCCTGAATTTTTGAGAAAGATCAAGATCCAGGAAAGAAAAGAGGAATGGCCAAAGTGGGCAGCCCTTGGAAGAGGGAAATGTGTGGGATAGGTGAGGGGGGGAGGATGAGTAGGGAATGTGGCAGAACTAGAGGACAACGGATCTTCGAGAAGGTTCAGCGGGCTAAAAGGATATTGAAGGAGGTGGCATGGGACAGTGAGAAGAACAAGTTGATGCCGACAGCCTGTCTTCTAACAGCTTGTTCTGTAATCAGCCTGCAGCATTCACTGTATGGGGGACTGTGGATGCCTTCACACTCAAGAGATGTGGAAATATAACTCCACAGACACTTCCCTACAAGGTGATCCTGTGGGTAGCCAGTGCGGTATCACTGGTGCTTATTTTCTGACCTTGGCCCTTTCTCCCTACCTTACCAGATGGCCTCCCTTGAGCAGAATAAGCTATGTCCAGGAATACACAAGATTCTTTTATCTAGTATGAACCATCTCACAAGGACTACCTTTACCCAATATGCTCCATTTTTACCCAGCTGGGACCACCTTCACCTGGAAGACATGGTGACCATGGAGAACAAGTTTCTCCACATACACCATAATCACAGGGCCCACCTTACCCAGCAGGAACCACTTTGACCTAGCAGATACCTCACTAACAGGCACTTTCTTTACTCAATAGGTTCCAAATTTTTACCAAGCACACACCACATTCATGGGTAGAAAACACTTCTACCCAGCATGCACTGTGCCTACAGGCACCAGCTTTACCCAGCAGGCACTGCACCTAAAGGCACCAGCTTTACTCAGTATGCATTATACCTATAGGTACCCAAAATCAGGTAAGAGTTTGGTCTAGAAGGTCCTTGATGGTACTGCTTACCCACCTCATGTTCTTTCTTGAGCATCTCCATGGCCTCCTGAAAGCGCTTTTCCTTCTCCTCAGTCTCAGCAATAGTGGCTTGGTTTTGCTCCTCATAGGCCATGGCGACAACAGCCAGGATCAAGTTCACCAGGTAGAAGGATCCCAGGAAGATGACGAGCATAAAGAAGATCATGTAGATCTTCCCTGCGGACCTTAGGGTCTGGGGGAGCAAGGAGGAAGAGGTAATCCCCACTAGGGCCCCTTCTGGATTATGGCATTTCCAAGTCTCCCCCCTTCCAGGGGTTCAAACAGTTATAGCCTTAGGAGGCAGGCAGGGCACCACCCACTTCCAGAGGAAAGTGACCTACACACAAGTAGGCAGTGTCTCACCCATGGAAGGAGGCCAGAATGTCTCACCCAACTGGGGGAAATGCTGTGCCCACAGAGGCAGAACATTCCATCCTATCGGATGGAGGAGTTCACATAGTAGAGTGTCCTATATAAAAGGATTGGTACTAGGTCACCAGCAAAAAGAAAATTTCTTTGCTTATTAGACTCCTCTCCTTCAGATGCAAGAGTCCTTGTCCCCTGTCCCATCCACAACTTTTGCCAGGGAAGAGGCTGCTGGAGCCCCCTCTGGCTAGTCATTTGTATGGCCTGGACCCTGAGCCCATACCTGGCATCCCTCTACTGTCTTGGGAACCCACGCACCTGCTGGTAGAGGCGCTCCCAGCAGTCCTGTGTCATCAGGCGGAAGAGTGCAAGGAAGGCCCAGGCAAAGGAATCAAAGCTGGTGTAGCCATGGTCAGGGTTCTCGCCTGCCTTTAGGCACCGGTAGCCCTCAGGACATGTCCTGCGGCCAGACACACAGACTATTCCATGCTGTAAGGGTTCCTCTGGGCCTCTCATTGGATGTTATCCCCCTGTGCTACCCAGCATATGCTTCCCTGCTCTGTGAATCTGAGCCTCATAAGCCTAGTGCCATACTTCTAGGTCCTGCCTCCATGACTTTGCTCTTGCCATGCTTCCCATCCAGAACACCATCTTCCTTCTTTCCCTACCTATCTGTATTCTACTAGGTCAAAATCAAGCCCCCTTCCACCCACATGATACACCATTCCCAGCCACTGTATGAGTTGCCTCTTCCCACAGAAAGGAAGTGGCTTCTGGCTCTTCCTGTCTACCCTATGGTGAGCTGAGTACAACACAGGCACACAGAAGTAGGGGAGAAGTGAGGCTTGGTTGAGCTGAACAGGATCCAAGTAAACTTGGCCATAAGCTCATGTGCACACAGGGCCCTAGTTCAGTGAGACAGATCCACAGTTCACAAAGCTGGAAGTGGAACTTCTCACCCAAAGAGAGGGTGCTGGGTTGGATTCATGTGTGTGTTGAGTTCTCTGTGTGTGTGTGTGACAGAGAGAGAGACTTGGCAAGTGTAAGGATGCAGCCAAAGGAACGCTGTACCTTGTTAATGCCCCAAGGCCCTCCAGACAATCTCTTTAGCAACAGGAATAAGGCAGCAAACTTGGTCTCTGGACCTTCTCACTCAAGTGTGAGACTGTAACTCCACAGAGCAGTCCCCTAAAAGGTGAGCCTGTGTGCCCCTCCCACTCCCTGTCCCTGCCCTGTGTGCACATGGCCCGGAAGCTGCTCCAGAGGACACACTTACACTTGAGGACAGTTGGAGGAAGTGAAAACTAGGGTGGGAGGGAGCAGCCCTAGGGAGCTTCCAGAAGGGAATATAACAAGACTGGGCTGGCAAGGGCCATGTAGGGCATCCTGGGATGCTCCCCAGTCCCAGTCCATCTTTGAAGCTATTAGCCATTCCTGCAGATCTGTCTCTGACCTTTCTTTACCAGCTGTCTCCTCTGTGCTGGGGTCAGTAGGGAAGCTGCTAGGGTCCTGGCAGGTAAAAGAGACAAGGGACAGCCTCACTGGGGTCAGGGACATAAAAAGAAAGCATAGTTAGCAGAGAAAGCACCAAGAACCTTCCCTGGCTTGGGGGAGGGGATCCTAGGTGGTAAGGCACCACATACCCAGCATCCGAGCTGTTCCCACATAGCAACACGTCAGAGGTGCCATTCTTGAGCAGGTAATTTTCTGTAAGAGAAACATCAGATGGTGAGGGCGACGTGTGGCCCAGACTCCTGGGATTCCTGCCTTGCATCTAGGACATGGGGAGGTAGAGACATCACTGATGGTCTTCCTCCCCATTCTCTGCCACTGCTCTGATCTCTGCTCTCTGCCTGGCCAGGCCTGAGGCAACTTGAGGGTTCCTCCTACCGTCCTCCTGCTCCTCCACAGACACACTGCTGTCAGTGCCCCTACACACTCCGAAGACACAGGAAGTTCTGGGCAGGGCCTCAGCTGTCCCCACAGGGAGGTTCTGTACCCTGCCAGACCATTCAGGGGGCCAACCAGGGCCAAATGAGGCTCTGACCACTAGGTGAGGATCTAGGCAGAGTTCCAGCTTGGCCGCTGAGTCACTGTGTAGCTGTGACAGGCCATTACCCAGCTCTGGATCACTTCTATAAAATGGTGGAAGTGATGCCTGCTGCAGTTACCATGGCAACACCATGGTCTGTTCACAAAGGAGTGGGGCTGCACCAGGTGAGACACAGGACACCCGGCTTTATCCTCTCTTCTCTGGCCATCATCGTCCCCATCACTACATACCTTCATCTTACGCAGCAATTCTCAAAGCGTGGTCCTTGAACAAGTATCATCGGCATCCTCCATGAACTGATTAGAAATGCAACTTCCCCAGTGCCACCCAGACATAGTGACTCAGAAACTCCAGGGGTGGGGCCCACAGTCTGTGTTTTCTGGAACCCTCCAGGTGACTCTAGTGCACATGGGCGTTTTAGAACCAGTGCTATAGAGACACAGCTGAACCATAAGAAAATCTACTCATTGAGTTTCCACATTTCTTTTTCCAAAGCAGATTGCTAGTGTATATAAGAGGCCCTGACTTCAGAATGGCTCTTGGGGTCCTTGTAGTCCAGAATCTGGCCTTGCACCAGTGTCCACCTTTAAAACAGACCAATTATGCTAGTCAAGAGTGGTGATGGCTGCTCTTCCACAAGA
>NW_003852477.1:442787-461026 GCF_000181295.1 Otolemur garnettii
TGGCAAAGAAACAGACATTGACTGGGAAACCCCCATGCCAAGCAAGTGAGTTCACTGTGAAGCCTCAGTGACTACCCCAACTCCATGTCCACCCCTTCCCTAAGCTGACACTCCTCTGCAGGTAGGCCGGCTTCCTCGCCATTCTACCACTCTAGGTTCAGTCTCACCTCCGAATGCTGCAGGTGCTATTCTCCTGTCTGTTTTTCCATCTAACTCCATCCTTCCCATTCTTCAGGTATCACTTCCCCGTCTAGCCTGGGAACTCAGGAGGCAGCCTGATACCCTCTGGGGTCTGTCTCCAGGGACTAGGTAGGGCTTGCCCAGACCTGGAGGCCTGCCTTCTGGTGAGGCCTGCGTGGGAGGTGCCCCACTCTGATGGTCTCACAGAGCCCCCACTAGTCACAGAGTGAGCCCATACCTGGATTGTTGAGGTAGTCATCCAGCGACTCCCAGACCAGGCCATCAGCCTCCACAGAGCCATTGGTGCCGTTGAGTTCTGTGAAGTTGCGCACACACTTGTGCCTTAGGTTGCCCATAAAGAGCTGCAGGCCGATGAGGGCAAAGACGCTGAGGCAGAAGACTGTGAGGACCATCACATCAGCCAGCTTCTTCACAGACTGGATCAGGGCACCCACGATGGTCTTCAGGCCTTCAGGGTAAGGTGAGAACAAATTTGGGGTCACCCTTGGGCATTGTGCTCTATGCTACACTGGTGGGGGGCAAGCATGAGTGGAGGGAACTGGGTCTCCTTGGGGTGTTGAGTTGAACTGAAGGGGGGCCAGGGTGGACAACTTCGAAGTGGGGACAGAGGGAGGCTTCTCTTATATGTTTGAGCCCCAAGCTCCCATTTCTTAGCTGCAGATAGTCTATCCTGATTTCCCAGGGCAGGAGTCCAATTTCAGAGGGGGCCTGGTCCTCTTTGTACAAAGTGTTGTTTTCTCGAAGAAACACACTCAGAGCATGTCCCCCTGGGACTTATCCAAGGTATGCCAGGCCCACCCATTTCATGTAGTCCACAGCAAAGGAGACTGAGGTCCCAGCCCATTCCAGGGTAAGGGAGAGATCTTAATATTGATCCTGAGGTGGGGAGAGACACAGCATTTTTGGTATGGGGTCCTCCTGCTCTGCTACTGGGCCCAGTTCTCTGTGATGAAATGAGATTTTGATTGTTTGAAGGAAACTAGGAGACCTGGGGTCTGGGGTTCAGCTGTATGTATGTATGCCAGGGGTGTGGAGGGAAGGTCTGGCAGAGCCATGGTAGGTAATGTCCTAGGGGTCCTACTCTGGTTTGGGCCCCCTTTGGAGAAGGTTCAGGGCAGGTCAGGGGTTGACCTACTTTGCATCTTCCTGCTGCTCTGTCCCTTTGGAATCCTCCCCATCCACCCCGTTCCCCACAGCTGAGAGGCTGTGACCTGTTAGTTGCACAGCCCAGCTCCCAGCAGAAGCCAGCATCACACAGCAGAAAAACAGAAAAGCACAAGTAGACGCATCTAATCTGATCCTTAGCAACTGTCCTAGGACAAGTATGAGCAGAGCATGGGGAACAAGGGGGCACCTCTGCCAGTTCAGGGCCTGCCCCTCCTGCCCCCTTACCCCCAAGCGGCCAGATCTCAGATTAAACTCATCCATCCATTGTCCAGCTGGTTAATGTGTTAGGAGCACCCGTGGCTGTGCCTGTTGCTGCCGAGCCTCCAGAGGCAGGGAGGCAGTGGGAAGCAAACACAGCAGAGGAAGAGGGAGGCTTCCCCACGGTGCTGCCAACGCCATCGCCCGCCAGGGGCTCTGAGGCAGTCAGCACTCTCTATGGAAATCATCCTGGCAGATGTTGGCAACTGCCTGGGCAGTGGGCAGACCTCATAGGGATCTGGGCACAGAGTGGTGCTGCTGCTAGTGGGGTGGGATGCATAACTCTTTCACCGTCCACAATTTCTTACCTCTAGTCCCCTTTGGTAGACGGTGTCTGGCTCTGCCCATTGGATCTAGAGATCTGCCCATATCTCTATGGGAACTGAGCTTAGGTGGTGGGTAGCAGCTCACTACCTAGACTGGGTTCTGCCTCTGCTGACAGGCTAAAGTCTCTTTAGCCTAATGTATCCCATTCATGGCCAGCAAGGCATCCCTGACCTGGTCTGTAGACTGTGCAAGGGCAACCTGCCCCTTGGAACATTTCTCACAGTGTGAGAGTTTGCTCCTGGTAAGAATGGTCCCAATGAAGTTGCAGGATTCTAAAAAGACCCAGGAAGCAATGGTTCTTGGGGGACCAGCAGGGAAATCCTCCTGCCACTGAAGTTCTAAGAGGCTGAGCAGAAGAGCCCTTGGAAACTAACCATTTTGATTTCACTCCTGTTTTTGGAAAAGCAGGCTAAGGTCCAGAGAAGACAAAGACCATTTAGACTCAGCTCAAAAGATGCTGCCTCCCCAGAGCTTCCATAATGCTGACTGTGGCATTTTTCTATGACCACCTTTGGGGTCTGCTATCCTCACTGGGTTCCTGGCAGCTCTGAAGAGACCTCATTGGGTTGCCCTGAGGTTGGTGGGCTTATTCCTTTTCCTTAGGACTAACAAATATTTCCCTTTGTAAATTCTTCTTAAAAAATAGGCTGGACTATGCCTTTTCTTAACTCCTGTGGTCAATGTGTTTATCTACTCTAGAGGAGTGTATGCCTATGAGGCTGTCCCTGGGCCCTCAAGGACAGACTGTGAAGCTTCTGAGCATATGTGTATGTGTGTCAAAGTCCGTGATGTGGCTGGAGGCACACTAGCCCCCTTGCTAACAGTCCTTAGCAGGGGTCTGGGCTACTTGTGGAGGACCTGGGGGAGAAATGGCCCCTATACACATACCATGCTGGGTTTGTAGGCCTGAAATTTCAGATTGAACACAGCATAACTGGGGGCTTCTCTTACAAGATAATTAGCCCTACAGGAAGAATCTGAATTCCTTATGGAGGATGCTCAGGGCAGAGATCCAACTCCCTGGGGGCAACAAAAGCCACATGTAGGCCACAGGGCTGGGAACCATGAGCATTCCAAATCAGGAGTGGATGCAACCAACTATCCAGAGCAACTAATGCTTCCTTCAGCTCTGACACCTCCCCACAATGGTGGCATGCAACCTGTCTCCAGCCACCTTCATAAAAGAAGAGCCTTTTTCAGTTCTGAATGTGGCTATACTCAGAAAAGGCTTCTGGAATAAGCCTCGGGGCATTGCCCTTCCAGGGTGAGTTCTTTCAAACAGGAGGACATTAGAGTTTAGATTCATTGGAATCTGGGGAGAGGGAATAAAGACTTAGGACAGGACAGTCTCCTGGGTAAAATTCAACATCAGCACCAGCGTATCACATAACCAGGCTCAGAAATTACAAGTCTTTTGAGAGTTTTCCTGGATGGATGGGTAGAATGATTTCTAGAGAGGCCATATGGGCTTAGAAGATTTCCTGGGTGCAATTGCCAACATCTGTCAAGGAGAATTTCTTCCTGAGGCTACCATGCACGGTTTGCTAAACCTCTACCGCACCATGCAGCGAGGGCTGTTAGACGCCAAGGCCCAATGATGCCTGTCCACAGATTACTGTTTTACAAACTGAGGCTGTGACTCCAGCTGTGCATATATCGCCAGAGGGAGCATAGGGCAGAGACTGGGCACTCAGTCATGAAAAACCACGCTGAGCTTTCCTTTTGTGTTCTGGGGGTGTATATAGTTCCCTCAAACAGTTCTTTTTATTTTCTGATCAGAGGATGACACCTCAGGCCGAGGCTGTTCATGTATAAGATTTTAGGTATTCAAATAGCTGAGTTCAGTTTGGAAAAGAAATCCACTATCTTGGGAAGAATGTGGGTTTAGTGTAAGGATGCCCACACAGCAAGTGGGGTGCTCTGTGCATGCCCATTGGTGTCTATGACAGTGGGCTTTGCCAGGGTGGGTAGCTGAAGCCTATTCTGAGGTTCTGGGGGGACAGGTGCCTGAGGGGGACACCTCTGGGGAGATAACAGCCCCCACACCTGAGCTCTGGGAGAGGTATTCTGGTGACAGGCACATTTGAAGGAGCCTCCTTGAGGGTCGCCTTGACTCCCAGGTGGCTAGAAAGGCCCAGGCACATCCCTCCAGTCTTGGCGTTTAACCTGATTTTCACCTGAAATGACTGATATAGTTTTCAGGGCCCGGAGGACTCGGAAGGTGCGTAAGGCTGAGACATTGCCCAGGTCCACAAATTCAGTTGTGTATCTGTAACAAGGGAAATTCACACACGAGACAATGACAACACGCCAATAGAAGACACACGGTCAGAGGAGGACAGGGATGGGGATACAGAGAGAGAGAGTCACTTGTAGATGAGATCTGAGAGGCAAACCTGGGCATCTTACCTGGGATAACTGAAATAGTTTTTAGAGCTCTCAGGACTCTGAAAGTTCGAAGAGCCGACAAATTGCCTACTTTTATATTTTCTGATACATACCTGCAGAATCAAACCACAGTTATTGGGAATTACAAAGCAGAACCTCAGCCTGTCCTCCCCAACCAGCCCTCTCCCTCTTCCTGTCCCGTGGGCCTCCCTCAGTCTTTCTTCCTGATTTCAACCCATTGACATGCAACTCCAGCAGGATGCCTTGGGGATATCCACATAGCAAGCTCCCAGGAGGCTCTCTGAGGGATGGTGCCATGAATAACTGGCACTAGAAGGCAGCCACTCTGCCACATTCTCCATCCTACGGGGGATCATGGCACAAAACCATATGTGGGGTCTGAGGCTGGGGTCACATCAGAGGGAAGAGGGAAGCCCTGTTTCCAGGAGGCTCAGGTCAGGCAATCTAGAAAACAAGTGGGTTTCCTGTCCTAGTTTTGATTTGCATTTTCTGTGGTCTATGATCAGCTCATGCCTAGGGGCTCTGATCCTTGGGACCCCGAAACTCTGGCTGAGACCACCATAGAAGGGTGGCTGGCCTCTGAGGGCTGCTCCCTTCCAACCATGAATCTCTCTATATAAGGAGTGGCTGAGGAGTCCCTGCAGTCATGAAGTGGAAGAGGTCTGAGTACTCATTGGAAGAAACAGTTCCCAAGACAGAGGCTCTGGAAGATGGGAAAAGAGGTTTCCGAATATCTGTTCTTCAGCTACACGCAGGCCAGAGGTAACCCAAGAAGAGAAGAGAGTAGGATGAAAGGCCTCAGGGTAGTGCTGGCCCCTTCCAATAAGCCCACCTCCAGTCTCACCCCCGACCCTTGGTGCCCTCCAGGCATGGCCTTCGGAGATGAGCAGCTCTCTTGGGCTCTGCTCTGCTCAGGTCTGAGAGATGTTCAGCAGGGCTGAGTGGCTGTGGGGTTCCCAGCTAGAATTTAGACAGCTGTCCATCTCTGGCCCCCAGAGGCATAGGAGGAAGGATCTGGTCTCTGGGGGGCAGGGACCTGCCCAAGCAGAGCATGAGGACATGCTGTGGATGGGCTGCAGGACCAAGAGGTGGATGGATAGTATGTGACCAAGGCCACTGGGACAGTGGCAAGTGACTTGTGATATTTAACCAAAGGTTTCCCAGCCAAGGCATCTGACATTTAACTGAAGGTGTCTGATGTTTAACAAATGACACTGGACTCAGGATATCCAAAGTTTAACCAAGTATTTCTGGCATAGGCGTCAGTGATGTCGGCACTGCAGTGTGAGGGTCAGTGTGAGGGTGGTCTGACTGTGCAGCTGGACTCACTCTGCTGGGCAGTCTATACCTCCAGGTTCTTCCACTCTGTTCAGAGCTTTTGCATTCCCTTCAAGCAACAGATGGCTGGCTATAGGAAAGGTCTCAGCAGGCTATGCTCAGGGACTCAAATGTCCTAGAGTCAGCAGGACCAGTGTGGTCTGGCTTTAATTGACACGGGACTGACATCAGCTTTGCCTATGTCCATTTGAAAGGCTTTTCCATTTTCTTTTCTTTTTTAAAAAATTCCTTATTAAATCATAACTGTGTGCATTAATGCATTTATGGGGTACAAAGTGCTGATTTGATATACAATGTGGAAAGCTTACATCTAACTGATTAACATAACCGTCTCCTTGGTGTCTTATTTGTTGTGGCAGGCTCTTCCATTTTCCTGGGATCCTGTGGACCACGCCTGCTCCCTACAGAGATGGGAAGTCAGCAGATATATACCAGAGCTTTCCTTTCTCTGTCTATAATAGACCCTTTCTCTGATGTGGTTCCACTCCATCTCCCAGGCACTTCATCTTGTAAATCTTTCTCCAGTGTAGCAGTCAGAGGAAGCCCCATCATCCACTGGAAAGCGGAAGTCACCTCCTTTCTTCTGGCCCAAATACACCTGTTAATTTGGTCTAAGGTCCCTCTCAACTTTTGATAGCTATTACATTCTCCATGACGGCTCAGACCCTCAGGCTTCTGTCCCAATCTTCTCTTGGGCTAAGATATTTTTCTCTGAGTCTCTATCTAGACACGGTGCTGCCACAGAACTGTCAGGATGGGTCTGGAATAGTGCCAACATTGCCATCCCATGGAAGCCGTGGTTCCAGCCTGCTAGAGGCTCAGGGTTCCATTTCCTGCTGCTGGTCTGCCAAGCATAACCAGGATGACAGCTTCCTTTGCTCAAGACTCTGGTTTCAAGGCTGTCTTTCCGGTCACAGGGAGTGAATGGCACCCAGTGCAGGTCAGAGACAACCGACCATCCTTGCTTCTTTTCTGTCCCTTACAGAACTATTCTGTCCCCTGGTATCTCCAGTGAAGACCCTGTCTGTCCTAGATTGGATTCTGCTTGTTTCAGTATAAAGTCTGCCCCACTCAGTGCCCCCAGCACAGGCAATGCTTGCCCTCCATTCATCATCTGCCTCCCCAGCAGCTCGTGCCAAGCACAGAGAAGCTAGAATCCTAAGGTGACAAGAATGGACTGGTGACCGAAGACTGTATCTATGCTCCTCTCCTGGCAGTTTTGCAAAGATGGGTGAGTGGCTGGGAACAGGAGTGGGGCCAGTGTATCTGTACAGAATAGCAACTGTGAATCCTAGGAAGTCTTGAAGGAGGAGCAGAGCTGTGTGAGGGCATGGAGCATTTAGGACCACATGTGTGGTGCTGCCTTAATTCCTCTGCCCAGAACTTGGAGTCTAACTGCTTCCCATATTGGGATCCCAGACACTCACTGAGTTCACTCTAGGGGCTTCTGAGTATAGCAGGGCTATACTAAAAGAAGGAACATTTTGTATGGCACAGGGCCAATGCCAGAGGTGGTGAGGCTGGGATGATGCATGGTGGTGGGGGAGGACAGAGCTATGCCCCTCTTGGTGAGCAAAACCCCTCTTCCAAGTCCGGCTACTCCTGCTATAACCAAGCTGTTGGGCAGGGACAGACAATTGTGGTGGGACTTTTAGCCCTGTTGTAGAAGAGCAGTGGGGAGTGGGTAAGAATGCTACCCTATCACCAGCCCCAGCACAGAGGGAGAGTTTTTGGAGGCTGAGAACCATGAGGGAGGCTGATCCTCATCTCCTTTCTGCCCCACCCTTATCTTGAGATGGTGAAACCCACACTGCTAGCTTCCTGTGGGGATTGGCACCCCTCCTCTCTGCCCTCCCTGCCTTCTGGTTTGGTTTCCATAACAACCCTAGAAGGTGGGAGGGTGTGCTAACTAGCAGGTACTGCCCAGCTGTGAGGGGGGGCACAGGAAGAGCTCTGGCTGAGGGCTACAAGATGAGCCCAGCAGGCTTTCCAGCACACCTACCCTGGACCCTCTCACAACCTCTAAAGCAGGTGGGGTAAAGGAGTAGGTTGAAAGCTGGCTAGATTTTTGGGCAAGTGGTAGGTTCTCTCTCTCAGTTTCCCCATCTGGGTAATGGAAGATGGATAAAGAGTTTTGTTTAATTGAACTTTTCTACTACTTCTAAGACTCTTTGCTAATCCTAGGATAGGAGCCTTGTGTTTTTAGACCACTTCACTGACATTCACTTCAGAGGCCATCATTTCATATGGTAGGGTCAATCAAAGATGCTGGGTCAGTCCAGCCAAGACCCCAAAGCTGATGATGTTCTAATGGGTCCATGTAGCTCTATAGGAATGAACATGCCATTTCTGGAAACTGGAGGCTGTCTGAGCTTCTGAGGCCCTGTTCTGCTTTGTCACCCTGGTTCTGGCACAGCAGGAAGGCAAGCAGGCCTTGGTGAGGAAGGACACCTACTTGGGATTCTGAGCAGGAGTGGTTTCCCCATGGAATCCCTTGGAGAATGAGACTGGGATTCTCTCATGAGATGGGACAGGAGGACTTGCAAAGGGCCTAAGGTCACACACAACATCTCCCAGAGACATGGGCTTAGCATAGGCCAAAGCCAGGCCCAGGGTGATCACTTTCCCTGGGGTCTGAGATTCTCTCTGTGGTGCCACTGTCTTGCTCCAGCTCCAAGATGGGGAGGCAGATGCTGTGTCCTCCACTGCCTGAAGTCCCCTTCCTTTCTGGGATACTCAGCCCTGAAGGTCCTATGGATTACTGTCCTCCATCCCACAGGGGAACCCTTTATACAGCCTACGCCTGGCCTGGCAATCCCACTGTCCCCGTCTGTACAATCTCCCCAGCTCTAACAGGAAGAGTTCTCCCTCCTTCCCTAACCTCAGATGTGCCTCTCTACTCAGTTCTCAGATGATGATCATGCTTCTTATTTCACTGAGAAAATAGGAGCAATCAGAACAGAAAGTCCTTCTTCTCTCATCGCCAACTCTATCAATCTACCTTCATCTCTACCCCAAATTCTGCCTTCCCTGCTCTTCAGGTGAATGCTCGGCCTTGGCACGGATCCCCACCCTCTTGGGATGGCTCAAGGGCTTTGCTTCTTCAATCCCCCCTCACCTACACCATCAAGCGTCCCCTCTCTACTGGATCATTTCCACCAGCTGACAAAGATACTGCTGTTCTTGAAAAGTCCTCCCTGGACCCATAATGCCTTCTGACCACTATGCCATTTTCTGTCCTAATTTATAGCAAACCTCACCAAACAGATGTTTTTCCCCTCCACTGCTCCTCTCCTTCTCTCCTAAACTCTCTTTAACAATGTGCGTGTTCTCCCTTCCACTGGAATACCTCTTGTCAAGGGCTCAGTGACCTTCTCCTGTCAACTTCAATAGTCCACTCTTAATTATCACCTTCCTCAAACCCCTCATGCTGTGTTTCCAGTGGAATCACATTCCTCAGGGAAGGGGGGTACTGGACACTACTCTCTCCTGGTTTTCCTCCACCCTTAACTGACCAGTTCCCTCAGTCCAGTCTTCTCTCCTGACCTGGAAATGCTGGAATGCCCCATAGTATACTCAGGCCACAGGCTACACTCTCGTGATCACATCCAGACTCCTAGCTTTAAATGACATCTGTATCCTGAGGACTTCTAAATTTATATCTCTACCCTGGACCTCTTCTTGAACTCCAGACTGGTATATTCAGTGGCCTACTCAATCTCTCACCCTGGATGCTTTCAAGTGTCATACGTTGCAAACCAGACTTCTGATTCCTCAGCCTTGAAAGCTGGCTAGATTTTTGGGCAAGTGGTAGGTTCTCTCTCCCACCAATTCTCCTTTTCTACAAATGGTAATGCCATCCACCCAGCAGCTGCTCAAACCAGAACCCACCATGGGGTCTCCTGTTGGTCCTCCCTGAAAAACAGATCTGGAATCTGAGCAGCTCTCACCTTCTCCACTTGGATCCTGGTTCTGGCCACTATTCTCTCCCCTGGATTCCAGTGGCTGGCTCTGACCATGACCTAGAAGGACAGTGCAATCTGTCCCCATCCCACCAGTCTGCAACTTCACCTCCCGCCACTCTTGCTTCTCATACAGCTCCACCCAGGCCTACATCTACACTGGACTTGGGGCAAGGGGTGTTGTCTCTCAGAGCTGCAGTCTTACTCCTATAAGATGAAGGGCTGGAGTCAGCTCACAAACAGTGCACCTAGAAACAGAGGTGCTGGTGCACCTTCTAATTACCAGGTTCTCCATCTACCTTGAAAATGCCCCATCAGCAAGGTCCAGCTTCCCTCTTTGTCTTTCTCTCCCACAGCATGGCTGAGCTCAGGGATGCTCATGTCTGGGTTAAATAAAGACTCTGTCATGAATACATAGATTCAGTAAATCCAAGAATACTAAAAAGTGGAAGCTGAACTGAACTGTGAGCTTCCGTTATCACCACACTCAACACTGTCCTTTCACACGTGGGGAAACTGCAGATCTACAAGGGCAGAGAATATAACTCTCACCAGCTCTGTCCCTTGCAAAGATATGGTACGCAGCCCTGCAAACACTGTGTCCTCAGGCTTCAGAAAGGGTTTGATGCCTGACCCCTTGATCTCAACTTCTACCTGGCCCGCCCTGCTCAATCATCTTATCAGAACCTGGTATCTGTTGCCTGATCCTTCCAGGGAGGAGCATTACCTCTACACTCAGCCCTCAGCAAGGGTCTCCTCCTAGGCAAGGAGGCTGGCCCTCAGCCTGGATTGCAGCAGGCCTGGGGTCATGTTTACTTTCAGGCAGGCTTCCTGTGTATTGGTTGCATCGGTCTTCTCTTCTGTAAAATGGGCTAAGCACCCTCATCCAGCCTACATCTCTGGTTGGTGTGTCAATGACCAGGCACTTTAATATGTGCCAAATGCAGAGGTTCTGAATGGAGAGAGGAGACATTTTGGTGCACCTGATGTGAGTTCCTGGGGATGCCTGGTCACTTCTCCAGGCTCCTCTGCTTTACTGTGATTTTATTCTGAATCACTTTGGAATCCAGGTCACTGCTGGAATATTTGTTTCTCTTGGTGGAAAGGGCAGAGAATATTCATCCAGAATCTTAATGATGTCCCTTGAGCCCAGGGCTACTGTGGAGGCACAGATGAGCCAGTGGGCCTGACCCCAAGGCCTGCCTGAACTACTGTGGACCCATCTCTCGCCACAGAATGAACTGAGGGCTTCCATTTTGCCTTTTTACAGCCCGGGTTCAAGTTGCACTTGAATAGCAGTGAGGAAGCCAAGAAGACCAGGGTGGTTCAGGGGTTGGGGAGTGGGTGCACACCCCCAGCCCAGCGTGGCCTGACATGGTACAGCACAACACAGCAAGGGAGATAGATACTTACGCCATGACAATCACACTGAAATCCAGCCAGTTCCATGGGTCCCGAAGGAAGGTGAATGCATGCAGGCAGAAGCCTCGAGCCAGAATCTTGACCAGAGACTCAAAGGTATAAATGGCGGTGAACGTGTACCTGGGGAAAACAGGCCAGAGGGTTTCTCAGGGGCACCGATATCCACAGGCCTAGTTCTTCAGGTTCTCTGCATGGTAGGAGCCCTGTGCAGTTAGTTCTTTTCACCACAGGTGGTCAGGTCAGGCTCTGTGCAGTACTCCTCTGTCAAAGCTGGGGATGCGGCTTGCTCTAAACATCTGGCTAAATAATCCATCTTCCCATGTGTTTATTCTATGTTACAAAGTGACTGCCATGTGTCCATCTTAACTCTCTATATTTCTTCTCTTGGTTGTCTTGGTACAAAAAGACACCCCCCCCAATCTATTTCTTTGCCCTAGTGCTGGGGTCCATGTGTGCAACAGGCATATAGTGGCCAATGGGTCTGCCCTATAGGACAGTATGGATGGGTGGAGTCATTGCCCCTTACCCATGTTTGTGGATCCTTGGTGGCTTGTAAGGGGAGCATGGTCCATCCTCACTGCTTACAGGATAGGTAGGTCCAGCTATCTACCTGGGCTTGAAGGGGTGTTGATGTTCTAATGCATGGGGATGGAAAGGGGCTGATCTCTCTGCCAGAGGCAGCCTGGGAATACAAAATGCCTGGATGCCGGGACTGTGACCCACAGGATTGGAATGGGGAGGGCACCACCCAGGTCTGAGAAGCTGGTCCTGTGTGAGCATGCACGGTGACAAGCCAAGCGGCTTTTGTAAGAAAGTCTTCCCAGACATCATGTTGGTCTTATAGAAACAGAAGTCAAATGCAGTAAAGGCCTACCAAGTGTGCTTACAACTTATAAGTAAGGGACTTTTGTTTGGGAAGAAAAGACCAGAAGCAGTTTTCTAAAACTGTGCCCATGGTTATGGGAGGCAAGACTTGGAACAAAAGCTGGCCCAGTGTATTACTGAAGGGGGAATAGTCCCCGGTCTTTTCCTGGTGGCCACCCCCCGGAAGCTGCACGGTATCAGGTCAGTTAGTTCTCTAGGTCTAAGTCTCTTCATCTGTCTAATGGGGACAGTGGCAAAACCCACCCTATTGGGGTGCCTTGAGGGTAAAGGAGATGAAGCTCACTGTTCTGTGATAGTACCTGGCATGTACTGAGCACTCAGTAAATAACTATTATGGTTTCAGAGCCTTCTCTACTGTCATCAGTCCTCTTAGGAGGAATAGGGAGAAACCTTCTACTATGCCAACCTGAAGAGCTTCCTCCCCTGAGGACACAACTTAAAGCCAGCACTTGCCGGACTAGAAGAGGCAAAAGCGGGTAGACGCTGAACAAGGACCCACACCCTAGGGGGGTGAGTTTCTGGACCTGGACACAGCCCTCTTCTGGGGTGACTTCAGAGGCAATGGCACGGAATGGAAAAGGAAGGGAGAAGGCCAGGTTGAGCAGAAAGACTCTGAAGATACTCACTCGACATACTTGGTCCAGGGTGGAGGGTCATGCTGGGCCATGAACACGCAGTTGGTCAGGATGGTGCACATGATGAGCATGCTGAAGAGTGTGCACAGGGGTCAAGGAAAGCCAAGCACCGGGGGTGGCCTGCCACTGTCACCAGGGCATCCTGCCCCTAGGCTTGTCACTGCCAGGCCTGTGCTGCTAGGTCTATAAGAGAGAGGCTCTGAGGAGACAGCAGGGCTGTGACCAGTCCATGCCAACCCCTCTCCACGCAGGCTGGTTTCTGTTCCCTCCTCGACACTTGCAGTTGGAGTCTGCCCTGCTCTATAGCCCCTAAGAGGCACCAGACACCTGAAACCTTCCCTTTGTCAGGGTGCCCTATAGGGTGTTGAGTGGAGGGGAGGGAGGGAAGGGAGGGAAAGTGGACATCCAGGCCTCCCAGGTGTTTACCTACAGTCAGGGAGGGCCCTGTCCTCAGTTACATCAGAGGGAGATGGGCATTTATAAACTGTTTCTCAGGGAGGGGAAGGCCAGGATGGCAGGGATCCAAGCTCCCTCTTCCGCTTCTAGGGGAGTATCTCCGGATAAGATTACGCCTTAGGACTTTTCTGCAGAACTCCTCTGCCAGCAAATTGCTACAAATTGCTATAGACCTGGTCAGGACTATGGGTCCTGAGAAGACAGAGGACTGCTTCTCTGGCTGTTACCCTTCACTCTTGCCCATTGCTCTATCTAGTGAACTCTTGCTCACCTTCACAAGCCCCTTAGTAGGATGCACTCCTACCCCGGCCCTCTGTAACCCCCAGGGCATCACACCCATTTTAGTTGTGGATGCTCACTGAATGGCAATGCCTATCTGTCTCCCGGCAAAAGGGGAGCTCTCTGAATGCTGGAACTGTGCCGTGGCCACCCTTGCAGGCCCATGGCATTGAGCTGAACTACCCCAGGCTCTGTGTCACCCTGGCTCCATATAGAAGGACCTCCTCACTCCTGCCTCACTTCTGCAAGACCTGCAGAGGGGCGAAGGGCAGATGCTGGGGGTTTTATGGGCTGAGGCAACCCTGGGGGCCTGGCCCAGAGTAGGGACAGTGTGCTGCCCTCACGAGTGCCTCCCTATCTCCAAAGACAGGCTGGGCATCCCACTCCCTGTGGCTGCCCCCAGGTGTACAACACTGCCCCAGCCTCAGTTCCACACACACAGCTGCCAAGCCTGCGATTCCCACAGGTCACCTAGGAGCCACAGTAATTGAGCTCCAGGGGCTGCCTCTTTCCTCCTCAGCACAGCTCCATCTGACCTGCTGGGGAGACCAATGGAGTCAGACCACAGACCAGGCAGAGCTGGGGACAGGGTGTGTGTATGTGTGTGACGGGGGAAGCCTCTCAAGGAACCTAACCAGGTAGATGCCCTCTATGCCTCTTGACCTCCTTCTAGGGAATCCAGGCAATCAGGAAATCAGCATCCCAAACCTGGCCTCCAGCTTATAATTAATTCTCCAATTTCCCTTCTGAGATGAGAGGGAACAAGGCTTTGGGAATCCCTCCTTAGTGAAATGAGGGCTGGGCCAACAGGACTGCTCAGCTCCGATGCTAAGGCCCCAAGAAACCTTGATTTCTTCCTGGCCAAGGGCATTACTCCAGGCCCCAGGGTCCCTCTCTCAGCTTGGTATCTGCCCAGCTCTCTGCCTGTATGAGGGTCTCCAAGACCAGGCTTACATCTCACTCCAGCTTCCAAGGCAGGATCAGATGCTCATCTCAGTCCCTCTCTCCCTGACCCTTGTATACACGCACACGGCTCACACCTGGGCTACCTGCCAAAACTTTCCTCACTGAGCAGACATTAATAAGCCCCTCGGCCAATCGTTATTCATCCCTGTGGATCCCCTGATAAACTGTCTACTAAGAATCCCAGATGATTCCTGAAATACACAAATAATGATGCTAAGAGTGAATATTTCTTGAGCCTGTCCTAGGTGCCAGGCTCTGCTGTGTCCATTAACTAATTTGATTCTCCCAATAATTCTATGAAGTGGGGACTGTCTCCATCTTAGGAGATGATAAGATTGAGGCACCAAGAGGTTAAGTTGAAGGTTACTGTGGGAGGCAGAATAAATCCCAAAGATCAGAATCCTGAAACTATGAATACAATTTATTTGATGAAAGAGACTTTGCAAATGTAATTAAATTAAGGATTCTGAGGAGGGTAGATTATTCTGGATTATCCCAATTGATCCAGTATAATCACATAGGTCCTCATAGGTGAAGGAGGGAGGCAGGTGGGTCTGGACCAGAGCACAGTGATGTTAGAAAGACTCAATCAGCCAGTGCAGGCTTGAAGATAAGAGAGGGCCATGAGCCAAGGAACACAGGCAGCCTCAAGAAACTGGAAAAGCCTATTAAACAGACTCTCCCCTCAGGCCTCCAAAACAGAACACAGCCTTGCTGATACCTTGATTTTAGCTTAGGGGAAAAGAAGCATTTTGGACATCTGAACTACAAAACTGTAAGATGACACATTTGCCTTGTTTTAAACGATGAAGTGTGTAATAATGTGTTATAGCAGCCACAGGAAACTACTAGCGGTACAAGGCTGATCAATGGCAGGGCCAACCCTGAGCCCCACTGTCCTGATCTGGGCCTTACTCCAAGTCCCCTGCTGTACCATCTCTGCATGATGACACCGAAGGACCATTCTGCTACCTCCAAACGGAAGGAGCCTGCTCTACGCCTGGCCTCTGCCATCCACCGTGTGAAAACCAAACAAGATAAAGGCTCCATTAAATCTAAGGAGACTACCACACAGGGGGAAGGGTGAAATTATTTGTTATTTGTAAGAGCAAACCCTACCTGGGCATGTGTACCTGGCCTTCGTACAGTCATATCCCCAAAATGTTCTGCCATGGGATATTACGAGAAACCAGACACACCTCTGGCTGGGCTGGGCAGGAAGCTTCCTGGAGGATGTGTTTAGACAAGCACCAAAGGCTGGCCAGGTCCTCCGGTAATCAGTCAGCCCAGCTGGGCATGGTGAGGCAGGGTGGACTGAGGACAGAGTGACAACGCTCTGAAGAGCCAAGCTCTTCCCAGGTCTATGGGACCACTCACAGCCCTCCTTAGAGTAGAGAGCAGTCTCCTCCGCTGGGAGCAGCAGTGTGGACAGGCTGACCAGACAGAGGCCAGGGAGAACGAGGACCCCCAGACTCAAGAGAAGAGCCAGGGCACAAAGCCTTCTGAACCCTGCTAGCCAGGGCCTGAGTCCCACAGTGGGCAGTGATGGGAGCTGTCTGTAGGGGTTTTGTCTTTTCCAGACACAGCAGTGGCTGAGGGTGAGGTGCAGTAGCTTCTTGTCTCTCTGCCACTTGACTGCTTACAATCCTTGTTGGCTCCCTTAGCGTTAAAGATGGCACTTACACAGTTCCTCATCATTCCTCTGTGTGTTTGCATGCATGCATGTGTATGAGATCTCTTCCTATCTAGACTGAGCCCCTGGTTCATGTGTTGCTGCTCCTTCATGGAGCACAGTATGCAGCTAACACTGGAGAGATGAGTCAATTGAACGCTGGCCAGGGAACACCTGTTTGAAATGCCGTATAATTTCAGGCTGATGATCAAACTGGTCCCTTGTGTGGGCAGAGGCAAAGGCCAGCTCTCCAGGACTGAGCTTAGCTGAACATTTTCAATCTTGTCATGTCATTGTCCCCAAACATCCACTTCCAACCTCATGATTAAAATGCCAGTAAGGACTGCTTGCATGGGTTATGAGAAATGCCTGACGCCTTGAGCTTCCTAAGTCTTCAGAACCCAGGAGGTCAAAAAACTCCCAAAGAGAAGAGAATTAGTGTGTGTGGGGGTGTCTTCATGGATTTATGCTATTAAATGAACACACACACACACACACACACACACACACACACACACGTGGTCTGATTGCCCATTTGAATCTGGTAGAGAAACGTGGGAGGATTTTGTGAACAGATCCTGTGCACCCAGGAAAGCAAATGCATCTCAGTGTGAATGTGAGGCCTCTCTGAAAGTAACTGTGGTGGAATTTAGAGTTCAGTTGGTTTCTTTTATTTAATCCCTGCAGGAACATATTCTGCAGTATTATGACAAAAATACATAGGACAAAAATCATTCTACATGCCCATATTTACTTTTTCAGCAACTTCCCAGGGCTGCACTGCAAGCATGGAGCAAACAGTAGGACCAAACTGAAATACCATGTGCTCTCACCATAGACTGTGAGCTTTTGGATTGTTAGAGACAGGGTCTTGCTCTGTCACCCTTGGTAGAGTGCAATGTCACAATCATAGCTCACAGCAGCCTCAAACTCCAGGGCTCAAGAGATCCTTGAGTAACTGGGACTATAGGCATGTACCACCATGTCGATTTAAAAAAGAAACATTTTAGAGATGGAGTCTCACTATGTTACTTGATTTTCCGGTCTGAAGTGATCCTCTTCCCTCAGCCTTCAGTGTTGCTGGCCTCCTGGCCCTTTTTAAGTTTGTCTTTGCCTTATTTCTTCTTCCCAAAGAGACTCGTACAGCACTCTGTACATGTAGGATTTAGCAGATGTTTGAATGGATATAAAATTTTTGGCAGAACAAAAGCTCAGAATTCAAAACATGGAATCTGACAGTTCAATAGAAATGCACACTGACTGCTGATGGGTACAGAGTTTCTTTTGAGTGATGGAAACATTCTGGAAGTAGATGGTGATGCCTATATAACCTTATGGATATACTAAAAACCACTGAATTGTGCTCTTTAAAATGGTAAATTTTACGGTATATGAAGTATATTTCAATTAAAAAAAATACACAGAGGGCTTGTAGATTCCCAGACCTTACACTGGCGATTCTGATCTAGAAAGGGTTAGGAATCTTCATTTTAACAAACTTCCCAGGGGAGACTGAGGTGGCCCTCACAGATTGACATTTGGAAACCCCTGTCCTATGGCAGTGTGCACACAGGGACAGCACTAAAGCACAGGTTCTAGGGTGGGGTCCAGGACGTGGCAATTCCTACAAGATCCTAGAGATGCTGGTGATGCTGGTGATGCTGGTGATGCTGGTCCTCGCACCACATTTGGAATGTCAAGCCACAGGGTGCAAAAGGGCTGTTCCCAAACCCCACAAACTTAGGTCTCTTCTCCCCTCAATGCCTGCAGAGCCCACTAAGTGGCGCTGTCGAGGGCCAGCAATATGCTCCCATCCCCAGGCAGTGGAGTGTCAAGGCAGCCACCAGGAGCCCAGTATAGGGCCTCACTGACACTCATAACTTCCCAGGGGCAGCTGCCCTAGGGGACATAGGCCAGCTCAGAGCCCTCGAAGCAGGTGGAATCAGCACTTCTCAGCCTCACAGCCACTGCTCAATGGACCCTCTGTCCAGGCTGGGCACTTGAACACCCCCATTTCCTCCCTCATCCACCTGCCTCCCTGGCTTCCCATTTGCCCTACTCTCAGCTTAGTCCCTTACTGGAGCCCTGGGGCTGCTATTGCCTCCCTGGAGGCTTCTGTGGCTGCCAAACAGTGCTGGGTTGGTTAGATACCTGGAGGAGAAGCCCCAGGTGAGAGTTGGAGGATGCCTTCAGAGAGGCCACACCCTTGAAGTGAGGCCACAGACAGGCTGAGAGTAAGAAAGCAGCTCACCTTTTTTCCTC
>NW_003852477.1:461168-502905 GCF_000181295.1 Otolemur garnettii
GATACCCAGCTAAGTGCCTGAAACCACAGGGAGTGCAGGTTCTGTCACAGGATGGCTTCAAAGGAAACCCAGAACCACTCCAGTCCCACAGAGTACGATGCAGCAGGGACAGACACGCTGCCCCTCAATACAGCCCCTCTCCACAGCATCTGCCACCCTAGAGACCACCATCCTGATGCCATGGCTACAGGGGCATGTGGAATTTTTCCTAGACATGCATGTGTCTCAGGACCTCGCAAGAAAGGCAGGGGTAAGCTGGAGGAGAGAGCAGCCCCGTGGCCAGGGGATGCATCTTACTGTGTGTGTGTGCCTGCATGCAGACAACAAAGTGCCACCGAGCCCCTCCTATTAACCCCTGGGGTTAGGGTCAGGCATTGGGGCATAGTGGGAAGAAAGTGGAACCAAGAAAGAATATCCCCATCCCTTCCTGGACAGAAAAAGCCCTTAATGTGTCAGTCTTAGTCCTGGTTACTAGTCCCTCACTAGGCAGCTGTGTTCCCGAAGCCTCATGTCTCGTCCAGAGGTATTAATGGGTGAAATCTTCACTGTGACCTCAGAAAAGGCCTATTCAGAGTAGGGGCTTTGGGGGGCTTTGGGGGAACTGTCAGGACATCCCACCAGACTCATGATCAGTCATACTGCAGAGCCCAGCAGCACTGCTTAGATTAACAGCAGAACTGACTACATGCACATACTTGCTCTGGTTGCCACTGGCCAAAGGAAGGGCTGTCCAGGGTGGCACCTGTCCATGCCTGAAGCTGGCACTGCCCTCCCTGAAAGGCTGCATCTGAAGTCCAGAGAACAGATGTGATTAGGTCCTGGCGTCCCATGCCGCATGCTGCCTGAACAAGGCCCCTCTCTGGGTCCCCCATTATGCTGCATCAGCCTGATGGCTCTCCTTCACAGGCCAGAGCTTTTTTAGGCTGTAGTTTATATATAATTTAATGCTAACCAGAGTTCTTTGAGATACTCAGAAACTGCAAACATTTTGTCAACACCTAATCAAAAGGCAACTGCTGCCTCCCTCGAAAGAGGCCCACATGTGAATAAACTAGAGGCCTCTTTACTGGGAAATGATTTTTTCCTGGCCGAGCCCTAGTGACCTGCTTGAAGGTCCCTGCAAATGGGTGGGGAGAGGAAAGGCCCAGGGTGTGTGGTGGGAGGAGATATTTGGAACTAAGATCAGAGTCAGGGGAACAAGGGCAGGTCTCCTTTCTTCTGGGATCCTCAGTAGCTTAGCTTCTAGAATGTGTTTCTCCTGAAGAATCAGAGAAGGTTTTCTCAAACTTTCATGTGTGTAAAAGTCCCCTGGGGAGCTTATTACAATGCTTATTAAAACCCTTGGTAGGTTTAGAGTAGGGTCTAAGGATCTACATGTCCTGCCTGCTCCCAGGCGATGACCGAGCTGCCTGTCTGAGGACCAGCAGGGACTCAGCACCATCCTCAGCCCTAAACTAGGATACGGGTGGGGGGCAGCACCCTGTGCACATCCCCAGTGTTGGCCCCCAGGGTGCACCCAGCAGGGATTAACTGCAAAGGATATGAATGAACCAGAATCTTCACAGCTGCTCTCCGGATGGGGTGAAAGGGACTGAGGACATACAAGGCGTTGGTGGCACTGAACCGGAAGATGGTTTTGCCTTTATTCAGCACGATGAAGGTCTGTGGAAAAGAGTGGTGTTAAGTTCTTTTGGAGAAAGGTTCAGAGCCTGGCAACTATGGTTGAGGGTGCTGTGGAAGGGAAGTAGGAAAGGGGACAGCAGTGGCACATTCAGCAGGTCAATGGACCCTCACCACCTGGCCCCAGGGTGGGTTAGAGGGGAGACCCAGTTTAATGGAATGTCAGGTTGGTTGAGATTTAGTTAAGTTCCAAAATTATAGTCCCCAAAGATGGGGCCTTTCATGGCCCCTGCCTGGCTGCCATCATAGCAGAGGCCCAGAGGACAGTGATGCTTCCTCCCTCAGCTGGCCCCTGCCCCTCTGCACAGCTTCTCCACTAGCTCTCTGGGTTGAGGGAGTGAGGCTATGGCTGGGGTGCTGGTCCAGCAGGGAAAACTTAGGAATGAGGAGAAGGAAAGAGGAAAGTACAGATACAGCCCCAGGGAGAACTTTCCCCGGGGCCCTGTTTCTAAGCATCCAGAGCAAACCTCAGCCTCACCCCACCCCAGAGGAAAAACCTAGTGCTTCCCTCTTGAGGGGGATCATGAGAAGCCCAAGGTGGCCCCTCCCTGAGCTTCCAGAAAGTCCCTTTCTATAGGGCACAAGGGGCGCAGGACTGGATAAGTGTTGCAGGCTGATTCATGTGCACAGGAGGTATGAGTCTGGGTCACAAGCAGCCCCTGGGGACAGCAGCCCATCCCCATTTGCCCAGGTGTATAGTTGGCCCAGCTCTGGGATCTCACTTCTCCAAGGGCTGAGCTGATAGAACAAGGTTTTACTTAATTTGGGCCTAGGAGACAAGTTGACCAGATAGATTAGGACCAAGAGCTCTCTGCCTGTCACCACATGGGACTACAGGCAGCAAGGCCAAGGGTTAGCAAGTGGAGACAGACGGTTAGAGGTCAGAATCATGTATGACAGAATCATACAGCTACTGTGCAAGGATTCTCAGACACAGCGACAGAAGAGAAAGTGTCCCTGGCTCTTCCCAAACTCAAGTGCCATCTGCCCCCAAAGCCACGCGTAGCCCTGACCCCAACCTCAGTCAGGTCTACCTGCTGTGATGCCTGCCTGTCCCAGCTAGGTTTGGCCTAATTGCCACCCAACATCTCACCATAATCTTGATTAGTTACCAGCAGTGGCTTAACCCAACTCAATTCTTATTGACCAACTATGATTTAAGCTGGCCCATCCTAATTAATCCCACCTCTGAGCCTAACTCTGACCCCAACTGTGGCCTTAACCCATGACCTTGACTACACTTGAATCATTGAAACCAGGGGGTGCTTCAGCTGGGAGCCTAGGAGGAGAACCTGTCTCAAGGCCTCCTTTCCCTGCTGCCTATATAGACTAGGATAGACCGGGTGGGCTTTCCCTTCTCACTTGTACCCACTCACACATGACATGTGCACACATCCAGGCAAAGATATGCCTCGTGCTACCTTTAGGCTTTTGGTCTTAAATATAGTCTCAAGCCACAGCCACATACTCTCACACTCACCATGCACTCACATTCATGCTCACTCTCACTCTGAGAGTGTGAGAGTGCAGCAATGTGAGCAGCCACTTCTCCTTGGTGCACAGTCTTCTGGGGAAAGGCCTCCCCCCACGTTCAAATCTTCCTCCCTCCTGCAGCGAGGCCTACAAGTGTAGGCAGCAGGCAGGAAGACTGAGCCGCCATAGGAGCTCTGTATAACCATGGCCTGGCTGAATGTAGGACTCCGGCATGTGGGCTTGAGACAGGGGCTAGGGCCAGGGGCTCAGACAGGGCAGTTACCTTCTGGGTGGGAGCCATGCTGGGAGAAAACCTGAGACACTCTGCCCTTATTGGCAAAAGCATTTCCTCTCCTTCCACTCAGGATGGACAATGGTAGAACCCCTGACCCCAGTAGTCACCGTCTCCTGCAACCCCCCCTGGCCTTACTGGTCCCATTACCAGCTCACAAGGCCCAGGGAGGTGCTGCTATGGCCCCAGTCTGAGCCAGGGCACACACGATATTCAGCAAGCTCTCATGCTGCCAGAAGGGCTGGGTGTAGGGGGTACAGGCTGTGGGGAAGGGCCACATGCTATGCTCTGGGGCCCAATCTCAGGGTGAGACTCAGGGCTTGACCCTAATTTACATACACACTATGGGACAGGGAGGAGTCCTCTGGAAGAGAAAATCTAACTACAGAAAATTCCTAAAGAAAGCATCCACGGGAGGCAGGACCAACGGAGGCTGCTCTCACTTTTCTTCATAGCACCAAACTAGCATCTCAGACTGCAAACATTTTAGAAGGGTAGGAAGGGTGAGGATGGGTGACAGTCACCTTTTGGGTGCTATAGAAGGGGTCCAGGTCTTCCAGGGGCTCCCCAATGAGCTCCCGGGGTGGGTTGCCATAGAGATCTGGCAGCTTTTTAGAGGCCTGCAGGTCCAGCTGGGGCCGGGGAGCCTCCTCCTCAGGCAGCCCATCACGGCTCTCCTGTGAGGTGGCAGAGCCACGGGCTTGCTTCTCCACCATACGCTTCTCGATGGCTGCCAGAGACTCCCGTGTGAACCTTCGGAAGCTGCTCGTGCCCCGAGGTAACAGGAAGTTTGCCATCTTCTCATCCTGCTTCTGGGCACAGGCTCTGCTCACGGTGCCTGTGGGGAAGCTGGAAGACACAGACAATGGAACTGATGCTGTGCCCAGGGCTGGTGGCTGAGCTGGAGCAGGGAAGGATGCCTCTGCAAAGTTGATCCTGACCCCCAGCCCCCACATTGCCACTGCTCAATACACACACCAGGCCCACACTGGCCTGGGTAAACCCAGAGCCCCCTAGGCTGTGGGCATGCATGGGGACTGGCAGGGAGGTTACCCGTCCTTTCTAATCCTGACAAGCATGTCTGAATGCAAGCAGGCAAGAGCAACTGTGTCATCCAAGCATCTTCGTTCTGCCCCAATCAGCACAAAAGGAAATGCTCACAACTTCGGGTTTCTTAATTGTCTTCACTTGAGACATTCCACAGCTGGTGCCAACCCATTCTGGGCAGAGGAAGGAAACCCCATGGGGCAGGGATGGGGCTGTCATCGTTTTATCCCAGATCCCTAGCAGAGCTTTTCTTTAACAAATGAATGACTGAATGAATGATGAAGAAATGTAGGTGAGGAGTCAAGGCATTAGAAGGTACTAAGTCTTGCTCCTCCTCCCAATTCTTCTCTTCTAGAGGAAACCCTGGAGCTGTGAGGAAGGCAGACTCTTAGCCTGAATGGTGGGGGCCAATGTTTGGTCTCCCCAAAGCACCACATGCCTGTACCAGGAAGGGTGCCCAGACTTCACTTGGGGCACAGGACGTGTCCATTGATGAGACACCTGTGTTTGACACAGGAGACCAAGGAAAAAAACCAAGGGTTTTTGGAAATAGCTGGATAACAATTTTGGGGCTGTCATCCATATACGGGCACCTTGTGTTTACAGCCTGGTAGAGCCCCTGCTGCAAGGGTCTCAAAGAATCCCGAGTATGGCATCCTCTGAACCAATCTTGTCCAAAAGGTGGGAAATATTTCCCTTGCCCAATCTGAGCTATTTCACTTCCTTGGAAAGGTTAAAATACAGTATAAAATATATACCAGTATTAGCCTGGTACTTTAGGTAGCTTGAAGATCTGGCTGCCTTCCACCCCCACCTCCACCCCTGCTTTTAAATATATATATATCTACACATGCACACACACACACACATATGTACATACATACATACATACATATACACACACCCCCTTTTTTTTTTCCTTTGAGACAGAGTCTCATGTTGATACCCTTAGTAGAGTGCTGTGGTGTCATAGCTCACAGCAACCTCATACTCTTGGGCTCAAGTGATTCCCTTGCTTCAGCCTCCAGAGTAGCTGGGACTACAGGTGCCCACCACAACGTCTGGTTGTTTTTAGAGATAGGGTCTTGCTCTTCCTCAGGCTGGTCTTGAACTCCTGAGCTCAAGCAATCCAACTGCCTTAGCCTCCCAGAGTGCTAGGATTACAAGCGTGAGCAACTGTGCCCAGCTAAATCATATATACCTTTAAAGATTTCGTACCAACCAAATAAAATTTTAGCAATAAATTGAAGCATAATGCAAAAAAAAAGAAACAAAAAAGAGAGAGAGAGAAGAAATGCTGATGGAGCATCTCTGGCTCCTCACGGCTCCTTGCTCCCCTCCTCCCAAAAGTGAAGTCTGATCCAAAGTGACAGCAGAACCAGAAAACAGTGACCACTCATCAACTAGGATATCCAGCTGGCACATGAGTGTGACACCACCCCGGGAGAATGTGGCCCTTGGTGGCCTCCAACAATCCAGAAACCAGTGTGAACATGCTCTGCCCATGACACTAAGGGAGAAGAATGCACTCCGGACTGCCCCACCAAAACAGGATGTGGTCAGAATGGCTCCTGAATGTGACACCAAGTCGGAGGCTGCTTCTGCTAATTACCACATCAAACCAAGAATGGCCAGGTTCAAAGGGGCAAAGGAGACACATATTGAAGATCTCTGCCACGTCAGAATCCCTTTCTGTCAACCAAGGGCCAGCTTTATCTTGATCTTACTCCTGCAGCAAAACATGTCACCAATGGCTCCAATGAGCTGCAGCTCTACTGACCCCTGCACATGGCTGGCAAACAGTCTGCCCAGCCCAGAGCACAGTAAGCAGGCACCTGGCCAAGGGACAGGTAAACAGTGAGCAAACATAACACAGCCAGGCCTCAAAAGGGCACCTCTGGTCTCCAGGGAAGCATGGCATGCAACGCAGGTAGGGAAGCAGAAAAGCAGTCCCAGGACCTGCACTTTAAGAGGCACTCCATCCTCTGCATCTTTTTCTCATTTCATTCAATCAAGTTAAAGGAACATCTTTGTTAAAAATAGCAGGTGAAGGAGTAGGTTCCCATTTTATAAAAGCATTTCCCTGTCTACCTTCCATTTCTGAGTGAACAGAGAGACATCTGTAACACAATACTCGTCACCAAATGTGAATGGGGCTTTTTTGTGTATGCTGACGGAAATTTGGGTAACTTTAAACTTTTTCTTTGTACTTGTCTTCATTGCCTGAATTCTTTATGATAAGCTTGCATTATTTTTACAAAAACAATGAAATCATTAGTCGTTTTACTTTTTAAGAAACCCAACCTCGATGATAGCAGCTTTTTGCAGGACAACCCCCTCCACTGTGAGCAATCACTCACTAGTTCAGTAAATTGGGAAGCTACCTTTTTTGCTTGGCATGATTTCCTAAAAATGGAGCTCTCTGTCTCACTATATCCATCTATGTCCATACACCTGCAAGGGCTCTAGAGACACGTGTACATCCACAGACCTGCAGAGACTCACTAGCACACACTGGGTGTGCGTGCACATACAATCTTGCACCTGCACACATGTCTGTTATGGTGAAGATGCTTTTAATAAATGACTCATATAGATAGGTGTGTGGAAGTGTACAGGTGGATGAATTTCCATGAGTGAAAGCACCTGGTAACCAGCACCCAGACAAAGAGATGGCTCCTGGCCTCTCAGACTTTGGTTCTTCCAGTCACCAATTCCCCTTCTTCACCAGGGAATGACTCAGCTGACAGCTAACAACATAGGTTAGTTTAGCCTGTCTATGTGGTTTAATGGCTCTTAACAGACCCCCTTGGAAGGGTAGGGAAAGGATTCAGGGGAGAAATCACATCTCCTTTTCATTAACCTCTAACTTAAATTTAGCATTTCCTACAATCATGAATGTGGGCAATGAAACAGAAGCATTAGTAGTACCCAAAACGAAAAGAAACTGCAGATATTTCCCTGTCCCATTACAGTTGCTGCTGGTATCTTCAATATCACTAATGGTCATTGAGATTTCAAAATTATAGTACTTAGACCCACCGCTAGATTCTATTATTTAAAGCATCAATAAAGAAGCACATACATTACTCTATCAAAAATTGGTTTTTAAGTGTTCTGAGAGCTACATTTCAATGCAATTGGTTTCCTTTTTAGTTCTATGTATTTTATTTTGTCTTAAAATATGCAGTTCTGAGATGGGCTTCACACGGATGGTTGAGAAAGGTCAAGACCTCAGCTTGGTCCTTGCCCATTTGCTGACTCTGAAGTGTCCTCCTCTATACCTCAGCTCCCTCATCTGGAACATGAGCAAGGTAGATGAGATGACCCTCCCTGTACTTTGTGGGATTCTTTGGTGCTCTCATTATACTCCCTACATGGCAGGTTCCAGCCTTTCCTCTGGCCACTGGCTGTGATTCACCTGGACTCTCATTTCTGGGTAGGGATGGAGAATAGTAAGAAAGGTTCTCCCAGGAGAAAGGCTGGCCTTTGGACCCCAGTCTTCCTCACTCTTAGGCCTAGGAAGTCCCATTCTGAGTCCTGCTGTGGCCCTGTGGGAGAGGCAGAACAACCTCAAGGAGATAGGCCCCAAGTCCTTGAAGACAGACAGAGGCTAGGAGACAGATGTCTAGGTTCATGTGTCCAAGTCCTGCCATACTCTCCGGTCCAAGCTCTAGTGATAAGGCTTGGGTCTTAAGAAGGGTCTTACCCAGCTGGCCTCCAGCAGAGCACTCTGGGGGCCATGGCGTGGGAGGAATATGGGCCACCCAGGGGAGCTGCTGAAAGAAGATTCCAGGTGAAGTTCCCTGCTTTGTGGCCAGGCAGCCTCAGGTTCCAAAGTAAACCCACTGTCTTTTGTCTTTGGCCCCTGCAGGCCTCACAGTGGGTGGGCAGGATCCATTTCTCCCTTGTTCTCCTGTGGCCTGCACCTGGCTCTGGCCCTGCCCCTTCCTTCAGCAGTTCAGGCCCACGCCCTGCTGTGGCCAAGCCTGGCTCAGCCCTGGCTGCAGGGTTTCCGGTGTTCCACGCTAAGAAATACTCAGGGGTGGTCTGGGGATGCTCTGGGCTCAGGCTCAGCCCACCCCTAAAGCTTAGGAAGTGAGCCCCTAGCTTTTGGGGAAAGGACCCACTCCCAGCTGCAGAAGGCTAAAGGGGCAAACACATAAGAGGAGTGTGTCTTGCACAGCTCCAGCACACAGGGGAGGCTGGACGTGGTTTGATTCCAAGACCACAGCCACTCTCCCCTTAGATATCAGCATCTCACAATTCTCCTGTGCCCAAGACAACTGCTCCATCTGTATCATCTTCTTCCTCTACACCAGCCCTATAGGACCTCTTGGGGCCAGGGTAGCTGCTTCCAGCTGACCACTCTTTCTGGGCTGGTTTCGCCTGTCCTTTCTGCTTCATTCTTGCTGACCCCCACTCCATCTTATCCCAAGATCATCAGCCTCAGGTTACTAAGCACATCTCTTTCTAGGTCCACCTGGCTCCTGAGTGTTAATGGGAACAAGCTGTGAATCCTCCTTTTCAAACTGGTTCCTCCTGACATCCTTTTTTCTAGCACTGGCTGCAACCCCCAAGTCCCACCCCAAACCATCTCCCTCCCAGTGCCACTGCCCTGGGAGAAGCCTCCTGGCCCCTGCGTGGACCATGGCAGGGCTTCCCTCTTTACTACTATCTCACTTGTGCAGCCTCCCACTCCAGGACTTAGATACTCCCACACACACTCCCCGCCCTGTGCGATGGCAAAGTCACCTCCTGGTTCCCCTACCGCCTCCTTTAGGATGCCTTCTCTGACTACCTACCTGCACAGACCTCCTTCCCTCTGCACCCCCACACCCAGCTCTGGAAAGTGAGGAAGGTGGCCTCTGCTGGTCACTGACAGTCCCTGGGGATGAGTCAGGTCTTCCCAAACATCCTGGAAGCCTCTTCTTAGGGCAGGGACAAGACCCCCTCCTCTGGCTTACTGGATTGTTGTATGGATAGTAACATCAAGGCAGAGATGCTGTTTATGGGTGGGGAGGATTATTGACTCTTCACACCAGAAACTGTAATCTCCATACCTGCTCTATATCAGCCTTCCTGAAGGAGGATTTCCTAAATGCAAAGGGCACAGCTGGTACAGCCATGAGGACTGTGTGGACTGGGGACATATAGGGTGACCAACTCATTCTGGTTTTCACAGGTATTTTCCTAGTTTTAGCACTAAACTTCCTATATCTAAGGCTCCCCCTCAGCCGAGTACAAAGGAGGACAGATGGATACTCTAGGAGTGAGGCAGGAATGAAGCAACTCTCTCCTTCCCTGGCTACTGCTGTCCCTGATCCCAGAGGCAGGCACTCTTTAGGTCCTGAGTCATGTCTGGCATTTTGGTCGCCTTGGAATCAGAGCCTCTGGAACACAGCATGCAAAGAATATTCTTTGCCATGTAAATTTATGCAAACCACTCTGTGGAAGTGGTTCCCAGGCTTCCTAGAAAATCTCTTGTCGGCTTCCTCCCTCTGTGTTCCTCTCTCCTGCCCCTAAATCCTTGGTCTGGAGCACCACCCCAAGCCCTTCCCTAGGCTTGCAGTCCCAGGTACTCCGTCCACCTCTGCCTGGCTCTGCTGCACTCCCCTTGTGCTTGCCCCTCAGCACCAAAGATTCTGCTTGCCCCTCAGCACCAAAGAGGAGATGCCCTGAATCGGGGGTCTCTCCCCCAAGGTAAAGCGCAAGGTGATGGCAGTGACTTCCTGATCACACCATTGTCACACTCCATAGGTCAGCACAGGGACCCCCATTGCCTGCAGGGACACGCTGAGAAAACAAGTATAGATGCTCTCAGACTGACAACACCAGGGACAGGACAAAGGGATTAGGGAAGCCCAAGAAGGGAGAACTTTACCACAGCCACCAGCAAAACCTCAAATACCAAGACCTCTCTCACTCTGGGCCTCATTGTCTGAAATCTCCCATCAGGACTTCCAGCTCTCCTTATAAAGCAATTAATTGCATTTCTTCTTTGAAGAGAACATATCAATTAATCAACACCTCAACTCAGGCTCATTTTATTAACTGATGATTCAGTACACATTTAGTCAGCACCCACTGTGTACACGGTCCTACGAAGGACTTCATAGAATGCTTTTCTTCCCAAGGTGATGGATCCCAAATCAACAGGTGATTATGGAGAAATAAGGAAAAGTCATCAGAAAGAGACTCTCTTATGGTTGGCAAAGAAATTCACCCAGATTTGCAGAGATTAGCAATAAGAAATGGTCTGGGCCAGCAAACCTGGTTCCATATCAAGTATCTACTCTGCCTCCCTACATCCTCTCTTAAAGGGAATGTGGTATAAAGAAGTTGAGGTGATTAGGGCTGTGTTTGGAAGCCACGTTGCCTGTGTGAATCTGGGCCCTGGATGCTTATTCACCTTCTGTCTATGGAAAAATGAATTGATGTTTCTCTACCTTAGTTTTCCCATCTATGAAATGGGATACTGTGAGGCATAAAAATACTGTTAGTTGTACATGCTTGGCACACAGAGTTTAATGATTGCCAGTTGTTGTCACTGTGGTTATTGCTGTTATTATTATCCTTATAAGAGATCCAGCTCAGCGGGCCTTCCTTGTCACCCACACTAGCCCTCTCTGCCTGGTTTGTTCTTTTCTCTGTGTTCCTGGACCTCTTTCTAGGTCCTGCTGGCTCTTGAGAGTCAATGGGAGCAAGCTGTGAATCCTCCTTTTCAAACTGGTTCCTCCTGACATCCTTTTTTCTAGCACTGGCTGCAACCCCCGACTCCCACCCAAGACCATCTCCCTCCCTATGCCACTGCCCTGGGAGAAGCCTCCTGGCCTCTGCGTGGACCATGGCAGGGCTTCTGTCTTTACTACTATCTCACTTGTGCAGCCTCCCACTCCAGGACTTAGATACTCCCACACACACTTGCATCCCCCTTGCTACCCGCCTCATCCAGGGCACAGCAGTTTACTTCCACACCTGCCTTTCCCCTTGCCTTTTGTCTGGATCTCCCAGAGATCAAGGCCTGGTGAATAAAGATTTGTCCTATTGCCCAGACACAAGCTCACACTGTGAATAAGTCCCCCCTGCCCCTGTGCTAGACCCCTGTCTTGGACTCACTTTGAGATGTGAGTGGGCAGTGCACTGAGGGCCAACCCAGCAGTGTCATCACGTGCTTACCACGTGCCTGGCACTGCACTAAGGGCTGTTTGTGGATCACCTTACTTCATCCTTGCAACAAGCCTAGGAAGGGGGGAGGTTATTATCCTCATTTTACAGAGGGGAAATCTGACTCTAAGAGAGATGAAGTGAGCCCATGTCTGCCTGAAGCCACAGCTCTACATTGCTTCCCACTTACGAGGGCACAGAGAGCTGGGAGAAGAGTTGTGGCTTGTGTCCCACATCTTTGGACTGAGTCTATGACCCTCACTCCAAAGCTGAGTCAACCCTGTTGCCTCATCTGAGGCTGTGCCTTCCTCTACACAGCCCCAGTGCCCAAGTGTGGGCAGACGCTCCCAGGGAGATCTGACCAATTTCTGTCCATGCCCAAACAGTCAGCAGTTTCCCTGACAGAACCAATTCCCCAGCAGTTTCCCTCTCCAGCTCAGGCAGTGTGCAATGGGGGCAGCCACTTGCTCTCTGCATGTAGTGGCCATGCTTGGAATGTGGCTAGTGTGGATTGATAGGTACAGGCTTAGTGTGATAAGGAATACCAACTATTTCATTAATAATCTTTAACTTGACTAAATTAAACGTAACATTTAACATTATCATATTATAGTAGATTAAATAAAACGTGTTAAAATTAATATCACTGGTTTCTTTTTATTTTTTAAAATGTGGCTGCTAGAAAACTTAAAATTGTATATGTAACTTGCATTTGTGATTCACATTACATTTCTACTGGATGGCACTGCCATCGAGGTCTGGTCACCAGGCCCAAAGCCCTTAACAGAATTCCACCTGCTTTGGGGTTTGACCTTAGGCTGGCCTCTAGGGGTGGGGCTGGGGAGGTGCAAGAAGGGTGGGGGATGGGTAGAAGGATCCCCGTTTTCTAGCAGTGGCTGTGGGTGGCAGTGGAAGCCCAAGCTAAAGGTTGGGATGGTGGGGTGTGGAAAAGGAAGGTTGAGCATGTTTCAGACCATCCCTCCGCCCAGGCAATTATGTGCACAGTCTCGGCTTTCCCCAGCTAACAGCTTGGACAAAAGCTCGGCAGGAGTGCCAGCTGGTGCTGGTGGCCTGTGCTTTCAGGTCTAGGCTCCCAGATCAAAGGCACCGGTTCTCAGCTAACCAGCTCCCCGTAGGCTCTCCTCCTTTGAGGCTGCAATGGTATTAACCCCGTCCAATCCAGATCCTAGTTCTGGGAGAGGTGGGCGAGTCTGAGGGGCCTGTCTTTCTCTTGTCCTGGTCTCCACCTCCTGCAATCTTGGGAAGTCCTGCAGAATCACCCCCATCCCTCCCGAAGGCAGAGAGGAACACACCCACCCCAGAAGCCAGGGATGCCCTAATTTACATACATTTGCATCTCATTTATTCCAACACCCAGGCTGAAGCTGAGGCTAATTCAGCTGACAGGAAAACCCCACCCACTTTAGCTCTGCTGCTTTGCCAAAGTGATTCCCCAGGCAGGGATGAAGGGGGTGGGGGTGTGTGGAGAGGGGTATGTCCCTGCAATGAGTTCCCCTCCAATGGTGGAAGCTGTGGGGAGCTGGTTCTTTGGTCTGAACCCTGCATTTAGCTGACTTTCCAAGGACAAACTACTCTGTTCCCCTAAAGGTGCTTTTTCCTTAGCACCTCTTCCCCACGGTAAACATGAGAGGGCAGGGGCTTGGTGGCAGCTGATTTAAGCTATTGACTGGTGAGTAATGCCCGGGTGCCAGGCCAGGGCAACTAAAACTCCCTGGTCATTTAGGGCATGGCTCCACAGGGCACTCCTTTCCCCAGGCCCAGGTCTCCCTTGTCAGCTCTTGTACACATGCACAGGGGAATCCATAATGTGCTGAGTGGCACTGAACTGTCAACCAAAGCCTGGCACTGACCTGGACCCTGGGTCTCCAGGGTAGGGACCTGAATAATCTAATACTAGAGACCACAGAATTAAAGAACCAGCTCAGTCACCCAGGGATGCTTCTCCCCCAGACTCGGGAGCCTCTCTGCTACATCCACCCCTACAAAACATAATCATGCCAGAAGGGTACCCACCTGTGGCCCAGAAACACCCTCATGGCATAAGGGCACTCAAAAGACAGCAATCAGCATCTGCAGTCTCTCTCTAGCCCAGTTCCTTCCAACTTATTTTTCTTAATACCTGAGCTGAAAAAAGGCTTCACAGGGGAACTGTGCACTGACGCCATGGCAACTGAGGCGTTTATGTACACCTACTGTGTGGACTGAGGGAGACAGAGATGCCCTCAGAGGGACCTGGGAGACCTACCTGCTAGGGTCTATCAGCACCCAGAGGGAGACAAGCCAACCTACCAATACCCTAAATCCAAGCCACAAAAGTGTCCATGACATATAGGAAAATGCACAGATTTAGATGTACATTTATGAGTTTTGATAAATGTGTGTTACCTGTATAACTGTCACCCCGATTAAGATAGCAAGCATTCCCCTCACCTAGAATGTTCTCCACTGTGCCTTTTAGTCAAATACTGATTTCTATCACCATCGATTAGTTTTGCCTATTTCACATGTATGGAATCTCACCGTATGGGCTCTTTTGTGTCAGGCGTTTTTTTGTTCAACGCAATGTTTTTGAGATTTTTACATTTTACTTGTCAGCAAGTGCCACCTAAGCTCCCTAAGGACAAGTCCTTAAGGACTGGAAAGGACCTGAAAGTCCAGCTATGTCTGGGGACCATAGGTCCCAAGGGATCCTTAAAGAATTTTCTCTCTTCATCCTTCAGATATTTCCTGAAACAGAAGCTCAGCAATTACACATCTAATAGGCACCAAGCTCAGCAAGCAAGTGGGGGCTTTCCCTGGGTTTCCAGTTTTGTTGGCAACTAGCTGTCGCTTTATTTAACTGGCAGTCTGTGCTGCATCCGACCCAGCACAGTGGCAGGGCTGGCGCTGCAAATGGCCAGCTGGGTTTCTGGGTCTTCCTTTGCTCAAGTCTGGCTGTAGTGGGTGGACTCTGGCCCTCAGCCTCTCTGCATCCCCACTCCAGTCAGTGTCCTTTGGGTGGGGCCCTAGGCTCAGTGGGAATGGACTTAGGGCCTGGGGTGTTTCCAGGGAATATACCCAGAGGTGGCAGAGCTGGGCAGCCCCAGGTTGATGGGCCACTTTCCTGCTCTCTCCCCTGTTGATGAGGCTGGGGTTCTGATGGTCAGGCAAGGAGCACTGATTGGGCTAGGCTGGTCCCTCCCATGCTCTCATGTTCCCCTATCTTAGATCATCTGGGGAGTGTGTGTGTGGGGGATGGCTAATGTAGCCTGAGAACTGATTTGATGGTTAAAGCTAGATTACTTCTCCCTGTTCTGCCATCTCTTTGAAAACTGCCTCTTGAGCCAGGTCCTCCCTTCACATAGGCCTTCGAGGAATCAATAGCTGCCAGAAAGGCATTTACTGTCTTCCTGATGCCAGGAGAAGCCTTTCTACTGTTCAAAATCTCCCAGAAAGCATGGGCAAGGGCATGGGGAAGTTCTGGGCTGAGCTCTGATCACATCCCTGTGTGACCTTGAGCCTAAGTGGGGGGGCCAGCTCCAGCCCCCTTGGCCTCCCAGGGCTGTGAAGAAGGCTGTGAAAGCCCTTGGTGATGATCACAGAAGGATTTCCAAGTCGGGGAGGGACTTGGGCCTACACCACTGTCAAAGCAGCTCCATCCCTCTACTCTGCTAATACCCCAGTGGGACATGACTTTCCACTGCCTCCCTGGGAGATTTAATAAGAGAAGAAACTTAAAGAGGAGAGAAAGAACTCAAGCCTCAGAGCATAAACATTCTCTCCTAACAGCACACCCAGACACAATCTGATCCCTTTCCCCTCTTCAAATTCTGTGCATCCTCCATGGCTGGGCTTTAATCCCACTTCCTCCAAGCAGCCTCCCCTGGCTGCTCTGGGCCACATGACCTCCTACCAGGGAAGATGAGCCCCTAACTCTAGACTCGCATTCTCCCTGTCCTGGGCAGATTTCTCTCTGGCCCACAGGGTAAACTTGGGAGGCCTTGGGGGTCCTCATTACCCTTTTCTGCTCCTCCAGAATAGTAAACAGAACAAGGCATAGACAAAAGAAATCGACAAACTGTTCCATCAGACTCTGGCTTCAAAATTCCAACCAAATATTGTGTTGGGGTGTTTGAGACACACCAGGTACTCCTTTGGGAAATGAAGTTGTAGGGGGAGGTTCTGGGTACCTGGCTCCGCAGACCATGGCTGTGACTCTTCAGGGCAGGGGTAAGGGCAGGCACAGAAGGGGAAGTGACACAAATTTCAAAGAATACCTAAGTCAGATGGCCCCAATGTTGTACTAGCTGTGGTGAACACCTCCACAAAGCATGATCCTTGGATTTCCTCTCCTTTTAGGGGTCCCAAGCTCCAGGAATTGACATGGGGTCTCTATAAATAGCATCATTCCATATTGATCATCTTAAAAAGACACGGTATGTTCTAGGCCTGGGGAGAGGAGAGTTGTATCTAAAAATAGACTCATCCCCAGTAACTGCTGCCAGCCAAGGCAAGTGGTGTACGCTGTGCATAACTGAAGGGACAGGCTGAAGGGGCAGTCCACTAAGAGGGTGAGTGTCAGGAATAGAGGCATTCATTCCCTGTGCTCCTGCCACAGGGGCCAGCCCATGGAGCTTGTCTCTGCCTCAGGGCCTTTGCACCTGAAGTTCCTTCTTCAACATTCTTTCTCCAGCTCTCCTCAGGTTTGGTTTTCTCTTGTTATTTAGGTCTCAATTCTGTCTCCTCCTTTAAGAGGCCTTCCCTGGTGGCGCCCGTAGCTCAGTGGGTAGGGCGCTGGCCACATACACCGCGGCCGGCGGGTTTGAGCCCAGCCAGGGCCAGCTAAAACAATAACAACTGCAACAACAACAACAACAACAAAATAGCTGGGTGTTATGGTGGGCACCTGTAGTCCCAGCTACTTGGGAGGCTGAGGCAAGAGAATCACTTAAGCCTAAGAGGTGGAGGTTGCTGTAAGCTATGACGCCATAGCACTCTACCCAAGGTGACAGCTTGAGACTCTGTCTCAAAACAAAAACTAAAACAAAAACAAAAGAAGCCTTCCCTGATGGTCAGTCTAGAGTCACTATCACATCATCCTGCTTTATTCCTTTATAGCACAGGTCACTATCTAAAATTATCTTCTTCATTTATTTGTTTAATGCTACTTAGTCTTTCTTACCCCACTAGTAACCCCCATGACAGCAGTTGTTACAGGTGTCTCATATACCTTCTAGAACCTTTCATAGCACAAAGGCACTGAGTGTCCTACTCAGCTCTCTCCCATCATCCCAAGCTGAACCCTGCCTCAGACCTCTGCACTGGGCTCAGCCTGCGCTGGCAGCAGGCAGTGGGTATCCAGTCCCAGGCTCCCTCTGCCACCTCTGTTATCATTGTAAGGGATCTGCCTCTTTGATATCCAGCCTCTGTCCACAGGCTGCCCACTAACTTTGCCTTCTTTTCTCTTGGCTTCTTTGTGTATTTAGCCTCAGGACTTTTACTCTAGCCTCTCCACTCCAAATTCTATCACCCTGGATACCTGCTCTAGACAACCTTATCTTGTCCCCAAACATAGCTTTCCAGAACACCCTTCTTTCTTCAGAGCAAGGATTCCTTCCCCTTCTTGTCCCCATCTTCACCAAAAATCAGAGTTCCTGGCATCCAAATCTCCCTCGCAGAGATTCACAGGAAGACCCACTTTACTCTGGGTCTCCCTGACTGCCCCATGAACCAGGCATAACAATTGTATATCCCACTGGTAAGATCTTAACTCTCAGATCTCTGACTCCCTGCTCTGAGGGAAAGGCTGTCCCCCATAAGTGCCCGCACATGGGTGCATTACACAGACACACATGCCTGCAATGTCCACTTCAGACTCTACCAATAACTCCTTGACCGTGCCCTCCCCAGCTCCCTTCTATCTCTCTTCTCCCTCTCCAACCATCAAACTCTTTGAAAGAGCTGTCTACACATGCTGTCTCCACGTCCTCACCTCCTGCTCACTCTTCAACCCACTCCATCCTGGCTTCCATTCCCACCAAGTCATTCATTCATTCATTCAACAGGAACTCATCTGTGCTGGGCACCACATTCTGTAGGTGCTGAGAACAGAGTTTTGCTTGCCAAGGTCCCCAGCACCCTCACTGTGGCTCAATCTAATGGACACTTCTTTCTAAATTATTCATTCTTCTTCTATCTATGAACTTCTCAGAATATATCTCCTTAAGTCTTTCAATATAAACAAACAGGGGACTTCCCCTCCTCCCTGGGACATACACTTGCCTTGCGTTCTGCGATACCTCCCACTCCTGGCTTTCCTCTTACCTCTCTGGCTGCTCCTTCCCAACCTTCTTTTCAGCCTTCTCCTGTCTGGACTGTCAGAGTGCCTCTAGGCTCCTAAATCAACCCTCTTCCTTCTCACCCTCTATGACAGAATCACCTGGGTGTTTTTAAAACTGCTGATGCCCAGGCCCCATTCCAGAACCAAACGATTTAGTGTGTCTGGGGGTGGAACATGATCATACTGTTTTCTATTTAAAGCTTCCCAAATGATGCTAATGTCACCAGGATGAAGAACCAGAAGTCTGCACTCTCTCTGCGCAATCTAATTCAATGCCATGTCTCCAATGACCAGCCTCTGCTAAGTTTCTACCTCTAGTCCAGATCTCTTCCTTTAACATGCTTTCTTCCCAGATACTTCCCTCTACCTACCTATTAGATGTTGCATCTCTCCTTGGAAGTGCTATGAGTTCAAATCAGAACCTTGAAACACCTATCACTTCTTTGTTCTTCCTCAAGCTTTCCAACCAAACTTCACTTGCCCCTTTCTCCTCTCATAGAGTGATACAGGGGCAACACATCTAGTGAGCCATCAAAGTTAGGGATGGGAGAACGGTGTATCAGCCAACAGAGAAGGAAACGGAATGCTGCAGGTTCTATTATCTGTGGCAGCCTGCCAGTCTCCTCTCTTTCAATCGAAAGAGTTTGATGGCACCCATGGTCTGTGCTAGAGACGTGATACAGCACTGGGGAGGTAGTATAGTGCAGGGCAGATATATTGATACCTGGGCTCAAACCCAAGTTCTGCTGCTCAGTAGATGAATAACAGTGAGCAAGCTATTTAACCTTTCTGGGCCTCCAGTTTCACTATCTGTGAAATGGCGGTTATTATTATGCCCACCTCCAGAGTTGATGCAAGGATTCAGTGATATGAATCTTACAAACCCTGGTCTGCAGAAAGCACTCAGTGAATATTAGCTATTTTTAGTACCATTATTGAGGATAAATTCCCAAATTCTAAGGAGCGCTCACAAGGACCCCCATGACTATAAGCTTGGCTTTAACTTGGCACTACTCTTTCTCATACTGTGGGACTTAACGAATCACTCAACAAAGAACTGTGCTGTTTCACACCTCTGTGATTTTGTACGTTTTGGTCTTTATGGCTAGACTGCACTGTCATTGCAGTCTGCATTTCCAGTGCATTCCACTGCACTGGAAAACTCCTATTCATCTTTCAGAACCCAGTATATAGTTGTTTTTCTTAGAAAATACCTTGACTCTCCAGGACAAAGGTAGTTATCTCTCCTTTGAGTGGTCACTGGGGGCACACTTCCATCATTATATACCCTTCCAGGAACCTTCCAAGGGTCAGCAGGAACCACTGTCTAATGAACAGACAGAGACTGCCATCTACCATTGTCTCAGGCTGCGTTCAGGACTCCCTTCTCTTTGGATTGCCTGGGCACTAGCTTTCTCTGTTCTCCCATCCCCAGCTGTCACTTGTGCTTCTTACTACTCCTTCCAGCTTGATCTTTATGCTGAGTGAGTCAATCCTGGAACAGGTCCAGAGGAGCTTTGATCACCACCTAGAGACAGGCCAAGCACTCTAGAGCACAGCAGCTGCCCATGCCACAATGGGTTGAATGCTGGTTCCTGGCACCCCAGATCTGCTTCTGCTCAGATTCTTCTGAGTTAGTTGTAGGCTGACTTGGCTCTCAGGAGTAGCTCTCAAGGGATCTTTATACTGAGTGGCACCCCCAATGCATGGGCTCTTTGGTGACCTTGAATAAGTCCTTGATCCCTTCTGGGCCTTGGTTTCCCCACTGTACAACTTGTGGTGATGAGAGTTAGACTAAAGGTTCATTGAGGCTATTTTCAGCACAAAACTGAGCATTCTAGCATAGAATCTGTGTTCTACACCCTGGCTGTCCCCTGACCCTCCCCTCCCCATGCTCCTGTGACAGTAGCTTGACCCTTCCTCATTTCACCCTTTCATCATTAGCACCCACTCACATGCACCTGCCCAACTCTAAATGGGTAGAGGCAAGTTAAAGGAGATGGAGTTGAGGCAGCAGTAAGGGCTCGGGTTTCTGGTGACCAGGATTTCTGCTATTCAGGGTCCCTGTAGGTCCCGACTGATGGTAGGGACCTGGGGAAAGGCTGAGGTGCCCTGATATGGCCTGTTTGGATGGTGCTATCTAGGCTCATGGGGACAAGCACCTATGGTCTCAGCAGAAGGTGAGCAGACAGCTGTGGAATAGAATGTCAACCTTACACCTCAAGAGGAGACTGATCCCATGGGCTCAGGCTCAGATCCAGGCACAAAGGAGAAGAGCAAGAGTCCTCCCACTATCTCAGCCACAGCTTCCTGATTTGGCTATGTGTTGCCATCCAACAGGTGTTTGTAAGGCAGGCCTACTGCCAGGGCCTTGTCCTTAACATTCCACCCCACCCCCATCACCTCAACTACCACTCCCCACACCTCTGGCGAGCACCAGCCTTTGAACCCTTGGAAAAGGCTAGGCACCTCCACTTGCTCCTAGGGCGCCCACCAAAGACAATCAAAAAACACAGAGGTTGAGAGCCGCTTTGCTTCTCATCAGGACGTGTGGATCTGTTCAGGTCAGGTGGATCCGTCCAAGTCAGAACAAGAAGGGCAGAGAACTCTTCCCAGTCCCAGAGCACAAAGATCTTTCCCCTTTCAGAGGGTACAGAGACCAGCTAGCAGAGATGTGCCCCTTTAGGGTGTCAGAGGGCACTGAGATCTCTTCGTGATCTAAGCACTCAGGGCACGCATCTCTCCATTAGGGCGCACAGAGATCTCTCTCCGGGCTGAAGGCGCAGAGATCTCATCCCACGGAGTGCAACCCCAGCGGACGGTTCTCCAGGGCCCAGAAATAGGGGGTGCTTGGCCTCCTCCCCTATTCCCAGCCCTGCTCGGTCATTACCCTCTGCTCCCCTCTCTAGAATCACATTCGCTGCGCGTCTAGTCGCCGCTCTGACCTTGGGGTCTCCGGCCTTAGGAATCCAGGTCCTAATCCCAGACCCTCCTGGAGCCTGCGCCAGGGATGGTCGAAAAACTGGGGCCGCAGCTCCCCCTCCCACGGCCCTCGACAGCGCACCGGGAAACCCGGAAGGAAAGGGAAGGAGAGGGGGACGCGCGGCGATTAGAGACGCCAGCCCAGGGGATCCCCTCCAGCCAGGCCGCTCTGTACCCCTATACTGCTCCCTCTCCCACCTCGGGGGCACTAATGGGGGAGGGAGCGGCCCAGCGGTCTCACGGCAGGGGAGAAGCGCGCAGGGGTTGGAGGCTCAGGCCCTCGGGGAGGAAAGTTGGGGGGCGGCAGGCGGAGGAGGCTCCCGCCCAGCCGAGGTTGCCTGGCCGGGGCGCTCACTCACCTGCTGGTCCCCCGGCCCAGCCCCGGGGTGGGAGACTGCTGCTCGGCGCGGACTCTGCTCGGCGCGGGGCTCGGGGCACTGGGCGCAGGCTCAGCAGCCCCGGGGGCGAGATCCCCACATCCCACAGGCGCCGCCGCCGTCTCGGCTCCGCTGCTCGGCTCCTGCTCCTGGGCTCCGCGGGCGGCGCGGGCTCAGGCTGGGGGCGGGGTCGGGGGCGGGCCCCGCCTGGGCTCGGCCTGGGGCTTGGGGCCCCGGGCTGGCTCCGCCCCAAAGCGACGCGCCCGGGCTCCGCACGTGGCGCTCCGCCCGCTCGGAGGGTGAACACACCGGTACTCTCTGGAGCTCACGCCCCCACACTGACCCCGGGGCGCCCCGACACCGACAGCCGCCCACGCGGGACACGGGCAGACAGACACACAGACACAGGCACAAGCTGGGGTACACACACCCCGACTCGAGGACGCTTTGCCACAGATAGCCACCCACGCGGACGTGGACCGGCACACACCGACATTGGCACACACAGGCACACGCGGGAACGCATACACACACACACACACACATCCTCACTGACTTGGGAACACTACACCAGACCCACGTGGACACGGACATACACTGACACTTGCACGCGGGCACAGACATGCAGCCATGCTGAGACAGACACTGACATACGCACACCTGCGCTGACAGACTCACTGAGATGCATACACACTGACACATGGACACCTACCGAGACCCAGAAAGATACAGGGACACATATGGACAACTGAGGCAGACACTGACAAACTCAGTGTAACATCCACATGACTCAGAGACAATCCTCTGACACACTGACACAGATACTCACGGATAACCACACTCTACTGTAGACACACTTGGTGACGGCAGGGAATCTGCACAATAGACACCTACAGACACACATGCTTACAGAAACACAGAGGCAAGTATGCGGCCAGCACACATCCACACCAACACACACACAAATATACTCAGATACATTCACCCTACTAAGCCGTATACAACCTACACCTTCACACACACAATGACACATGTACATAGTCTCTCACACAGACACTGTCACAGGTGTGCACACACCCAGCGAGACAGCTGTGCACATGTGGGCCCAGAGACCCATAGCCTTTCACACTCTATGGCTGACCTTCAGGGAAACCTGCATAGAGCCTTTAGGAACACACTTTTTGTTTAAATGAAACAGGCCACCGACTTTTGCGCAGAGGCCAGTAACGTCATTGGAAGGGACAGTGCACTTCTTACTACGTGGTGGCCACTGCCCAAAGCCGTCACAGGAACACACACACCTGTACACACACACTCACACGCACACAGCTTTTGTCCTTCCCCTCACCAGCAGCATTTGATTTTCTTGTCACATGTTCAAAGATCCTACAAGCAAGAACTGATCTTGGAGGCAAACCGGGTCCTGAGATCTTAGCACTGAGATGCTGTGTTTGTGAACTCAGGGGCTGAGGGTTGATGCTCTATTACTAGGCTCTTAGAAAGATAAGATGAGCCAGGATTGGGGTCCGGGAAGAGGAGAGCGCCATCCCTTCGGGACCTTAGTGTGGGACTCCAGAGGTCCCTGGGTACCCCTTACGTATATACAGAGTGGCTGCCTGTAGGGGACAGTAAGAAAGTCAGGAGGGGACCAGTAAGAAAGTCAGTTTACAGGAAAGTTCAGGACACAGCAGACGTGGGGGGTTCGTTGTTGTGTAGCGGACAGACAGACGGATCTCATATTTGCTCCTTGTAGCCAGCGCTTGGCTGGCCTCAGGTTGTCTAGCAGCTCCCACTAGCGACCAGATTGAGAAGTGCAGACAGTATTACCGTTTCAGCCCCGTGTGCGGCACCGTCTTCCCTGAGACACACCTGCTACATGGGAGTAGGGTACAGTAGAAAGGAGGTCTTGCTCTCTCTGAGATCTCCCACACCGGCTTCTGGGCCCCAGAGTGAAGATTCACACTTACAATTGGATATTGGGCCAAGCAGCATACAGGGTTAGAACAGAAGCTGCTGGGAGTGAGAGCAGATAGCAGAGATAGGGTTTTCACAGTCTTCCTCAGTATAGGATGCTGGCAGCAGGAAAGGTGGACTAAGACTACTGAATCTGCAGGCACCCAGATTTAAACAAGGGAGAGTGACCCATGGAAGGAGGAGCCAGAGCTGTAACCCTGTGGACATAAAAACACAACTGGTGGTTTGGGAGAAGTTGCAGAATGCAGGAAAGGACAACAGATGTCTGGAGATAAGCACCTCCAGCAAGGACCCTTTGCCAAGATCTTAGTTACTACTTCTCTTCATCAGTCCCTATTTAATTAAAGCAGTAAGAGGAACATACAGTCAGCAATCAGAGAACAATCAAAGGTTTTTTTGAAAACCAGTATTTCCTTTATTCTGCCCTTCCCCAAATCCTGTCCCCCAGGTTCAGAGGTGGGTTAAGTACATTGTCGCTGGGAACCCATGCAAGCATCCTGTCATGTATTATTTCTTCCCTTTACTACCACCTCCCTCCTCAGACACAGGTCTCTCTAACAGAGATAAAGTAGGTCTTCAAATATGTACACATCTTTGTAAAATATGTAGTATTATTGTTTGTGTTTTCTTAACTGCCTCAGGCTTTTATTTTTATATTTTACTTTTATTGAATCTACATTTGGAAGAGGGCACAAATGGGGTTTTCCCAAGTTGAAGACATCTGTATAAGCAGCACAGAGAAATAGAAACCAAACTTTATCATCCCCCCAGAAGTCCCCTTTGTCACTACCACCATCCATTAACTATTGCCTTCATATTGAATTCCTTCTGCTAATTTTGCCTAGTTTTGTTATTTATTTACAATGGAGTCATAGAGCATAAACTCTTTTGTGTCTGACTTCTATTAACTAGCTTTACACTCCTGAGATTCATCCACATTGCTGTTTATTGTAGTTCATTTGTTTTCATTGCTGTATAGAATTCCATTGCATGAATATACCAGATTTATTTATCCTTTCTACTGCTGGTGGGCATTTTATTGGTTTCTAGTTTGGGGTTGCTATGAATAGCACACCTGTGAACATTCTAGTATGTGAATTTTTGTGAGCATAGGTACACATTTCTGGCAGGTACATACCTGTGGGTAGAATTGCCATGTCACAGGCTAGCATGTGTTCACTTATTTTAGATACTGCCAGATAGTTTTCCAAAGTGGTTCTACCAAGATATACTCCATCCTCTAACACTTAGTATTTTTGCCAGTTCATTTTAGCCACTTGAGTAGGTGTGCAGAGGTTTCACCTTGTGCTTTTAATTGGCATTTACTTGATGACTAATGAAATTGAATGTTTTCCATGGTTTATTGGCCAATTGTGTGTATATGCTTTTCATTTGTGTAAGTATTGTTCTAGATTTCTTTTTTTTCTTATGTTTCTCCCTCAGCCCTTTGCTTTTGAACTCTCTCCATGGTGTGTATAGGCAGCCAGAGGTCATCCCTCCCTCATGCAGCTATCTTTCTGGGAGGGGGGTCATCCGGCACACTGGAAGCAGATGTGAGGAGCCTTACCATAAGAATGGGGTCTAGTGAGAACCTGGGTTCCCTAATTCTGCCGGGTGCTGGAACTCTAGCTCTTAGGTGCACATTCTCACTAGGCAAGGGTTTGGGGAATTTCACATCAAGAAACCAACCAGTCGAAGAGAAAAGATGTCCTTTGTTACTGGACATTGTCTACCATCTACACTGCTCACCTGTCAAGAAGCTCTGCCTGCTCCCCATTCATTCCCATCCCTCATTTTCCTTACCTGCTTCTCCTGTGAGGGCTGTGAAGCTTAGTGTTTGCCTCTGCAGTTTTCCCTGTACCCATTAGTGGCCACCTAGCTCAATGATGGCCAAGGATTACAAGCAAACCTCTGCTAGAGAAGAGCAGATTCTGGGACAGTATTTGCTTCCCTAATAAGAAAGGCTGGAGCAGCTGGATCTGCTGGCTTCTCTTTGTTGGCTTCTTCCTGCCTTGAATGAGGACATGATCTCGGAGCTAATGAAAACTTTCTCAGCTATGAAGGTAAGGCCTGGAGATTTGCAGAGATACTGACCCAGATGACAGTGAGTCAGACCTTTATACTTCTCTTTTACTCTTTGTTTAACACAGAAGTTCAGATTCTCTGCTGTTTGCACCAGATTGTTGTTGGATGGATGCGGGAGCCTAGTTGGTCCTAATACAGACCATTTATCAACTCTTCTATTTTTAGACTCACCCTTCTTCCCTACTTTCAAAGGTACCCAATGCCTCCAGTCTGGGGAACTTTCCAGGGCTTCAAGGAGGGCAGACACCCCTTACTTTCTTTTACCACCGTTCCTTCTGCTGGCAGTTTGAATTCTGCCTTCCTGCCTCTGCTAATGTAGTTGCTGTAAGTACGTAACTACTTTGGTAGTTCCAAAAAGTTTTTGTCACAACTGCTGTTGGCTCCTCTACCATACATTTTGTCTTTATAGGGTTTATGCTGTTTAAAGTTATTTCACTGTCATATTAATAAAGGCTCAATTCGCAATATTTTGAAGAAAGCCCTCCATTTGAGTTTATACACCAGATAATTTTAAATAGTAACCAGATGCTTCCTTCATGTGTTATATTTTGCTAAGCAGTTGAGACCTTCTATCTTAGAAGGGACAGAGAAAAATAGAAACGTTTTCATGGTCAAAGGCAAGGACATGACCTCCTGCTAAAAGGGGATGGTGACCTGCTTCCACTTTTCCCCCTAGATGATGGACAGGTTAATGCTCTTATTTGAGAGACCATTCTCAGGCAGGGAGTCCAATTCCAATCACCCTCTCTTCTACCAGGTCCCTACTAGTCCAAATGGTGCCAGCCTGTGAGTAAGAAAGAGCGGCCCCTTCCTCAAGACACTTGGCTGCCATCTGCTGGAAAGTTGAGAGAACATAAGTAGAAATCTCGGATAACTGGGAATGTGCATTGTACTCCCAAACTGTGTAAAGCACAGCTGTCCATGGCAGCTGTTTCCTGCCACCACCTATTCCATCTCATCTTTATAAAATGCAGTCCCTCACCCATCAGTCTGGCCATTGTAATGACCAGGAAGCAAGACTACAGGGCCAGAAGCCTAGATCAGATTCATCACTTACGATTCATGTGACCTTAGATTAGACACATACTTTTCTGGACATTACTTTACTCATGCATAAAATGGGACATTACCTATTTGCCTCATTGAGTTGTTAAGAGCACAAAATGAAATAACACATGAGAAAGTGCTTTAAAAATAGAATAAATGATTTATAGATCGAATTTGACAGTCATATTATTTAAAGGTAATTCACCCTTTGCCTTCAATTGTTTTCCTTAAAAACAGACTCCGAGTTGAATATCTTGCATGCAGCTTGTCTCTATAGGCACACTTGGGAACAACATCCTTAAGGACGCAAGGGAAGAGGGCTGGGCAGAGGAAGCTGAACTCTCATGCAGTTGCAACAAAGGCCTCAGCCAAGCTTCCAGAAGCCCTGAGTGTGGGGTTGACTACCCAGGGGTGATGCAAGGGAGGGAGCATTTTATGACAGTGAATGTTCTGTATCTTAACCAGAGTGATGAATCCGTGGTTCTGCATTGTCAAAACTCACAGAACTGCATACCAAAAAAAGAATAAATTTGTCTGAATATAAATTAAACCATAAATAAATAAAAGTTCAAAAAATAAAAAGAAGGCATTTTTTGAACAGAAATGGTGCTTTCTTCAGGAAGGTGTGAGTGTGTGGGTGTGTAAGTAGAAGACAAACAAGAGGTGTCTGTGGTTGTTAAAGAGATGGCGGTCAGAGCCACTGTGGGAACAGTGTCTGGATTTCAGGTATTCAGTCTCTGCTGCTTTGTACATGAGCCTGAACTAGGAGCTCTGGTTGCCCAGAAACAGGAGTCTGGACTTTGAAACAAAAGACTGTTTTGTTTTTTATTTTGATCAGACATTTTCTCCCCATGTTTCAGTGGTGGGAGAGAGGGAGGGAGCTAGTGAATGAGGACCTGTCTCGCAAGGGGGACACTCCTGAGCTCTCCCCTTGGGCTCCATCCCCCTTCAGCATCCACAGCTTCTTCAAAATAAAAATGCCACGGATGCAGAAAAAACACTGGGTGTGGGACAAGCAGAGCCATTGAATTAAATCCCAATGCTATGTAGAATAGCTGGGTGATTGCTGCCAGCCTTAGTTTCCCCAACTCTAAGAGAAAAAAGAAAAGAGGATTCTGAAATCCTCCACTTGTTCCACCTCTAATATTCAACAAGAATGCAGGTATAGTGAATGAAGGGGACACATGAGGAAAGAGTCTCTCCCACTGCCTTTCCCCCGCCTGGGGCTACCTCCCTCTCTGTGCTGACAGGACTCCTTGTTTTCCCTGCCTACACTATGCCACCTGCACACTCCCAAGAGAAGTGAATGAACAAAGGTGCCAGACCTGACAAGAGAATTCAGAAGAATTTGGTTTTTTTCCCTGGAAGTCAATGCTTTAGGTCAGAAAATGCTCAGAATTGGCAGTGGCTGACAAAAGCCGCCTCTTGTCTGCAAGTATATCAGCTTCTGAAAGAGATAAGAGGCAGGGGCTAGAGTGCAGGCTTCTCAAGTGAATGCTGACAGGAGAACAGAAGAGCTGCCTCCCACTCTCCTCAGCATGGAGCATCTGGGCTGCCAGAGCAGAGACATCAACCACTCCAGCCTTTCTCACTGCTCTGATGGTGGGAGACAGCCTTGGGCACTGGCAGCGACCTGCCCAGGGCCTGTAAGTGGCAATGGCTGTTGTTGAGATCTCAGGGTGGGCTTGGTGACCTGACATCCTAATTGTGCACTGTAGGAGTGTGGAGCTGCCCTGGACTAGGCTGCTGGGTTGAAAAAGCCTTGTACTTTGTGAGCACTGCAGACAATAGATCCCTGTGGCTCCCATTCTGGGAAAGGACTGTTGGGGGTTAGATTAGCCACACTTCCTAGCGAGTGTGGCTTCAGCTTCCACCACTCTTGGGGCCACACCTTTATCAATGGACCTTTCCAAGGGAAGATCAGGGTGAACAAAGGCTTAGCTTCTATAAACCCTAGCTCTCCATCTGGTTTGCCCCTCCCAGGCAGATGAACACCCAGTAGGAATGCCTTCTCCTGTGGTGCAGCCAAGCCTCAGGGTATGAACTCCAGGGAGTGACCCTCCATCTGCCTCTTGGCTTATATCATGACCCATACTTGTTGGATCATATTATGAAGCAAAATTGAGCTGTTTGATGCTTCTAACATCATTCCAACCCCTACTGCAATGAACAGAGTGAATGAAGCACTCAGCGTCTACTCTAGCATCCTTCTAGTGCAGTTTTCTGTACCCAAGTCCCAAGGTTAGCAAGATTTTCCAGACTTCTTTGCAGATAGAGTTCTAGAATTGAATTTTGGTCCCATCAATTAGACGTGCTGGCATGAGATTTGAATAGCAGGTTTAGAGCAGAAACTAACTTCCTACCACTGTGGCTGTTCCTCCTGGCAAGCATGGTCAGGGGGATGCTGGACTTTTCTATAACATCACTAGCATTCCATTGACTTGTGATTATATTTATTAGTATAAATATGTGATATGCATCAGTTTGCAGTGGTTTCCAGATTGTGGTAGATTAAAAATTCTTTACCAAATTAGAGTATATTTTATTTCCTCTTAGTTCTAGGCTTTTGCTGTAACCTGCTTTGACATACATCTGTGCCACAAAAGTGATAGTATATAATTTCTGAGACTGAACCTTAAGATTTTTGCAGCTTCTCCCTTCATTCCTTCATTTTTTTTTTGCAGTTTTTGGCTGGTTCTCGGTTTGAACTTGCCACCTCTGGCATATGGGGCCGACGCCCTACTCCTTTGAGCCACAGGTGCCGCCCTCTCCCTTCATTTTTTTGAACCACTTTCATGGAAGTCAAACAGTATGCAGAAAGTCTGATCATGCTGTGAGGATGCTCAAAATTGTCACATTGAGAGATATAGTCCATATGAAGGAGTGCTTAGATGCTAACACATGAATAAAGCCTTTTTTGGGTCTTCCAGCTCATCCCAACCACCAGCTGATGCAGCTGAATGAATGACTCCAGCCAATGCCACATGCAGCAAAAGAACTACTCAGCTGAGCTCTGTTCAGATTCCTAACCTATAAACTCGTAAACAAATTAAAAGGTAGTTTTATAGAAGACCACTAAGTTTTGGTCTTAATGGTTTAAGATCATTATATTGCTACGTATCAATAGACAATGAAAACACTTGTACTTGGATTAAAGTCGTTGTGATGATTTCTTGTTAAGTGATTGAGATATAATTTACATACAGCTTTCAATCTGGTAAGTTTTGATATATATATACATCCAAACAACTGCTCTTAGAATCAGATAATAACATATCCATGTCTCTAACAGTTTCATTGTGCCCCTTTGCAGTCCTTCCGTCTTGTCTCTTCCTTCATGCCCTTCCTCCCATCCATTACTGGGCAAACACTGATCTGCTGCTTTCTATTATATAGATTAGTTTGCATTTCTCTGGAGTTTTGTATAAATACCATACTATACTTTTAGTTTTTTTTTTTGAGACAGAGCCTCAAGCTATCCCCCTGGGTAGAGTGCTGTGGCATCACAGCTCACAGCAACCTCCAACTCCTGGGCTCAAGTGAGTCTCCTGCCTCAGCCTCCCAAGTAGCTGGGACCACAGGTGCCTGGCTATTTTTTGGTTGAGGCCATCATTGTTGTTTGGCAGGCCCGGGCTGGATTCGAACCTGCCACCTTAGGTGTATGTGGCTGGCGCCTTAGCCACTTGAGCCACAGGCACTGAGCCAATACTTTAAATTTTCTTATATGACATTCTTAAGTTTAATTATTTTGAGATTTACCCATGTTGCTTTATGTATCAGTAGTATACCTTTTTATTACTGAGTAGTATTTCATTGTATGGTTATATCACTGTTTGTTTATTCAATCACCAGTAGATGGACATTTGTTTCTAGCTTTTACCTATTATAAGTAAAGCTGATATGACAAATTTTGTACAAATCTGTATACAAACATAGGCTTTCTTTTCTCTTGGGTAAATATCAAGGAGTGAAATCCACTGATTTTATGGTAGATGTATGTCTAGCTTTTAAAGAAATGTATGCCAAACTGTTTTCCAAAGTGGTTGCACCATTCCTGCCAGTATTGGGAAGACCATTTGCTCCACATCCTTTCCGACACTTGGAAATTTTAGCTGCATGTTTAATAGTATATCTTGTGGTTTTAGTTGCATTTCCCTAATTACTACTGATGTTGAGCATCTTTTTGTGTACCATGTGTACTTGCCATTCTGATGTCTATTTTTTGGTGCAGTGTCTGTTTAAATCTTTTGCCTATTCTTTATATTGTTGCTTATCATTGAGTTCTTTACATATTCTGGGTCTAAGTCCTTTATTATATTTGTGTTTTGAAAAAATTTTCTTCTAGTATTTGGCTTATCTTTTAATTTTCTTAACGTTGTCTCAGACTTTCGGTTCCACAGAAGTGGCATAGATGCAAGCTGGCTTAATTCCCCTCCCCCAGCAGAAAACACAAAACAAATACAGCACTGAGATTATCACCAGCAATATCCTGGACCTCAAATATGAAGATGGGTCAGTTCCTAGGGCCACAGAAAAGTGAAAAAAATCTGATCAGAAGGTAAGAGAATTGAATTTCCATACTTGTATCTCCTCTCCCTGGATCTGCCTGGAACTAAGCACATGGAAAATTTCCTCCAACTCATGGTTTCCACAATGAAAATAAGTGAGATTGATGTAGACAACTAGCTTCCCCACCATCTTTCATTCCCTGGCTAAAGACTTGCCCCTGCCTCAGCCCATAGAAAACATTGGGTGCCTAAAGGGAGACGTATCCCTGAGGCCAGATAGAGACAAAGGAGACACCAAATCAGAGTGACTGTTCAGCCACACCATACTTTAGGAGGCATGTCCTACAGGTCTCCTGGGCACAACCTCCCCCAGCCAACCTTTCTAAATGATGGAATATACCCTTTGTGACCTTCTTCATTCTGATGTACAGTGATCTGATTTTTTGATAGAGCTGAGGCCAACCTAGACTGAGGTGCCATCTAGTGCTGAAAACAAGGCAATGACTTGGGAAAAAAATAAGCAGTTCACCAGGTAAATTGTAAAGAATCTCTAAACAAATATACTCAATGAAAACCAAAGCAATCCAAACAGAGAAGACTGGAATAAATAACTAATAATTCAATGCAAAGACATAAATGTAAATCTATAAGAAATAATAGCAAACAGGAAACCATTACCTTCCCAAATGTACAAAACAAGGAGCCAATAATTAATCCTAATGAAGCAGTGATATGTGAACTCTCTGACCAAGAATTCAAAATAGAAATTTTAAGAAAACTCAGTGATCTCCAAGATAACACAGCAGAGGAACTCAGAAATTTATCAGAGAAATTTAACAAAGAGACACAGTGATAACAAAAATAAAACAGAAACCTTGAAACTGAGAAGTACACTTACCAAACTGAAACGTTCATAGGGGACTCTCAACAGCAGAATGGATCAAGCAGAAGAAAGAATAAGTGAGCTTGAGGATAGGCTATTTAAAATTACACAGTCAGAAGAGAAAAAGAATGAAAAGGAATAAAGATCAAGTTATAGTAAATTACTTCAAAAGACCAAACCTAAGAATCACTGGTGTTCAAGAGGGAGCTGAGCAGGACCAACAGGCAGAAAGATTATTCAAAGAAATACTAACTGAAAAGTTTCCCAAACCAGAGAAAGATATAAATATACAATTACAGGAAGGTAAGAGAACATAAAAAATATTTGACCCAGATGAGACAACCTCAAGGCATATAATAAGCAAATATAACTCTTTAAAATAACTTGTTACGAGTTGTCTTTGTAAGCCTCCCAGTAACCACAAAGCAAAAATCTGTAACAGATACTCTAAAAATAAAAAGCAATGAATTAAAACATAATACCAGAGAAAATCACGTAACCACAAGGGATGACAGTAAAAAGAAAAAAAGAAGGGAAGATAGGACTTATAAAACAGCTAGAAAACAAACAACAAAATGGCCATATTAAGTTCCTATTAACTAATTATAATATTGAATGTAAAGGGACTGAATTCTCCAATTAAAAGACTGAGCGGCTGGATGGATAAAGAAACGAAACCAAACTATATGCTACCAACATGAAACTACCCTATCTGCAAAAACACACATAGATGGAAAACAGAGGAATGGAAAAACATATTCCATGCAAGTGGAAACCAAAAAAGAGCATGAATAGCTATTCTTGTAGCAAATAAAATAGACTTCAAGTCAAGGCCTGCAAAAAGAGACAAAGAATGCCACTGTATCATAACAAAGGAGTCCATAAATAAGAGAATGTAATAATTATAAGCATGTATTCACCTAACAACAAAGTTCCCAAGAATATAAAGCAAATATTAATAGATCTAAAGGGAGAGATAGAATGCAATACAATAATGGTAGAGGACTTAAATATTCCACTTTCAGTAATAGAAAGATCATTTAGACAGAAAATAAACAAAAAAATCTTAGAGCTAAAATACACACCGGATCAAATAAGCCAATGTTCTGACATTTGCAGAACATTTCGCCTAACTACTGCAGAACACACATTTATTTCCTCAGCACATGGAACATTCTTCAGAATATATTATATTTTAGCCACAAAACAAGTCTCAAGAGATTAAAAAATGTGGGCTCATATCAAGTATCTTTTCTGATTGCAGTGGCATAAAACTAGAAATCAATAGTAAGAGAAACTTTGGAAACTATGCAAACATATGGCAATTAAATAAGATGCTCTTGAATGGCCAATGAGTTAGTGAAAAAATTAAGAAGAATATTAAAAAATTAAAAGATATATAAATGGAAGGACAACATACAAAAAAAAATCTATGGGATACAGAAAAAACAGTACCAAGGAGGAAGTTTATTATTTAAACTCTTATATAAAACAGGTGAAAGACTTCAAATAAACAACATAATGATGCATCTAAAGAAAATAAAAAACCAAACCCAAACTTAGTAGAAGGAAAAATAATAAAGATTAGAGCAGAAATAAATCAAATGTAGACTAAAAAAAATACATACTATCAACAAAATGAAAAGTTGATCTTTTTTTTTAGACAGAGCCTCAAGTTATCCCCCTGGGTAGAGTGCTGTGGTATCACAGCTCACAGCAACCTCCAACTTCTGGGCTCAAGTGAGTCTCCTGCCTCAGCCTCTCAAATAGCTGGGACCACAGGCGCCTGCCACAATGCCCGGATATTTTTTAGTTGCAGCCATTGTTGTTGATTTGGTGGGCCTGGGCTGGATTTGAACCCGCCATCTTAGGTGTATAGGCTGGTGCCTTAGCCACTTGAGCCACAGGCACCAAGCCAAAAAGTTGATTTTTTTAAAAAAGGGAAACAAAATTGATAAATTTTTAGCTGGACTAAGAAAAAAAGAGAAGACCCAAGTAAATAAAATTGGTAACAAAAAGGAGAAATAACATCTTGAGACCATAGAAATACAAAGAATCATTATACACTATTATGAACACCAACAATTGGAAAACCTAGAAAAAATAAATTCCTGAACAAATACAACCCACCAAGATTGAACCATGAAGATATATAAATCTCTAATTGACTACTAACAAATAATGAAATCAAAGTGATAATAAAAAAAAAATCCCATCAGAGAAAAGATCAGGATCTAATGGCTTCACCAATGCTGAACTGTACCAAACTTTTAAAGAATTATTTCAATTCTACTCAAACTCTTCAAGAATTGAAGGGGAGAGAATACTTCCAAACTCATTCGATGAGGCCAGAATTATGCTGGCACCAAAACCAGATAAAGATTCAGAAGAAAAAGAAACATAGATGCAAAAATCCTCAATGAAGTACTAACAAATCAAATTAAACAGCACATTAAAAAGATTATTCACCATGATCAAGTGGGGTTTATCTTTAGGATGAAAATAAGGTTCACTACACCAATCAACAAACATGATACGTCACATTAACAGAACCAAGAACAAACATCATTTGATTATTTTATTAGATGCTGAGAAAGCAACATTTTTAATAATAAGAAAACCTCAAGAAACTGGGTATAGAAGGAACATACCTCAAAATAATAAAGGCCATGTTTGACAAACCTACAGCCAATATCATAAGGAAAGGGAGAAAATTAAAAACCTTTTCTCTGAGATTTAGAACAAGACAAGGATGCTCATTTTAACTACTTTTACTTAATGTAATACTGGAAGTCCTGGCCAGAGAAATTAGGTGAGAGAAAAAAATAAAGTACATACAAATTGAAAAGAAAGAAGTCAAATTAGTTTTGTATGAGAAGACATAATCTTATATCTAGAAAAAACCCAGATATTTCATTAGAAACACTGTTAGAACTAATATATGAATTCAGTAAAGTTTCAGGATACAAAATTAAAAAACAAAAAAATCAGTAGCATTTATATATACCAACATTGAAAAATCTAGAAAAGAAACCAAGAAAGCAATCCCATTTACGATAGCTGTAAAGAATATGAAAAATGTAAGAATCAATTTAACCAAAGGTATGAAAGGTTTATATGAGGAAAATTATAAAAACACTGATAAAAGATATTGAAGAGGACACAAAAATGAAACTATATTTCATGGTCATGGATTGAAAAAATTAGTGTTGTTAAAATGACAATACTTCTCAAGACAATTCACAGATTCGATGCTATCCGTATCAAAATACCAATAGCATTCTTCATAGAAATAGAAAAAATAATCCTAAAATTTATACAGAACCACAAAAGACCTCAAATAGCCAAAGCAATCTTGAGCAAAAAGAATAAACCTGGAGGCATCACACTACCTCACTTCAAAATATACTACAAAGTGATAGTAAACAAATCTGCATGGCACTGACATAAAAACAGACACATAGAACAGTGGAACAGAATAGAAGACCTAAATATAAACCTATACATTTTCAAACAATTCATTCTCTTAAAAAAAAAAAAAAAACAATTTTAGCCCAGGAACATGTATAAGAGAGGTATAAGAGAGGTAGGGGAGAGGAGGAAGGAGAGTGGGTGGAGGGAGGGTGATTGTCGGGATCACACCTATGGTTCATCCTCTAAGGGTACATGTGTATCTCTCTAAATGTAGAATATAAATGTCTTAACACAATAACTAAGAAAAAGACACGAAGGCTATGTTAACCAGTTGGACAAAAGTATTTCAAATTGTATACAGAAACAGTACACTGTACCCCATGATAGTATTAATGTACACTCTTATGATTTAATAAAAAAAAATTTTTTTTTTTTTTAGAGCCATGGTCTACCTCTGTCACCCAGCCTGGATTTCAGTGTCATAATCATAGCTTACTGCAGACTTAAACTTCTGGGCTCAAGTGCTCCTCATGCCTCTCTCTCCTGATATGTGCTACCATGCCTGGCTAGTTTTTCTTTTTTCATTTTTTAAAAAGATACTGGGTTTCACTACTCTTCCCAGGCTAGTCTTAAGAAATCCTCCTGCCCCAACCTCCTATGTATACACCCAACTCATTTTTGATTAAGGTGCCAATACTATACAGTATATAAAGGACAATATCTTCAATAAATGATGTTGGGAAAACTGCATAACCAAGAATAACTATGTGCAGAAGAAGAATCTAACCAGAGTCCCATTTTGGACCTTATACAGAAATCTAATCAAAATGGCTTAAAGACTTACTTATATTTAAGACCTGAATCTATCCAACTACTAGAAGAAAATATTGGAGAAATGCTCCCGGATATTGGTCTGGGTGATGGTTTTTTTGTATAAGACATCAAAAGCATAAGCAACAAAAGCAAATCAGTTTATATCAAGCTAAAAAAGCTTCTGCACAGTGAAGGAAACAATAAAATAAAGCGACAGCCCACAGAAAGGGAGAAAATATTGCAAACTATCCATCTGAGAAGGGCTTAATAACCAGAATAAACATTGTCTAAAGAACTAAAACAGGCTGGGCCTGATAGCTCACACTTATAGTCCTAGCACTCTGGGAGGCTGAGGTGGGTGGATCAGGAGTTCAAGACCAGCCTGCACAAAAGCAAGACTCTCTGTTTCTAAAAATGTAGAAAAAAATAGCTAGATATTGTGGTGGGCACCTATAGTCCCAGCTACCTGGGAGGCTGAGGCAAGAGGTTTGCCTGAACCTAAGAGTTTGAGGTTGCTGTGAGCTATGACACTAAAATAATAATTATCTATCCTCAAAGATCCCTATCTTTCAAAGTATTTTGATTATCTCTTCTCCCCCTCTCCCATTATCATAAAAGTGCTCTTTTCATCTTTTAATTAAGGTAGCTAAGCACGCTCTTTTGGCCTGTGTTATTCTGGATTTTTATCACCCCACTGAAATTGGATAGTCTAGGTCACTGACAACAAATACCATCATTATGGCTGAGTTAGAGAAGACAGTCACTACAGAGCCTTTCAGAGTTGCTGGGTCTACCTTCATTAATGCCTTAGAGAAGGGTGTGTACTCTGTCTACCTTAAGGGATGTATTGGAAAGGGCTGATGTGCAGATCACACATAATAAATCCATTCTGATATTTCACATTAGTGAGACTTCTCAGTATCATGCTAGAGAAGTTCTGGCATCTCAGCCTCATTAAATGTAAGTCACTGTTAAATCCAAGTTTCAAATAAATTGTTAGAGTTACTTTTAATGCTTCTGTTGAATGACTTCTGTTGACCCATCTTTAAACTCACTGATTCTTCAACTGTTTCAAATCTCCTGATGTGTCAATTGAAGGCATTCTTCATTGCTATTATTGTGTTTTTTTATTTCTAGGATTTCCATTTGTAATTTCTAGTTCTGCTGAAATTATTGATCCGATCTTGCATGTTGTCTACATTTTCCATTAAAGCCTTTTGACGTATTATTCATATTTATTTTAAATTCTAATTTAATTCAAATCCCCAATTTCTGTGATCTGTAAGTTTAGTCCTGATTATTGCTTTATCTCTTCATACCGTGTTTTATCATGCCATTTTGTATATCTCACAATATTCTTGTTGAAAGCTGGACATGTATAGATCAGAAGACACTGGGGTAAATATTTTTATGCTTGGAGATGAACATGACTTTTTTGCAGGGTGATTGTGTGAATCTAGTCAGTAATCAGGCTAGGATAGAAGGTTGCTCCCCACTTGGCTTTGTGTTTTCCCTTTATGCTGGTCCTCAGAGGGAATTAATTTCTTTCAGCTCTCTCAGTTGCATTCCACTGTTATTTTTACGTGTCACTTATTAGCACGGTGGCAGGGGGCAGGGAAGGGAAATAGTTTCTGATGTATTGATTTAGTCTTAGACTGAAGCAAGTACTGGGAACACAAGCTTTTGGAGTGTGACCTCCAAAAGTGTTCCTGCCTTTGCGTAGAACACTAGGTCTTGCATATACTTCTGTTCCTTTCCCCTGGGGATAGAGGCTTTTTTTGGCAGGGAGGTTGCTTTGTTTTTTGTTTTATTTTTATGGTCTTCCTTGGCTGTCATGGGTTTTCACCAGTGCTTCAAGCTATCATTCTGCTACCCTTCCCTTGTAGAGTAGGGATTTGGGTGGGGGGGGGTCTGGGTGGTTTTGATAATAGCTGCTATCCCCCTTTCCTATGCAGCTCTAAGGAGGGAGCTTCACCAAGATTCTTTCAATCTTCTCTGTAAGAGTCAGGTGGGGTTCCTGGAGTAAAATGGTGCAAGAGGACATGACCTCTCCTATTTATGTGCCTTCCTACCCACCAACAACTTTACACCTCATGCTACTCCACTCTTGTCCTTCACAATTCATTAAAAGTTTCTAGTTGAATCTTCTCACTGGCTTATATGACTCTGACTAGCATCTGTTCCAGGTAAGCAAATGCTCAGATTTTACTTTTCCCTATAGGAGCCTGTCTGTCTTGTTTTTGTTATGATCTCAGTTCTCTCGTGGATCAGGAAAAGTCATTACTTTAAGCTGTTTTTCTTGTAAGGGTGGGAGCAATGTTTTTATCAGCTTTCTGTATCTCCCAGCTGAAGCTGGAAGTCCTCACCACTTATTTTAATAACGATAATTTAGTTAAAGAGTTGCTAACTTAACTAGGTATTAAGCTGTTAACAAGGTAACTGAAAAGGTAAAAAGAGAACATTATCACAGAGGTAGCAACTATAGGAAGTAGGTACAATGGAGGTACAAAGCAAAAGATTGGGAAAAGGGGCTCTGAAGTGCTGAAACTTGGACTTTAAGGATGGAATTCTGGCTGTCTAGTGAAGGTGTTTCTTGGAGTAAAATTATGGTAATATTGGTTCTGCAAGTGTTGGAACTATGCAAACTAGATTTAGCTGCTGCTATGGGAAGACTCTGCTATTTAGCACACTACTAATGGAAGTCCCCAAACCTGCGCATCTGCTAACATAAGGTTCTTTTTAATAAAACTTCAACATAACAGGGGATTAAACAAAATAATGTTTCTTTAAGGAAGAACCTCATCTTAATTAATTTTGGAGATAGGCAATCTTGATCAAGTTGGGTGACTCTATGATCATCAGGATCCCATCAATTCTATTTTTCTAATCTACCATCCTAATTCTCAACTTCTAACATTTCATGGTTCAGAGTGGTTGCCCTGCCTGTCTCATTTACATGGCAAGCGGGGTGGACAAATAAAGATCTTAATAAATTCTTAGATACACCTGGTAAATTCAGAAACAAGATTAGGATACCCACTCTTATCACTGCTGTTCAGCACTGCTTAGACAGTGGTTCTCAACCTTTCTAACGGGACCCTTTAATACAGTTCCTCATGTTGTGGTGACCCCAAACCATAAAATTATTTTCGTTGCTACTTCATAACTGTAATTTTACTACTGTTATGAATCATAATGTAAGTATCTGATATGCAGGATGTATTGTCATTGTTACAAAGGGGTCATGACCCACAGGTTGAGAACTGCTGGCTTAGGAGGTCATCAATGCATTATGAGGAGGAAGGAAATAGAGATTTAAGAATTGACAGAAGGAGACAAACATTTTCCCCAAAAGATAGGATTAAACTGTAAAGAAAGTTTAAGAGAATCTATAAACTTATAACACTGTGAAGTGAGTTAAGAAAGGGTTCCAAGTACAAAATCAATATTTGAAAATCAATAGTGATCCTATACAATAGCAAAAGGTTAATAGGCAAAATATATCTTTTATAATAGGAGCAAAATATTTGCTAGTAATAAATATAAAAAAATTGCCTAAGTATTTTATGAAGATTATTGCCAAATGTTATTGATGGGTATAAAAGGTCTGAGTAATTGGGTAGGCACATCTTGATATTGAATGGAAGACAGACTATCTTAAAGATATTAGTTCTTTTCTAATAATTTGTGAATTCAGTGTAGTTTCAATAAGTATTCTAATAGATGATTTTATGGAACAAATAATTCTAAAATTTGATGGCGCCTGTGGCTCAGTGAGTAGGGCGCTGACCCCATATACCGAGGGTGGTGGGTTCAAACCTGGCCTTGGCCAAACTGCAACAAAAAATAGCCAGGCGTTGTGGCAGGGGCCTATAGTCCCAGCTACTCAGGAGGCTGAGGCAAGAGAATTGCCTAAGCCTAAGAGCTGGAGGTTGCTGTGAGCTGTGACACCATAGCACTCTACTGAGGGCGACAAAGTGAGACTCTGTTTCTAAATAATATTAATAATAATTCTAAAATTCCTATGGAAAACAAAAGGGTCGAGACTAATAATAAACTTAGTAAGATCAAGTAAGGGAGACTTTGCTTATCAGAGTTACTATGTATTAGAGAGGTAAAACAATTTTGTGTTTTACCAGTAAAAAGAGATATACATAGGTAGGATTGAACAGAATGCCCATAAACAGATCCAAGAGGATATAAAAACTTGATGTTCTGTGTCAAAAGTGATATTTTATATCACTTGGAGAATGGATGACTCTCTACAAAATGATGTTCGAACAAATGAGTATTTATATGGAAAAATATTACATTCCGTGCTAGAGATAATTGGTTTGCTTTGAATATCCATTCTCCTATTTCCACAGAGTAACATAATTTTTAGTTGGGCATAGACTTACCCCTGAGCAGCAGCGAGAGCTGGTCTCCTGATTGAATAATTAGTTACAAAGAAGGACCAGAACACGGAAGAGAATGTGTTCTTGCTACAAGTTAGTTAGGTGGCAGAACATAGCTGTGAGGTAGGCTATAAGAAGAAGTAAGGCAGCTTTCAATCATGCCTTTAATAGGGGAGAATGAGCCCCCACTTTCCTGTTTCCCACTGGCTGGAATGTGGATGTAACAATGGGAGCCAGATAGCCCTCTCCGGATTCTGAGATGAAAACTTCATGATACACATATCAGAGCAGCATAGTAAAATGAACCTTGGTTTATGGTGGTTGTTGAGTCCATTCCCAGCCTCCCACTTGGACTTTTATGTGACAAATCAAGGCATCTCTAGCTATTTACATATCTGTGATTCTGGGTATCTTTGTTACAGTAGCCAAGGATATATCCTAACAGATATATGCCTGATATATCAAAAAATAATGTTCAAGGTGAATTAATGACCTGAAGAAAAACTAAAACACTTAGAAGAAAAATAGAAGAATATCTTTGGTGGGATCATGCCTATGGTTCATCCTATAAGAGTACATGTGAATCTTTCTAAATGTAGAATATAAATGTCTTAACACAATAACTAAGAAAATGGCATGAGGGCTATGTTAACCAGTTTGATGAAAATATTTCAAATTGTATATAAAAACAGCACACAGTACCCCATAACAGTATTAATGTACACAGCTATTATCTAATAAAAAAAATAAAAAAGAAAAAGAAAAGAATGATTTCTTAGAATTTAGAAGGTGTTTGTTATCAGTTTTTGTTAGATATCCTCTATTATAATGTGAAAAAATTGAAAAATATGACTGTATTTAGTTTTAAATCCTCTGTTAACAAAAGTAATAAAAAATAGAGAAATAGTGACATACAAATATATGGTGGAGGTTAGGTTCTGTCCTTTAATTTCTGAGTTCTTACTTTCCTGTTGATCCATTGTGATGGTCAGTGTGTAGAACAGGTTGAAGTATCTCCTATAGAGCTCGTCTTCTTGTGGCAAATTTCCTCAATGTTTGTATATCAGTAAATGATTTGATTTCTCTGTCAATTTTATTTATTTATTTATTTATTTATTTATTTATTTATTTTGAGGCAGAGCCTCAAGTTATCCCCCTGGGTAGAGTGCTGTGGCTTCATAGCTCACAGCAACTTCCAACTCCTGGGCTCAAGTGAGTCTGCTGCCTCAGCCTCCCAAGTAGCTGGGACCACAGGCAC
>NW_003852477.1:503818-531414 GCF_000181295.1 Otolemur garnettii
GGGGGGGGGGGTTGCTCTGAACTGGTTTTTCATGTTGCCAGGATTTTTCTGCTGATTCTTCCTCATGAGTGTTGCTTTTATCTGTTTCCTTGCCCTAATTTTCCTTTCATTTTCTCTTGCTCTTTAAGTTACCATGTCTCTGGACTAGGGTTTTTATGAGTCCCAGTGTGCCCAAACTGGTCTCACTCTATGCCCCTGAGGGCCAAGGCTATAAGGCATCTCAGTTCCCACCTTTAGGCTGCTCAGTCACTAGATTACTCATCCAAGGTCTTCTACCCAAGTCCTGCTCTGTGACCCTGAGAGCAGAGCTTGTCAGGGCCATTCTCTGACAATGGCTCCATGTGGCCCATAGCTGGACACTGTTAGCTCCGTCTGCCTCAGTGGCTCAGTCTGGGGTCCTAGACAATGCTTAAAGTCCTCTACACTCTTGCCCAAGTTCTCCCAAAGTAGTTCAACTGAGTGCCAAGTCCAAAGAAAGCGAAACAGCTAACAGGTAAGGCCTTTCCAGTTTGCAATCTCACTGCTGCTGTACTTACAGTGGCTGGTGGGATTAGAGGCAATAAACACACGTGACCACTTGCCAGTTCTCCACTACTATTGTCCAGAAATCTCTCACTTACTCCTTGTGTCCCCAAAGGGATATTTATGGGCAGATCTCACCAGCCAGAGATGCCTGGAGTCTTCTTTCCCCAGTGTCAACATGCCCAGTTGCAAGGAAGCTGTTACTTGGCCGCCATCTTGCTCCTCCTCCCACAATACCATTATTGTATTCCCTTTAAAGAAAATGAAATACTCCAGTCCAACAAAACATGTATAGGATTTATATCCTGAAAATTACAAAATATGGGTGAAAATAGAAGACCTAAATAAATGGATAGACATACCTCGTTCATGGATTGGAAGATTCAACATAGTAAAGATATCATTTATCTCCCAAATTAATCCATAGATCTAATGAAATTTCTATCATAATCTCTTCTATAATTTTAATAAATATTGAAAAGCTTATTCTAAATATTACATGAAAAGGGCATAGAATAGCTAAAACAATTTACAAAAGAAAAAAGTAACTGAAAAGACTCAGTGTTAAGGTTTATACATAACTATAGTAATTAAGATAGTATAGTATCGGTGGAGAGATAAACACATAAATCAGTGGAATGAAATAGAGATGTCAGAATTAGACCCATATAAATATGCACAATTAATTTTTGACAAAGGTGCCAAAATAATTCATAGCCTTTTCAATAAATGGTGTCAGACAGAGGAACTGGACATCTGTAGGCAAAACTATAAACCTCAACCTCAACATTAATGCAAAATAGACCACACATTTAAATGTACAATTTAAAACTAAAACACTTTTAGAAAAATATGTAGGTGAAAATTTTCTGAATGTTTAGATTTATACTTGACACTAAAAACATGATCCATAAAGGAAAAACTTGATTAATTACACCTCATCAAAATTTAAAACTTTTGCTGTAAGATCCTTTATGAGGCTGAAAAGATAAGCTATACATAGGAAAATTATATTTGCAAATCACATATGTAACAAAAGACAACTACCTCAAATGTATACAAGATTCTTAAATCTCAACGGTAAAACAATCAATCAAATGTGAAAATGAGCAAAATATATGGACAGATATTTCAGTGAAGAGCATTTACAGACAAGCACATGAAAAATAACATCATTAACCACTAGAGAAATGCAAGTTAAAACTATAATGAAATATTATACATCTATCCAAAATGTTAAAATACAAAATAGTCTAATACTTAATGTTGATGAGGATGTGTAGAAACTAGGTCATTCATATATTGCTGGTGGGAATGCAAAATAGTGTAGCCACTCTGTAAAATAACTTGGCAATTTCTTACAAAAGTAAATATGCACTTACCATACAAATCAGCAATGGCATTCTTGAACATCTATTCCAAAGAAATAAAAACTTATGCTTATATAAAAACCTATGAATAAATGTTCGTAGTAGCTTTGTCCTTAATAAATAAAGGTGAAATATCTGGGAATTTACCTAACAAAGGACAAGAAAGATCTCTATAAAGATAATTCTGAAACTCTGAGAAGAGAAATAGCTGAAGATGTTAACAAATGGAAAAACAGGGCAGCACCTGTGGCTCAGTGAGTAGGGTGCTGGCCCCATATACCGAGGGTGGCGGTTTGAACCTGGCCCCAGCCAAACTGCAACAAAAAAATAGCAGGGCATTGTGGCAGGGGCCTATAGTCTCAGCTGCTTGGGAGGCTGAGGCAAGAGAATCGCCTAAGCCCAGGAGTTGGAGATTGGTGTGAGCTGTGACATCACAGCACTCTACTGATGGTGACAAAGTGAGACTCTGTCTCTTAAAAAAAAAATGATGCTGCTTCAATTGCCTGGGGGGGTCCTCTTCATAAAATTTTTACCAGACTGATTTCTTTCAAGTGTTTTCCCTACACTTTCTTCTAGTATTTTTATAGTTTCATGTCTTAAGTTTAAATCTTTAATCAAGTGAGAGTCAATCCTAGTTAGTGGTGAAAGGTGTGGATCCAGTTTCAGTCTTCTGCAGGTCGCCAGCCAGTTTGCCCAGCACCATTTGTTAAATAGGGAGTCTTTTCCCCACATTGATGTTTTTAATTGGCTTGTAAAAAATTAGATAAGGAACCTGATCAAATTAAAAAGCTTATACACAGCCAAAAGCACAGTAAGTAAAGCAAGTAGACAGCCCTCAGAATGGGAGAAGATATTTGCTGGTTATGTCTCCAATAAAGGTTTAATAACCAGAATCCACAGAGAACTCAAACATATTAGCAGGAAGAGAACAAGTCATCCCCTCTCAGGGTGGGCAAGGGACTTGAAGAGAAATTTCTCTAAAGAAAACAGGTGCATGGCCTACAAATATATGAAAAAATGCTCACCATCCTTAATGATCAGGGAAATACATATCAAAACTACTTTGAGATATCATCTAACACCAGTAAGATTAGCCCATATCACAAAATTTCAAAATCACAGATGCTGACGTGGTTGTGGAGAAAAGGGAACACTTCTACACTGCTAGTGGGATTGCAAACTAATACATTCCTTTTGGAAAAACATCTGGAGAACTCTTAGAGAACTAAAAATAGACCTGCCATTTGATCCTAGTTCTCTATTAGGTATATATCCAGAAGACCAAAAATCACACTCCAATAAAGATATTTGTATCAGAATGTTCATTGCAGCCCAATTCATAATTGCTAGGTCATGGAAAAAGCCCAAGAGCCCATGGATCCATGAATGGATCAATAAACTGTGGTATATGTACACCATGGAATACTATGCAGCCATTAAGAAAGATGGAGACTGTACCTCCTTCATGTTTACGTGGATGGAGCTGGAAAATATTCTTCTTAGCAAAGTGTCCCAAGAATGGAAGAAAAAGTATCCAATGTACTCAGCCCTATTATGAAACTAATTTATAGCTTTCATAGGAAAGCTATAACCCAATTTTAGCCCAGGAACATGGGGAGAGGGGAGAGGGACGGGATGGGAGGGTGGAGGGTGGGTGGAGGGAGAGTGATTGGCAGGATCATGCCTATGGTTCATCCTGTAAGGGTACATGTGAATCTCTCTAAATGTAGAATATAAATGCCTTAACACAATAACTAAGAAAAAGACATGAAGGCTATGTTAACTAGTTGGATGAAAGTACTTCAAATTGTATAGAGAAACAGTACACTGTACCCCATGATAGTATTAATGTACACTGTTATGATTTAATTAAAAAAAAAAGAAAAAAATGAAAAACATACCATGGTCATGGCTCAGAAGAATTAACATTTTAAAAATGTCCATACTACCCAAAGCAATCTACAGATTTAATGAAATCCCTATTAAAGCACCATGGTCATATGTTAAAGAGCTAAAAAAAATAGTGCTTTGTTTTATATGGAATCAGGATAGCCAATATGTTACTTAGAAATAAAAGTAAATCATGAGGTATCACATTACCAGACTTCAGGTTATACTATAACTCTATAGTGATCAAAACAGTATGGTATTGGCATAGAAACAGAGAGAGAGATTTATGGGACAGAGTAAAGAACCAAGAGATGAACCCAGCCACTTATCATTTGATCTTTGATAAGCCTATCAAAAACATTCAGTGGGGAAATACTCCCAATTTAACAAATGGTGCTAGGTGAACTGGCTGATGACCTGTAGAAGACTGAAATTGGACCTCCATCTTTCACCATTAACAAAAGATTGATTCTCACTAGATAAAAGGTTTAAAATTAAGATATGAAACTATAAAAATACTAGAAGAGAGTGCAGGGAAAATGCTTGAAGACATCGGCTTGGGAGAATATTTTATGAGGAGGACCCCCCCCCAGCCAATTGAAGCAACACCAAAAATATGTTACTGGGATCTGATCAAAGTAAAAAGCTTCTGCACAGCAAAGAGCACAATAAGTAAAGCAAACAGACAAGCATTGGAATGGGAGAAGATTTTGCAGATTATGCTTCCAACAAAGGTCTGATAGCTAGAATCCACAGAGAGCTCAAGCTAATAGATAAGACAAGACAAATAACCGCATTTCTTTTTTTTTTTTTGAGACAGAGCCTCCAGCTGTCCCCCTGGATAGAGTGCTGTGGCATGGCAGCTCACAGCAACCTCCAACTCCTGGGCTCAAGCGAGTCTTCTGCCTCCGCCTCCCAGGTAGCTGGGACCACAGGCGCCTGCCACAACGCCTGGCTATTTTTAGGTTGTGGCCGTCATTGTTGTTTGGCGGTCCGGGCTGGGGATTCGAACCCGCCACCTTAGGTGTATGTGGCTGGCGCCTTAGCCGGTTGAGCTATAGGCGCCGAGCCATAACCGCATTTCTATGTGGGCAAGAGACTTGAACAGAAACTTCTCTGAAGAAGATAGGCACATGGCCTACAAACACATGAAAAAATGCTCATCATCTTTAATCATCAGAGAAATACAAATCAAAAACACTTTGAGATATCATCTAACTGCAGTAAGATTAGCTCACATAACAAAATCCCAAAACTATAGATGTTGAGAAGGGAACACTTCTACATTGCTGGTGAGAATGCAAGCTAATATGGCCTTTTTAAAAAAAAGTTTGGAGTATACTCAAGGAACTTAAAGTAGAGCTACCATTTGATCCTGCAATTTCTCTATTAGGTATATACCCAGATGATCATTTTACAACAAATACATTTGCACCAGAATGTTTATTGCAGCCCAATTCATAATTGCCAAGACCTAGAAACAGCCCAAGTGGCCATCGATCCATGAATGGATTAACAAATTGTAGTATATGTACATCATGGAATACTATGCAGCCATAAAAAGATGGAGACATCACATCCTTTATGTTTACCTAGATGGAACTGGAACATAGTCTTCTTAGTAAAGTATCTCCATAATGGAAAAAAAAAGTATTCCATCTACTCAATACTACTATGAAATCAATATATAATCACCTACACATCATATGAAGGGTAAAACAAAACTATAGTCCAGAAAGTAGGAGGGATGAGGAGGGAGAGAAGAAGGGAGAGGGAAGACTGGGAGGAGGGAGGATATTTGGGGGGACCTCACCTAATGTGCATAATGCAATGGTACATTTCAAAACTATTAAGAAAGTATTATAATTGTCTTACCACAACAAATAAGTAAGTGAGGTGATGGATGTGCTAATCAGTTCGATGTAAGCATTTCACATTGTATATCAAATCAGTACACTGTACCCCATAAATGCATCAATGTACAGTTATGATTTAATAGATAAATAAATAAAAAATAAAAAACAAATCAAGACCCAAAACAACACTATTGTTCTTCAGTGGATAAATGGTTAAACAAACTAGGATACATCTCTACTGAAGGGATCCTAAAGAAATTATGCTGAGTGAAAAAAAGCCAGTCTCAAATCTTGCATACTATATGATTCTATTTATCTAACATTACTGAGAAGGCAAAATTATGGACATGGAGAACAGGTTAGTGTTTGTTAGAAGTTAGGAGTGGAGTGGGAAGGGTGGTAACTGTGCTTATAGAACAGTGGTTCTCAACCTTCCTAATGCCATGACACTTTAACACAGTTCCTCATGTTGTGATGACCCCCAACCATAAAATTATTTTTGTTGCAATTTTATGATTGGGGCTCACCACAACATGAGGAATTGTATTAGAAAGTCGTGGCCTTAGAAAGGTTGAGAACTAGTGCTATAGAAGGATAGTACAAGGGCTCTTTGTGATAGAACCATTCTGTATCTTTTCTGCAGTAGTAATGTGACTCTATGTGATAAACTCCATAGAAAAAAATATACACACTGGTATATATACATAAATGAGTACATGAAAAAACTGGTAGATTCTTAATAAGGTCAGTGGATTGTTTTCAGTGTAATTTCCTAACTTTGGTATTATGCTATAACTAGGAAAGAGGTTTCCACTGAAGGCAAGTAGATAAAGGTTAAGTGGGATTTCTCTGAATTATTTTTACAACTGCATGTGAATCTATTATTATCTCAAAATAAAAGTTTTTAAAAAAAATTATTCAAGGATTTGCTTTGCATCTATTTTGGTTCTGGGAGCTGTCCAATTCATGAATTGTTCTTTGCTCAATTAAACTCTGTTCAATTTAACATGTCTTAAGTTTTCCTTTCAGCAAATGGTGTCAAAGTGGGATGCAAAGTGATCCTAGTGACTAGCAGGAACCTCTAGTAACTAAGAGAGGTATCCAGCAGACCCTCTGTCTTCATCACTCTCTCACAGCAACTGAGAATTGTGGATGACTTCTCACTTGGATTCCAAAGCTCCACGGATTTGGGGTTTTAGCTATTTGAGTTTGATTGAGGGAATTTTTGATCTGAACTGGGTTTGGAAGTTACAATGGAAACTGGACTGTCCAGGATCAGATTGGATCTGACAACAAGCTGGATTATATATATTTAGGGGCCTTGCATGTCTTCATTGGGTCAGGCACAAATGGGCAGTAAATGGCAATATCATAGACAGTGCAAACTCTGGCTTTTGGAAATTTACAAGGATTTTCGTCTTCTATCTGCTTGTTTCTTTTTCTTTTGTGCATATGAATAGAGATAAAGGTATGAAAAATGGCAGTGACATATTTCATGATTTGTCTCTTTAAAACCCTTATCTTCTGGGGAATTAAACCTTGCATTCCTTTACAAGCCCAGTGATCAAAGGGGCACAGAAATATTCTTTGCTGTTTGTTTTCTAATATTTTAATCCATAGGCGATGGCCCAATAGAATTGTTTGAACAAGGGTCACAAGATCATTGTCACTGGAAACAAGGTCTCAGTAACTCAAGATTGAAACCACAGATCATAGTTAAGCAAGAATAGTCCAAAGTCACAACATGTGACACTGGTCACCTAGACCCAAGTGGAACTTCTAAAGACTCCCTTTAAAAACCTCTGTTTTTCTGTTTGATGGCAGGATGATGGTCTTTGAGATGCTATCCTGATACCCTCCTCATTTGCCAGCAAATTAATAAATTTCTTTTTCCTTGTACCTCAAACAACTTGTTCTCATTCTTCATTCTCACTGATTTGACCCTGGGGACAAGTACCAAGCTTTCAGTAACATTTAGGTAGGGGGAAAAAAAAATCATAGGCTCAGTTGATCAAGGGAATCTGAGAGCCAAAGCTAGATTTAAACATAAAAATAGGATCCTGATCCTTAACTTCTGAAAAACTGAGTCCTCCACCTTCTGGCTATACCTATCTTTACACGTGTTAAGTGTTAGGCCTCAGAAGAAGCAAATGCTTACAGAAATGGCAAAATCTTACTAAAGACAATTTATTTATTAATTTAACAACTGGTAATCAATTTATTAAAACAGTTGACTTAGGTATCTACAACGGTGACTTCAACCTTAACCTGGCTCTATACTGTTGGAAGTAATATGTTTAACAATCTCAGAAAGACTGTACAAGTTAACGAGTTGCTTGTGAATTTCTAAATTTTAGAACCTTCATCACAAGGAGTTTTTCTTATATGATTCTTAAAGTCTTGGTAGGTATCTGAACTGGTCCTTTCACTTTGAGATTCTTTTCCTTTGGGTCTCTGATAAGTGAGTACACCTTCTCCAGGGATATTATATTGTGGCTGGTGGGGGTAATTCTGATTTGATGACTCTCTCCTCATAGGTATTTTTCTAGTATTAAAAGCCATAGCTATGGTGCAGCTTCCTGATCAACTTATTCCTTGGGGAGAGTGAACAGTGGTAGGTCAGGACAGAAGTGGAGACAGCATGCCTCTAATGCATCTGTCAATGAATCTTCCTCCACTAAAGAAAATTTAAAATTCTGGTGGAACATTTCAGATGAAGAACAATGTACTCTTAGAAGTGCATTTAAGAATCTCCCAAATTAGGAAGGTCTCCCAAATTAAGCTAATCTAGGGATACCTGTTGCCATTCAGGAGCTTCTAAAAACATTCCAGCCAGGTGTGGTGTAATTCCATTACCTTGGAAGGCTAAAGTAGGAGGATCACTTGAGGATAGGAGTTAAAGACCAGCTTGAGCAACATAGCAAGATCCCACCTTTATGAAAAATAAGGAAAAAGAATTATGTGGGCATGTTGGTATATGCACATATTCCCAGCTACTTAAGAGGCTCAGTCAGAAGGATTGCTTGGGGTTCAAGTTTACAGTGAGCTACAATAGCTCTGCTACACTCTGATAGCCAAGGCTTCAAGTTTACAATGAGCTATGATAGCTCTGCTACACTCTGATAGCGCGGGTGACAGAGCAAAATCCTGTCTCAAAAGAAATTTTCAATATTATTATTGACTGTTTAAGAAGACTCTTTATAAAAGGCAAATAGAAAGTTTTAGGAACTAATTGATAAGAAGAATTAAATCTTTTTTGTGTTTAGTTACTATTCTTCCCTAAAGGATAGAATAGAACTAGACAAAGTGTTCATAAAAGGTAAACCTTCAGGTAAAGTAGGCTTGCTTCTTCATCAGAGATATCCATGATGAGTCCAGGCATTGAGAATGCTTTCTTAGCCCTATTCCTTAATGGGCTCCTCCTTGAACTTAGTAATTTTATCTAAGAAACAGAAGCTAAGTTAACAACACTGCCTATTGGACTAAATCAGTCTGTAGAATACACCTTTCTGGTACTTAGCTGGCTGTTTTGAAACCCTTTTGTAAAAGAAATTTATATCTATAAAGAAAATCTTCATTTCTAAGAATGTCTGCCTGTGCTCCAGGAAGAGAGGGAGGACTGAGTCCCTAGAAACTCTTATTACTGGTTTAAATTCATATAACAAGTCTCATCTTTGTTTAAGGTGCTTTTCCTTGTCACCTTGTCTTAACTAGGCCTTTACTTATACCATCCTTTGGTTTGAACAAATGAAGTCTCATTTCTGTGCTTTTGAGATATATATTTTCTACCTTAAGAGTCATCCCCTTAGAAGTGCGAATTTGGGGTTGCTTACCTAATAATTCCTTAAGGCAATGAAATAGGTAGTTGAAAGGTCGATAGCCTGAATAGGGAAAAGAAAAACCTTTGCAAACTAGAAAATGAAAAATCTTAATGAATGCTGTAAGGTATGTTTGTTTGTGTCTCTATATATCTGCATGTGTTATGTGTATGTGATATTTCTATGGGATCTAGATAATATTTGGTAAATATAGCTAGTTTTAAAATTGTTGGTATAGGCTCGGCGCCTATAGCTCAACCGGCTAAGGCGCCAGCCACGTACACCTAAGGTGGCGGGTTCGAATCCCCAGCCCGGACCCGCCAAACAACAATGACGGCTGCAACCAAAAAATAGCCGGGCGTTGTGGCGGGCGCCTGTGGTCCCAGCTACTTGGGAGGCGGAGGCAAGAGACTCGCTTGAGCCCAGGAGTTGGAGGTTGCTGTGAGCTGTAATGCCACGGCACTCTACCCAGGGGGACAGCTTGAGGCTCTGTCTCCAAAAAAAAAAAAAAAAAAAAAAAATTGTTGGTATAATAAAATAGGAAATTGTCTAGAATTTTGTTAGTATTAAATACAATTCAGACTTTTTTGCCTGGGTCTACTGGTCAGATAGGTTTATGCTACCTTTGCTACATGTTCTAAGGCCATACAACTGCTGCTCCTGTAATATTTTGGGTATTCACTTGATTTGAGCTAAAGCTGTGAGGGTTGCCTGCTGGACTTTGTCAAATCTTGTACATATTTTACTATGAACCCGTCTTTGGCTTTGAACTTCTGGATTTTGGGGCCTGGAGGTGGACACGGTGAGGCCTGGGGATAAATGTATGTCCTCAGAACTGCAGCTGTCAGCAGAGACAAGTCCAATATGGTCCCATTATTCCTGATCTAGCTTTACCTACTGGAGGCATGCTCAGAAGGGTCATGTCCTCCAGGAATAATCTTCAGCTCTATCTTCTGTCCTGAGCTCTATACCTGGTTATGCACATTTAGGATTCAGATAGGCTCTGCCCTTCATAGCCATCCTAGGTGTCATGTGGGTATGAGGGACCCAGGATGATTGGTGAAAATATTAGCATCTTAGTGTCAAAATTCTTTTTCGTAATTAAAAATATTAAAGTCTTGTATGTTAAATTAAGTTATAGATGATCATATAAGGCCTGAGTCATTTCTAAGTAAGTTGAAGTACTGAAAATTAATTATTTAAAAATTAATTAATTAATCAAAATATTAATTAACATTAATATTAATAATTAATTAATTAATTTAATTAAAAATAATTAAAAATTATTATGTCTAAGTTTATATAGTTTGGCATCTTATTTTTAAATGGTATAGAAGAGTTAAATATATTCATATTTGTTAATTAATAAAAAATTAAAACGTTTCTAAAAAATTATGAAATGTTTTTGTATCTATAAATACTGACCAAAACACAGTTCAAATCTACTCACTTCCTATGCTTTTTGCTGGAAATTACGGTTACTAGGAATTAAAATTGTAGTTAATAAGTATAATTAAAACTATTAGATACAAGAGAAATAGTATTATATACAGAGTGGTTAATAGATTTAATAAAAATTATTAGCTATAAGGGAAAAAACATTATATACAAAGTGTATAAAGAAAGTAAGGTGTGTTTTGGTGAGGACAATTGTAAAAAGAGACATGATGCTGTGGTTTTTATTTCAGAAAAAGTGATTTGTTTAGTTATTTAAAGTTTGTTTCAAAATGAAGGGGCAAGTGATATAAATAAAACTAAATGGATATAAAAAGTTGGGGAAGGGAGAAGATAGAAACAAATTTGTAAGAACTTATAAAAGGTTTACAGAAATCTCCTGTGCTGGAAAACTGACTAAAATGGGATGGATTTGTTTTTGAGGTTTATTAAAATTAGCTTCAGTATTGATAACCCATTAATACAAAAGTAAAATTCGGTTTTTGCTTTTGAACAAAAATTTCATGTACTATTAATAAGACTTAGTAAAATATTTTTGTTCACCTTTGAATGAACTGCACAAAAAGCAAAGGAGGGAAAGACAGATTCTGTCTCCTGTTTCTTTATTGGGTCTTTTGATTTTGAAAAACTGATTCTCTTCTCTTTCAAAGGTTTTTGCTTTTTAAAAACATTTTAGGCTCGGCGCCTATAGCTCAACCGGCTAAGGCGCCAGCCACGTACACCTAAGGTGGCGGGTTCGAATCCCCAGCCCGGACCCGCCAAACAACAATGACGGCTGCAACCAAAAAATAGCCAGGCGTTGTGGCGGGCGCCTGTGGTCCCACCTACTTGGGAGGCGGAGGCGGGAGACTCGCTTAAGCCCAGGAGTTGGAGGTTGCTGTGAGCTGTAATGTCACGGCACTCTACCCAGGGGGACAGCTTGAGGCTCTGTCTCCCCCCCCCCAAAAAAAAAAAATTTTAGTTAGCACTTTGGCTAAATGAATAACTATTATTTTAGTGACCTGCGATCCTATTTTGATTGTTTTAAACTTTTGATGTATTTGATAGGCTTCCCCAAATCAAATTTCAAATTCTAAAATTAAGTCTTTTTGACCAAAACCTAACTTTGGGATGTTCCAAAGTGCCCCTGCGCATCTAAAAGAGAGATAATAAATGAGTATATTTGATATTTTAAATTATATGGGAAGCACTGTTAAATAAGAAACAGCATTTAACCTTCTTCAAGTTATATTTTTGTAGATATATTATTAACACATGTTCCAAATTGTATGATTTTCCTTAAATTCTGATGTCTTTATATATGTTATCAGTCATAATTGTGGTTATTATACTAAGTTATTGTCATGAAATAACTAAATTTGATTGCCAATTTTGTTTTAAATCATGACCATTTTGTTTCCATTGTTAATTGCTTTCTCTGAATTCTCTTTGCAAGCAGTTATAATTCTAAAATGTTGTGTATTCAAGAAGGTTCATTGAAAGGATAGAAAGAACTCTGAGAAACACTCTTGAATATAGGTTTCTGATAATTTTAAAATTGTATCACTCGGACTAGGTAAGAATTTCCAGAACTCTAATGACTGACTGATTTATAAAGCTACTAACCCAAGCAGGAAAAAAAATTAACTGAATGCCAAGGAAATACTTTGTCAGATTTTTAATGTTAAATCTGCCAGAATTGAAATTGTTAAGATATGCAATTTGAATTAACTCCATAGTTCAACTCAAATTACCTATGACAACCCATTTAATATACAGCATTATGTACCTAAACTGGAAAAACAAAATTGATATTTAAGATTATATAAATCCAATGTTAAATGCAGACTCATGGAGAGCTTGGATGTCTGCTTGCTGCTTCCTGCTTCTGTCCTTAAAGCTTCTTTTATTAAAAGCTTTGCACTCCATAACTCATACGGAAGAGATAAAATGATACAAATTATATTAAATTTGACTGGCAGGGTGACTGTTACAAATTGCCAAAAGTTCATAATTCTGGGAACACAGTGAAAACTTCAGGTATAGTTTTGCTACCTGATAAGAAATTTGATCACTTATGGAGAATCTCATGAATCACCTGTTCGTCTACATTTTTATATGAGTAAATGCTTTAAGGTTTTAGTGATTCACGGCAAAGTGTATTTTCATCAGATAAAGAAAGCTTTTCATGATCCAGCACAAGGTCAATCAAACCCTTCGTAATCTAGAATCCAGACATTTGGTCTTCTGGAAACAACATCAGAGAAAGACTGCTCTTGTTACCCACACTGCAACAAAACCTTAGGATTTTGAACCTTGAGTCTTAGAATCTCACAGTTCAATAGGACCCCTCTATACTCTTGGAAATGTCAACCCATTGGAGACTTTAAGGTAAATCTAATCAGAGAAATGTTCCCCCTGAAGCAGATGGCATCTTAGATCTGTACAGTTATCCTAAGATCACAGACCAAGAAATCTGTGCTATCATGAAATTTTTTTCCTCTCTTAATTTTTCCAAGTTTATGCCTTTATGAACAATACAACTAGAAAAGAGGTCTTGTGTGAACCCATGGGATATTACTTTATTGTTAGAGGATTTTATAGACAACCTTCTACATGGGCAAACTTATGCCTTGATGGGTGGAATATAAAAGGCCAAAGTGTGCTAGGAATTGTAAGGGTACAGTTTTTGCTCCAAAATCAGTCAGAAATAGAACATTGGTGTGCTCCTATTAACCTACATCATAGGGTAAAGAGATCATTGCCAGGAAGCCTTCATCCTTCTGGCTTGGCATCATCTGTTAGGTCCCTTTTTCTATGGTTTGGAACAAATATAAATGAGGAAGTAATCAGAAATTTATCTCTTGTAATAGGCTCCATAGCAGATTCTAGTGTAAAGGCTATGGTTGCAGAACTGACTAGTTTAAATTCTCTTGCTGAAGTTGTACTAGATAATGGAATTGCCCTAGATTACCCACTGCCTGAACAGGGAAGAATCTGCACCTTACTATGCATCCTTATTATGTAAAGATGAATATGACAGGTATTACAGAGACTCGGTTGCAGGGGATTAATGAACAGGTTGCTTGGTTAAAATGAATAGATTCTTCATCTGGGTCATTCTTTGATCTATTTGATTTTAGTGGCATTGGTTCATGGGGACCTGGCTAAGGAGCATACTCCAAACTCTTGGTATTATTATCCTCCTGATAGTCACAAGAGTAGTCTCCTTGGTGCACTGTATTTTCTCAAAAGTTTTAAGTGTTTGAATGAAGCCATCTGTAGAATGTCAAATAATCTATCTTCAATTGGAACAACAAAAACTCAAAGAAGTGTGTGGTCGTTAGGACAACATAACCCATGGATGATGTGGTGACTGGGAATAGCGCAGAAGCCCTAAGTTTTGGCCACATTCTACCTAGGTGACCAACAGGGGGCATTGTTAAATAAAATGATAGGAGGTCATTGATTTTGGACTGATCTCCTGCACTAGGCTCCAGCAGATGAGACCAAATCAAAATGGAGTCACTCATGCTAAATGCTATGTAATCAAGCTGAAACTTTAAGGAAGCATCTATATCACCAAACAGACCACTGTTCTTTTTCTCCTGAAAACAGGAGATTCTGGTATTTAAGAAGTCCTCTCTGCTCTAACTTTTGCAAAAATAAACTGAAGTAACAGTGGTTTTCTTATTATTCTATTTTCTTGTCTCCACCTTACAAAAACTCACATTTCTCAGTGGGATTTGAGACCAAATAAGTCCATCGATAACTGGAAATAATGTGTCAATGTGTTAATAATGTGACAGAGTGATGTCAATGCCTATAGTTTGGGTCAAACTCTTAATTTTGAGGGTCACCAAATTTTGAGAGGTTGACCAAAAAGGGAGAATTATTAAATTAAGTTTAGCTTAAAACTGCCTCCTTACATATGTTAAGTTTAGTGTAAAGGTTTCTCTGTACATAGTGAACTGTAACCTCACTGGATGTGCAAATAGAAAGTAACTCACTCACAGGCAGCCAACTGTTCAAACTGTGTTCAAATAAGGCAAATTCCAAGCTGTAATCAATCCATCTGTGCCTCACTTCCATTTTCTGTACATCACTTTCCTTTTTCTGTCCTTAAGATCAGACCATGTGGCAGCCCTATAGTCACCTATTCTGATTCTGGGGGATGCCTGATTTTGGGAAAAAAAAAAAAAAGAGTTCAGTGGTGTGAAGAAGTCTTGGGACTTTTACATGTATGCACAGAAGTGATATGTAATCCATACGTAAATAAATCTAAGACAGCTATTTCAATGAAGTACAAAATAAAAATTCTAGTTGATAAGAAAAAAAGGAACTAGAAAAGTATAATTAAAATGCCAGTGAATTGCTATTTCATCATATTAATGACAATTAAAATTTGTGACATCTGGTGTGGACAATGACATGGGTAAGCAGGAATTTTCCAAGCTACTGATACGATTTGGTTTGACCACTTTAGAGTATATTCAGCACTTGATGTGCAGCATGTTCTCTAGAAAAACTTGAGGTATGTGGGTCATTTTGAAAGTTTTGAGATAACATAAAAGTTAAGAAATATATAATCCATGCAGATGGAAACCAATGAAGCCCTCCCAGCAGCACCACTAAGCCGAGCAAGTTGAAACTTGCACAGGTAAATTAGAAAACACGCTGTCGACTGTGTTTCTTGAAGTGAAATAATGGACCATAACACAGTCTGTCTCAAAACTTTCATAGTGTCCCACTTATGTACCCTAGAGAAACTTTCACATATATGCACAAGCAAGTATTTATAAGATTGTTCCAAGTAGTACTGTTTTAAATTCTAAAAATTAGAAATAATGTGTTAATCAATGTTCATCAATTAGAAATGGCTTAATAAATATGGTATAGTCAAAGGAGGAAAGTAATTACCAGTTAAAATGAATGATGAGCTAAAAAATAAAGTTGAGTAAATAGACAAGCTATAGAAAGATACACGGGATATTATGCCACTTATGTAAGTTTTATAAAATACCCCAAATATCACATATTGTTCATTAAACACATTTATGTGATATAAACATAAAAACCATGCAAGAACACACATGCTGTAAATTCATGCTAATGGTTGTCTCTTTTCTCTGAGGAAAGAGAGATGGACTGGGTAGAGATACAAGGGCATTTTAGCTTGTCTTTAATGTCTGATTTCTTTCAAGAACAAAGGAAGAGATCTGAAGCAAATGTGGTGGAGAACATTTGTTAAGCAGTTACAGTGCTCCAGGCACAGATCTCCAAGTCTTTGACCCAGTCACTTAGTATTCATGACAATACTATGAGGTAGGGACAGCCATCATCCCTTTTTTGCTGATGAGGAAAATGAAGCACAGAAAGGCTACATATTTTTTTCCCATTCCTGAGATTCTTTACTAAGGAGGATGTTTTTCAGCTCCATCCACGTAAACATAAAAGAGGTAAAGACTCTATCTTTTTTTTTAATGTTGCATAGCATTCCATGGTACACATAACACCACAATTTATTAATCCATTCATGGGTCGATGGGCGCTTGGGGTTCAAAAAATATATATCCAATGTACTCAGTACTATTATGAAACCAATTTATAATCACTCACACTTTCATATGAAAGATGAATCACAACTCTAGCCCAGGATAAAGGAGAGAGGGTGAGGGGATTGGAAGGGGAGGTGAGTGGTTTGATAGAGGGAGGGTAAATGGTGGGACCACACCTATGGAGTATATTTCAAGTGTACAAATCAAATCTATCAAGTATAGAACACAAATGTCTTAACACTTTGATTAAGTAAATGAGGTGGAAGCTATGTTAATTAGTTAGATGTAAGCACTCCAATTTGTACAAAAAATCAACACATTGAATCCCACAAAGGCATAAATGTATTCATGATCTATGTATATATGACTTAATCAAAGGAGAAAAAAAAAAAAAGAAAGGCTAGATAACTTATCCAAAGTCCCACAGTGGGCAGAACCTAGATTTGCAGTGTTTGGGGTGGGTTGTCTGTATTGCATCTGAGTCTTGAGAGAAGGATTTCAACAGACTAAATTTGAGACCCAAGAGGATGGGAGATGCTGTGGTTGATGTTTCTCAGGCCTAGAATAGGAAATAGCTGAAGACTGGCCGACTGTTGGCATAGAAGTTGAAGGAGGGGTGGCCGTATGAGGATAGATGTGTCCTCCTAGAAATTGTCAAGTGAAGGACATATACCTCAGATGTAGGTTATGAAAGAGATTATCTAATATGACCCCTCAGAGGGCCCAGGGACCTCTGTGGAAAGTATCTGCAGAGGGGCCACGTTGGGGCTCCTCAGGACTGTGGAAGGAAGGCAGTGGACATATGAACTGGAGAAGAGGATATTACTCCAAAGAAGGGATTGCAGGTGAGAGATACCCAGGAATGAGAACTTCCAGGCAAACTCATAAAGCCCCCAGACAGTCATCTTTAAACACTGTCCGGGCTCAGAGAATAGGAGGTCAACTCACAGCATTGATGGGTGGAAAGAATGTTTTTATTCCCTTCTCTCTTCAACTCTCAGTCTCTGTAGGGGTCAGAGACAGCACCTAGGAAAGTGGAAGAAGGCAAGTAAGAGGGAAACAATCAACATCCCCTCCTGAGGAAGACAACCCCTGGTTTGAGGGAGGAGGAGTAACCTGAACTTTGAATGAAGTTGAAAGTTTTGGCTTTTCCATAAGACACACATCCAAAGTACAAAATTGAATCTGTATTTTGTAACTTAAAGTGACCAGTGGACATCTTATTACATAAGAGTAATCAAAGCTAAGGGACAATCAAGACTTCACTCAGAAGGGTGTTACAACTTACATCTTGAATGAAATTTGAGGGGATAGTGAATGGCAAAAATGAAGTGGCATCAGTGAATGCAGGAATAAGAGTTGGGGGCATAGACTGAGGATGAAGGGGATAAGAAGCAGAGGGGAGTTGGAAGGTGGAGGACAAAGAGAGAGGCGGTACTATGTCATTTGGAAAAACGAACCTTCCAGAGAGGTGCAATAAGATCATTGGGCAGGCTTTAGAGCCCATCTAAGATTTATAGTCATGAAGTTGCAGCAAGACCAGCAACTGTCTGGAGCAGGAATAGAGATGGCAGGAAGTCAGATTTAAATATATATATATATTTTTTTACCATGTAGGATGCAGGGAGAGAGTGACAAAGGAACTAAAGTGTTTGCAAGCATAGGATTGTAAAGACAGACCAAGGCATCAAAACGGATAAGTGGAGATGGAGGTGAGGGAATGTCAAAGATCTAAAGGCTTCAGGAATTTTTTAGGATGTAGTAGTAGGGTAAGTACACTGGAGAGGGAGTACTTGGCACAATTATGAGATTGCTAGAGTTGATGTTGATGGCAAGGTTAAAGATGTGACTGCAAGCATGGGTAGTGAATAGAAGGTGGGAGAAATGATCACTGGATTTAAAGAGACCAAAAAACTGAGTGCGTGTTGGATGAATAATTCTGGGTCTGAGGACAGGAACAGGGATGAGCACAGTGAGCCAGAGGCCATGGCATTAATGAATGCTGGGGAACAACCTCGGCCTGTTAATGCTGATGATACTGTAGGGTTCTTAGTGGATTAGGAGTGGAGTCCACCAGAGCCGGAAATGAACTAGAGTAACACAAGCAAGGTGCCCGGTGCCAAATATAAGGAAGCACTAACTCTCAGGCTCATGGCAGAACACCCGAGAATGAGTGCCTCCTTATACTTTGTGTTCAGGACACCCTGCTTGCTTCATCGTAGACGCCACCTTGGTAGACCGTATCAGAGGAGAAAGCACAATCTTTGCAGGAGGAGAGAGAGAAGCCTCCTTCTGAAGCACTGAGAAGGTCAAAATCATTGTGCGGGAGCTTCTTGACTGAGGACAGTGCTGCAGAAACATTGCTTTGCAGTATTGATGGAAGTTCATGATGACGGTGGGCTCCTGAGGAGGAGGTGTTGCTAGATGCAATTAGAAAGCAGTTTTTCTAGTCCAGGATGGCTAAGAATGTTCAGAAAATGGATTGCTGAACATCTGCTCTGATGGTCTGTACCTGTGGCACCTTCAGGATCTGCTGTAATGTTCATACAGAAGCCATGTTCTTCCCATGCAGCTCCCACCAATACCCGAAGATGATGGAGGTAAATAGAACTGAGCCAATCTTGCCCCCAAATACTCCCCTACTAGGCAGTTTGCGATCTGGGCCTCCCCACCAGGCTGCCTGAGACTCTCATATCTAGCTGCATTTGGAATTAGGCCTTTTCTACATAATCCTGCTTTCCTTTCGCAGGCGTCAGACCTCTATCACAGTCTGAGGCTCTTCCCATGCCAACTCCTGTTCCCTTCCACCCATGTTTTTGAGACAGAGTCTACTTTTGTTACTCCAAGTAGAGTGCAGTGGCATCAACATAGCTTACTGCAACCTCAAACTCCTTGGTTCAAGTTATCCTCTTGCCTCAGTCTCCTGAGTAGCTGGGACTACAGGTGTGTGCCACAATGCCCAGCTAACTTTAGGGAAGGATTTTGAGAATTGATTCCTATAGGAAATATTTAAATTGACAGGATAAAGACATCTAGAGATTCTCTCACTCTCAAGGAAATTCTCATCTAGATATTGTAGAGATTAGCAAAACATTATAGAAGCTCTGTTCAAAACAGGAATGGTGAGTGGGTAAGGTGCTCATAGTTCATACATATGCTGCCACTGGAATGAAGCAACCAGTTTGACTTCTTACTTCTTGGTGTTTAGAAGAGTCTTGGCTGTCTGCTGACTTCTTTTATGGGGTGGATAACAAGGGGGAAGCCAGAGAGTTTCTCACATGGTCTTATGCTGCCCCGAGTGGCACAAGCTGAGCTAATTTTAAATGAAGTCCATGGAAACTTAGCATAAGGTTGTGTGCCCAGAAAAGGAAGCATGACAACTTCTGGGTAATGTGCCAATTTGGAGACCTTTGTTGCAGACTGTGAATTCCAAAGCAGTCCGGTGTAATAATGGAAAAGGAAAGGGGGCTGTAAATGGTTATGCACTTGTTGGGAATCTTCTCAGTTGACAGTATGTGTGTAGTGAGAAACTAGAACTTGACCTTGTAATTAACCTTTTATTCCTCAAAAAAGAGTTGAGAGGGGAGGTGGAAATCCGCTTGGTCCCAGGGAAGTAGTGCTTCAAGAGGGTGTGGAGAGCAGCTTCACCCACCTCTTCAGTCAGAGGCAGGCGGGTAATGAGTAGGGAACTGGAAGTGACAATATTACTTCTGGGTAAGACCTTTTGACATCTCCCATAATCTAGCAGAAGTGATTCCTTTTATCCAGAAGCCATCTACAGGAGCAAACCTGCAGGGGTAGGGATGGGCATGTAGAACGCATGAGAAAGTGATTTCCTCATTCTGAGCAGGAAGATTTCTGGGGGTTTTGTCTTAACTTGGATTCCCACAAAGCAGGAACTGAGACAAGGATTCAAGGTCAGGGAGTTTATCCAGGAAGTACAAGTGAAAGAGCAGGGCGCAGTAGCTAGGGTAGGGAGAAACCCTAGAGAAAGCTAATTACTGGTGTGGGTAACTGGGCACGGTGCCAACTAGGGTGAGCCAAGAAAGTTGCCTAGAGTTCAGAAGTTAAGGAAGCGCACCCTCACGGTCATGAGAACCTAACTCTACAGCTAGAACTCACATTTGATAGAGATTCTCTGAGAAAATCAGAGCTGTCCCTCCAAAGAGGCTATGGTGTTTATCTTCCAACTCTTGTCCTCCACTATTGAGGGTTGTCCTCAAGAGTGGCAATATCTCCTCATGCCCTTGAACTTCTGGCTGCTGTGCCTATGTGGAGAAAATCCCAGTGGCTTTAGAGAAAGTTATGAAACAGAAAATTTGTAGAGTTGTACCCAAAGTCAGATGAGGCAAGGGATGTGGCATGGGGACACCAATATTACCTGCTACAGAATCAGAATAGGAGGATTCAGGCATGGCCTCCCATCGTGGGTTTTGGAGGAGTTACCCTCTCTTCTGACTACTAACGTGCTGGGCATGTCCAGGGAGGAGCCTGCGTGTGTTAAGATGCTCCTTTGTGTATGAGCACAGTGTTATCCACCCAACACCCCTCTACTCACTGGGGCCAGGGCAGCAGTATTATCCCTTGTGAGATGCATAGTGTGGCGGGATGGACTCTCAAATTTTCTCTCTTGTCACCTTTCTTCTGGGCATGGGAAGCATAAATGGTTGGCCTGCAGACACTCTTCTCTAAGGAATGGGGGGAGGAGCCAATGGGACTTAGTGGCTTATTACAAGGTGGGGAAGCGAAATGAAGCCAAGGCCGGCCCAGCCTCAAGGCAACTCCATGTGGGCAGCAAACAAATACCAGCAGCATCATCTTGTTTGGCACAGTTTCAAGTCAGCTAGAAATAAGTTTGGTCATGCATGGAGTGGGGCTTGCCTTTTCAGTTACCATGGGTTGTGGAAAAAGTGATGGAAGCTACGGCACCTGTATTACTGGGCTGTGGTGGAAGTCGTGAGGTTCAATAGGTTTCTAGGTAGTAAATCTGATGTTTCAGAGAGTTTGGGGGGAGGTAATAACAGTAATCCAGAGAGATGGCAAAACCCTGGGGCAGAGCAGTGAAAATATAAATGGCGAGAGGATGGGTTTGAGGTAGAGACTGCAGAATCTAGCTAGCAATGATGGGGGTGTGTGGAAAGGCAGCGATTATGGGTGACTCTCAGTGTATGGGTTGGGTGGATTGGGAGTTAAGTGGTACCCTAAAACAGGGCAGGGGGCTGCCGAAAGGTAGTTAAGAGAAAGAGGAGTAAGAGTGATTTGGGGATACTCAGTTGGCCATAACCAGGAGGGATAGAGCAAGGGGAGAGACCTGGAGAGGAGGGGTGACTCTGGACTCCAGGGAGTGCTGACATTTCAGGATGGCCCGTGGAAGAGGTGTTCAGAGAGGGAGAAGGAGAGTAAGGGGAGGAAAAGAGACAAAGAGGCCTTTTGCCTCTCTGTCGGGGAGAGGGCCAGTGTTTTAGAGTCTCTGCTATTCTACTGCATTAGGAGGAAGCCCTGGGAGTTAAACACTCACTTTCACATTCTACATCTGCTGAAGAATTTCAGAAAGGTCTCAACATAACAACCCCTTACACAGCTCTTTTTCCCCTCTCAACCTTACAAGGTATTTTTATCCCCTTTTAACCTCTTCTGGGCAAAAATCTTTACTCCCATTGTGTAGACAAAGAAACTGTGACATGAGCTATAGAAGGACTGGAGCCAAATGGAGACCTTATCCCCTCTCATCCAGAGCTTGGTCCGGAGCATCATGGTGCTGAACTGATGAGTTTGAGTGTCTCCACATGGATCATTTCATGTGGATCATTTGCAGACATCTTCATCTTCCAAGTGCTTCTGGGGATTCCTGTTCTAGCTACAAGCAACATTGTTATTCAACAGGCACACACATGCACATGCCTTTAAATTGCTTTATAATGCAATTAAATCTGGAAGCAGGAAGCAAGAGTAGCTACATTTCTAATAATCAATTAACTCAGTTCTGGTCAGGAAAAAAAGAACCTTGTTCATGTATACCTTTTTAGAATTTGTTATCTTTGCACAGTGAATCATATTGACCAAATTTTGTTGTTGTTGATTCTGTTGTCAGAAGTGGTGTTTTAAAGGGTCAGTGGTAGACACAAACTTTCTTGGACATATTCCATGCACATAGGCAAATCCTGCCTTTTTTCTACCTGAACTCACTGTGGTGATGATTCATCTGGACTTTTTAGGAGGACACAACTCAAATGTATTTCTGGGTCAGGGAAATGTATGAATAATTTTCTGGAGCCAGAGTTCATTGATGATATTTGGGGTCCAGAGAGCAGTTATCTGGAGGAAAAGTGCTCTGTCCTTTAACCACAGATGAAGATGGGAGCAAATATCCTAGTCCGTGTTACCAGTCTATCAGAGCAGGCTTGGTAACTTTTAGTCAGTTTTCTTAAGAGATTAAAACATTGATAGTTTAGGTCCCAACTGGGTACAACCCATTACCTAATCTCCTTGCCCCTAAGCTCAGTTATTTGTTACTATGGCCAGAAGGATCTCTACAAAACAGAAATCCAACTGTAACTTGTAACATTCATAGGGAATTTTTGCCTACCCACATTCCTTCTTCATTTTTGTCACAATGCTTTAACTCTTTTTTGTTTAGGGGATGGGAGCTTGTTGGAGGGAGGAAGTAATGGCATGTGTTCTTGTTGGAGCTATTAATCTAAAAGCCTCTCTCTTCCTTTGCTGGAACTGAGCCAATTGGATGTTCTCAACCTGGAGTTTGAATCCTGACTGGACACAAAACAGAGCAAAAAGCTGGATCTGATGGTTCTGGTCACCTGAAGAGATTGTTTATTTATGCCTACTGCCTAGAAACCTACCCAGCCTAGGATACTGCCCTCCCTGGTTGTTTGGCATTTTTTTCCATTCTGTGAACTTCCCCATAGCCTTCCAGTAAATTCTTTTTATGCTAGAATTGATTTCTGTTGCTTGTAACCAAATAACAGAAATTGATACCTGGAGATGGGTGTTATTATTAGCAGATTCTAAAATGTGGCATTGGCCAAATTGAGGTAGGGTATAGGACACTAAGATTTTCCTATTACAGATATAAATCTGGAAATTTTTATTATGCTTCCTAGCTATAGGCTGTTGCATCTGAGAGCTGGACCACCTATGTCTTGCAGCAAGAATTTAAGGTCCTTGATAGAAAAACTCTAGGAATGTAAAACTGTGATCTGCTTTCATAGGCTGAGTAAAGTACATGAAGAAAAACTCACTTTGCCTAAGCTGGTCTATGTGAAAGCAAAATGGGTGGCCCTTTTTGCCTATGTCCAGGAACCCAAGATTTCTATTCCAAACTAATAATGGTGGAGAAAAGGCAGGGGGGTTGGAGACAGTGGTGTGCTGGAGTCAGCCCACACTGGCTTAAGTTGGCTTTGCGTACCTCTGCTCCATTCTGTCTCTGGAATGCCACACTGGGAGCTTCACATGGGCCATGGTGGAAGTATTTACACCAGATAAATCAGAAAATGCTACATATCAGGGTTTTTTTTTCCCACCCAAAGAACTAATTGTTAAAAGTCTGTCATCACACCACTAGTTGGAAACATACAGACGGGATAAGCATGGGAGCTAAGAGAAGCTTGATACTACACCTCTCCTCTCCTCCCCAAGAGGATCCTGTTCTGCACTTCCTGGGCAGCAAAGGAGACATTCTCCTATTTAAAGAACCATCCAATGGGATACAGACTTGGGTAAGGGGCAAGTGAACAGTGCTTCCAAACTCCAGCCTATTATTTTTCAGTAATATCCAGTGGCTGCCTGAGGCCAGATTGAAGGCCATTCTGCTGAGGGCTGGAGGTAGGAAGGGCAAAAGGTCTATCTCTAAAAGACTGTAACATCCAGATTTCAAGCCTGGACTGAAGGACCATACCCCAGCAAGATCTTATAAGTTAGTAAAATGCAAGAGATAGAAATCTGACTAGGGTTTAAGAGAGCTGTATTGCCAGAGAAACTTCAGTCCAGGCAAGTAATGGCCTGTGATTGCTCCAACATGGAGATTATTTCCAGGGTCCATTGCTGCCAACAGAAATTACAAAAAGCTGTTCATTCCCAGGGAGAAATCTCCTCCCAATGCTCCTTTCTCTGGGGAAGTAGGACAGTGGATGAGGAATTCTTCCAGAAAGCAACCAAGAAAATCCTCCACAGCCAAGTCAGGGAGTATACACTTTAGGAGATTGTGGACTAGCATTTCTCCATGTGGTTTCTCCTTCTCTAAATAGGATTTTTAAAACTAAAGCTAATATGTTTCTCCTATAGTATTGTATATTGATTGGATGGTTGGCATTTGGACCCTGGGCCGTGAGGAGCTACCTCTGGGCTGATCATAAAGAGGGCATTTCACTCATTTGACAGGTATCTGTGAATTTACTTTGATACTGAGCTACTTGCTGAGAATATGTCAATGAGCAAAATAGATAGAGTCCGCGCCCTCACAGAGCTCACATTCCAGGAGGGAAGACAGAGGACAAGTAAGTGCCTCTGTAAGTGCCTTGCCGAGACACTCAAGGGTGACATCCCGAGAGGGTTAAGTCCTGTGGATGTGGCTGGTAATCAGGGAAGCTGGTGAAGTAAGAATTGAAAGTGCAGGGACGAGTTACAGGGATACACTGATGGAGAGAAGAGCAGGATCCAAGGGCCTCTGCACTGAGGCAAGGGCTTGCCTGGTATGGTTTAAGGAACAGCAAGGAGAAGTATGGCAGAAGCCATGGTGAGGGAGGGCGAGAGTGGAGGGGAGTGAGGGCCAGATTAGGCAAACCATTGTCATGACATCTACCCAGATTACTGCAGAGTCATGGATGGATTTTTTTTAAAGCATATTTTATTTATTTATTTTAAATTTCATATTGATATGAGGGTAAAAATGATCAGGTTACAATGTTTGTATTTGTTAGGTAAGGTCCATGTTTTAGTTATGCCCGTCAACTAGGAGGTGTGCCATATACCTTCACATTGTGCCTGTTAGGTGAGCATTTACTAATCCCTTTCTGTATTCCCCTGTCCTCTTCCCTCCTCCCAAATGCCCATCAATCAATGAATGAATTAATAAATACTGTGGTATATGTATATCATGGAATACTATTCAGCCATGAAAAGATGGAGACTTTACACCTTTTCTATTACCTATGGTGGATTTTGTGGTCTAATTGCTGTTTGGGAATACAAGGTCGGACAATTAAATCTGTGAACTCATCCTAAAAAAAGTGCTACATACCTCATTGCTAATAATCACTATGGTCACCAGGTGTCTGAGGAGAGTACTTTGAAGGTGGCTGTAGTGATATTGAACAATGAGGTACGTAGCACTTTTTCTAGGATGAATTTTTGTACTTAATTGTAAGAACTTGTCTGATGATAGCTCTGATGGCCATTCTAGAAAAAGAGTTCCAAAATTGCTTTAAAGGGTGGACTAGGTGCTGTCATCAGTGCATAGCTTCCCAAGAGGAGGACTTTGAAGGTGACCATAGTGATATTCAGCAATGAGGTATGCAGTATTTTTTTCTAGATGAGTTTGTGAACTTAATTGTGTGATCTTGTAGACTGTTGAAGACGAGAATAGAAATGGAGGACCTATTAAATAATATTTGTGAGAGATGACAGTTATTTGGATAAAGTTAATAGAGTTAAAGTGGTAAGAAGTGATCAAATCCTAGAAGTATTTTGAAAGTAGAGTTGATAGGATCTGTTGATACACATTATTGAAACATTCTTGAATTGAAGCTGAATGCAATGGACAAGGCTCTGAATTGCCTACCTTTGGGAAAAGAGAGAGTGTTATTTTAAGTGAGATCATTTCATTTTGTCAGGAGGCATTTTTTTTAAATTAAATCATAGTTGTGTACAATGGCATCATCATAGGTCACTTTAACCTCAAACTCCTGGGCTCCAGTGACTCTCCTGCCTCGACCTCTGAGTAGCTGGGACTATTGGTGTGTGCCACCATGCCTGGCTAATTTCTATATATTATTATTTTTTATTAAATCAAAAATACATAGATCATGTAAACATTATTGCATTTATGGGGTACAATGTGCTGATTTCATATAGAATTAGGAATGCTTACATTGCATTGGTTAATATATATCTCATCTCGTTTACTTAATTACTATGTTAAGACATTTCTACTCTATACTTAATAGATATGACATGTATCCTTGCAATATGCACCATAGGTATGATCCCACCATTCACCCTTCCATGATCTGACAGCGGTCTCGCTCTTGCTTAGGCTGGTTTCAAGCTCCTGAGCCCTAGCTTGGCCTCCCAAAGTGCTAAGATTTGGGTTGGATTGCTATTATTTGTAACCAGGGCTAATATATGGTCAGAATGCCATAGTTTTTTGATGAAATATTTCTGTACTGATTAATAAGTAGCTGCTCAAGCCTTGTCAAGGGTCCCCCACCCTCACTCATCCCTCCTTTGGTACCTCCTTCTAGACCTCCCTACAATTCAACAACTGAAGGATTAGTACTTGGCACAGCAGGAGTTTCGAGAAATCTGTTTCATCACTATGGTCAGTCCTTGCCAATTGGTTGGTGCCACACAGATTCTTAGAAGTTTTATTATCACCATGATACCATTCAAAATAATTCAGAAAGATACCAAAACTTAGTCCCCATTGTAAACATGTTCTGTTCACCTCCCCACTCCCTGCCATGCTCGCTTCACAACAGCCAGGTTGTATTTGTCCCAAACTCATGTGCTCATCTCCTGTGTCTTTTGTCATTAGTATTCCCTTTTCCTAGAATTTCCTCTTTTATTACCTACTGCTGAACTATTGAACTCCCACTCTTTACAACTCAGATGGGATGATCCAAGTCTGAGATATAAATGTCACAATTGATGGTAGCAGATAGTATTTACTTCTGTGAAGAGAGGGGAGAATCAAAGCTGAGCTATTTAACATTTTTTTTTAAATTTTAAGATAGACCATACACATAGAAAATGCATGGGAAAAACATGTACAGCTTAGCACATAGTTGTAAAGACAACACGCATCAAGAGAACCACGTGGGTGAGTAATCAGAACATTGCCAACATCTAGAGCCACACACGCCTCCTTTCCTCTAGTGGTAACCTCTTCCCTGACTTCCTTTTCTTTATGAATCC
>NW_003852477.1:532473-538270 GCF_000181295.1 Otolemur garnettii
AGGCATTGCTCTCATAGTTGATGATGGCTCCCTGCGTGTTATTGCTCCTGAAGACCTTCCAGTGGGATAAGATGTGGAGGTGAAGAGCAGTGATTTTGATGATCTTGACCCTGTGTGGGTTTGTGTCACAGTTTTTAACATAAAAGGTGAAAAAGTGAAAACAAAACAAAAACCTAGAAAAAGCTTGTAGAATAAGAACATAAAGAAAGGAAATATTTTTGTACACCTGTTCAATGTGCTTGTGTTTTAAGCTAAATGTTGTTATAAAAGGGTCAAAAACTTAAAAAATTAAAAGTTTATAAAGTAAAGATGGTACAATAAGCTAAGGTTAACTTATCACTGAAGAAAGAAATTTTTAAAAAGAAATTTAGTGTAGTCAAAATGCATAGTGTTGTGAAGTCTATAGCAGTGTGCAGTAATGTTCTAGGTCTTCACATCCACTCGCCTTTCGCTTGCTGACTCACCCAGAGCAACTTCTGTAAGCTCCATTCATGGTAAGTGCCCTACACAGGTGTACCATTTCTATCTTTTATGCATGTTTTCAGGGTATCTTTTCTATGTTTAAATAGACAAATACTTACAGTTACCTACACTGTATGTGTTACACTTGTCATGCTGGACAGGTTTGTACAGGGTGTAGGTGTGTAGTAGGAAGTGCCATCTAGATTTGTTTAAATGCATTCTTTGATGTTGACATGATGACAATGAAATCTACTAATGACACATTTCTCAGAATGTATCCCTGTTGTTAAGTGACATACAACTGGTGCTGCGCAATTTACAATCTCTCCAGCAATATACTAATGTTCCTGTTGTTCTCCACCTTTGCCAACACTTGATATTTGTTAGACTCTTAACATTTTTGCAGATCAAACAGATGTTGTGATGGTATTTCACTGTGGTTCTAATTTGCATTTCCCTGATTTCTAATTAGGTTGTGCACCCTTTTAATATGCTTATTGGTGATTCAGATTTCCCCTTTTGTCAAGCACCTCTTCAAGTCTCTTGCCACTTTTTCTATTGTGCTATTTTGTATTGATTTGAGGATGTCAAAAATCTCCTCTCTGAGTATTAGACTTTTGTTAAATACACGTTTTAAATACTTTCTTCCACTTTATAGTTTGCCTTTTCATTCTTAATGACATATTTTAATTAACTAATGTTCAAGATTTTCATGTAGTCACACTTATCAGTCTTTTCTTTATTACACAGTTATGTTAATATTCTTCTATTATCTTCTGAAAGCCTTATAGATTTGCCTTTCACATTTAGCACACTTGAAGCTGATTTTTGAATATGGTTTTAGGTAGGGTCTATTTTTTTTTTAATGAAAATACCATTTATAAGATATCTTTTTCCTCACTGTTCTGTTACCACAGCTTTGCCATGTATTAAGTGTTCATATATATGCTTGGGTCTGCTTCCTTTTGTTACTGATTCTTGGCTAAATTGTATTATGGTCTGAAAACATAAACTATGTGTTTTTAATTCTCTGAAAATTTTCTGAGTCTTATTCTTGGCCAGGTATATGGTCTATTTTTGTAAATGTTCCCTAAGTACTTGACTATGAATTCTGCTGTTGGTTGGTTAATACTTACATGGCATATCTGTTTCTATCCTTTATTTTTACTCTTTTGGAAACATTAGGTTTTAGGTGTAGCTTTGTGTAAACATCATTTATTTGAATTTTTAAAATTCTGTCTGACATTCTTGATCCTGAAGCAAGATGGTGGCCAACTAACAGCTTCCTTGCAAATGGGCACAGTGAGTCCAGGGAAAAGAGACGACAGGCATCCCTAGCTGGTAGGATCAGCCCAGAAACATCCCTTTGGAGACACAGGGAGTCAGCAAGGGACTTCTGGACCCCATAAGGAGGACAAAAGCAGTGGAGAACTGGCAAGTGTTTGAGTGTGTTCGTCTGGTCTAATCCTACTGGCAACTGTAAGTTCAGGAGCTGCAAGACTGCAAACTGGAATCTTCTTATCCTTACCTGTGAGCTATTTGGGTATTTTTCTGGGCTTGGCACTCAGTTGAACTACCTTGGGAGAACTTTGGCAAGAGAGCAGAGGACTTTAAGCATCATCTGGGGCCCCAGACTGAGCCGCTGAGCTGGAGGGAGCTAATCATGTTTTTTTTTTTTTTTTTTTTGAGACAGAGTCTCGCTTTGCTGCCCTTGGTAGAGTGCTGTGGTATCACAGCTCACAGCAACCTCTGGGCTTAGGTGATTCTCTTGCCTCAGCCTCCCAAGTAGCTGGGATTACAGGTGCCCACCACAACACCCTGGGTATATGGGGCCGGTGCCCGACTCACTGAGCCACAGTGCTGCCCAGTGTTAATCATGTTCTGCTGTGGGTCTCGCAGAGTCATTGTGGGAGAACTGCCCGGCAAGCTCCGCCCTTCAGGGTCACAGAGCAAGGATCCGGTGGGAGCGAGAAACCTAGTGGCTGAGCAGCCTAAAGGCAGTGACTGAGATACCTTGCAGCCTTGGCCCTCAGGGGCATAGCGAGATCGGTTTTGGCACACTGGGTAAGTGGATAGCCACTTCGGGAGTGATCCCAGTGACAAATGCTTTCCCAGGAAAGTTTCTGCTTAGCCCAGGTTGGCAGTTTAAAGTGACTTTTAAGCTGGCTGAGGTGAGATTTAGGCTCTCCACCCTACGTGGTTTGAGAAATCAGCAGTGGCCTCCAGTCTCCATCTCTCTACAGCCGTATCAGCATTGTGATTAACATCATACCCCAGAAGATCACCTGTTGCCCAGACAATATTCAGCAAGATATATATACTGTTTGGGGGTGGTTTTTTTTTTTTTTAATCTGTTTGGAGTTTTTTTGTTTTTCTTTCTTGTTTTATTTTTTTTAATTTCAGCATTTTCCTTAGATTTTTCTATTCTTTTCCTTCTTCATTTTTCTAGTTTAAATATAATTGTCAATTGTTGCCTTTTTTTTTTTTTAACAATTAGAACTTCATTTCTGCTAGTGTGTCTACCCTATTATTTGGCTTTTTGCCCAATGTTATCCTGTAAAATATTTTGTTTGTTTGTTTTGGTTTGATTTATAGCATTTTTGTCTTTCTTCTCTACTTGGTGAAGGTGGGGTACTGTGCCCAAATAGGCTAGCAAAGACCTGCTGACCTCAAGGGAACAACCCAAACTGGCACCCCCAGAGGTTGGGGGTTTCTAAGGTTGAGTCTAAGTACCCTACTGTACACCTATATTGCTCCTGTCTCCCTCTTTGTGTGCCTCTCTTCTCTTTGTTAATATTCCAGTTTACCCACCCCCTCTCCTTTTGCTTTTTTCTCCACCCCCCATTTTCCCTTCTTTTTTCTCTTCCTGCTCTTTAATCTTCTTATCCTTCTGGTCCTGTACCAAAAGGACTCATTGAAACCCTAGTCCAGAGCCATGGGAACTTAAAGAGCAAGAGGAAGTGAAAGGAAAATTAGGTCAAGGAAGCAGATAAATCACTCATGAGGAAGAACCAGCAGAAAAATCCTGGCAACATGAAAAACCAGTTCAGAGCAACCCCCCCAAGGGACCATGAGGTAGCTACTGCAGAGGATTCCACCTCTAAAGAAATGTTAGAAATGACAGAAAGGGAATTTAGAATACAGATGGTGAAAACAATGAACGAAATGAAGGAAAATGACCAAAAGGAAATCCAAAAAAAGAACCAAATAAGAGATGAACAATATGAAGAATATAGAAAGGATATAGCAGAGCTGAAGGAACTGAAGCAGTCAATTAGGGAACTTAAAGATGCAATAGAAAGTATCAACAACAGATTAGACCATGCAGAAGAAAGAATCTCAGGGTTAGAGGACAAAGCTCTTGAGATATCTCAGATAGCTAAAGAGGTAGAAGAAAAAAAAAAGAGAAAGCAGAATGTTTACTATCAGAATTGTGGGACTATATGAAGTATTCAAACATACGAGTTATAGGTATCCCAGAAGGGGAAGAAGAATGCCCCAGGGGAATGGAAGCCATACTTGAGAATATTATAAATGAAAATTTCACAAATGTCACCAAAGATTCTGACACACTCCTTTCAGAGGGATATTGGACCCCAGGTTGCCTCAACTCTAACTGAGCTTCTCCAAGACACATTGTGATGAACCTGTCCAAAGTCAAGAGAAAAGAAAAGATTCTTTAAGCTGCCAGGAGTAAAGCTCCATTTGACCTACAGGGGTAAATCCATCAGGGTGATTGCAAACTTCTCTAATGAAAATGTCCAAGACAGAAGACAATGGTCATCTGTCTTTAACCTGCTTAAACAGAACAATTTCCAGCCCAGAATTCTATATCCTGCTAAGCTAAGCTTTAAAATTGATGGAGAAATCAAATCATTTACTGATATACGAACACTGAGGAAATTTGCCCCAAGGCAAGCTCCACAGGAAGTACTTCAACCCATTCTACACACCATCACAATGGATCAACGGCAAAGTAAGTTGGTTTTTTGAAAAAATAAGTAAAATAGATAAACCTTCGGCCAGACTAACTAGAAATAGAAAAGTAAAATCTCTAGTAACCTCATTCAGAAATGATAAAGGGGAAATAACAGCTGATGCCACAGAGATACAAGAGATCATCTCTGAATACTACCAAAAACTCTATGCTCTGAAATTTGACAATGTGAAGTAAATGGATCAATATTTGGAATCACACCCTCTCCCTAGACTTAGCCAGGAAGAATTAGAGCTCCTGAACAGGCCAATTTCAGGCACTGAGATTAAAGAACCAATAAAAAACCTTCCAACCAAAAAATGCCCTGGTCTGAATGGCTTCACATCAGAACTGTATCAAACCTTCAAGGACGAGCTTATTCCCATACTGCAGAAATTATTCCAAAAAATTGAGGAGGAAGGAATCTTCCCCAACATGTTCTATGAAGCGAACATCACCCTGATACCAAACCCAGGAAAAGTCACAACTAAAAGGGAGAATTTCAGACCAATTTCACTAATGAATATAGATGCAAAATTTCTCAACAAAATCTTAGCCAATACATTATAGCTTATCATCAAAAAAATTCATACATCATGATCAAGTAGGTTTTCATTCCAGGGATGCAAGGTTGGTTTAATATACACAAGTCTATAAATGTTATTCACCGCATCAACAGAAGTAAAACCAAGGACTATATATGATCCTCTCAATAGATGCAGAAAAAGCATTCAATAAAATCCAGCATCTTTTTCTAATTAGAACCCTGAAGAGTGTAGGCATACGTGGCACATTTCTGAAACTGATTGAAGCTATCTATAACAAACCCACAGCTAATATTTTACTGAATGGAGTAAAATTGAAAATTTTCTTCTCTGAACTAGAACCAGACAAGGTTGTCCTCTCTCACCATTACTATTCAACATAGTGCTGGAAGTTCTAGCCAATACAATTAGGAAATAAAGAGAAGAATTAGGAAAGGAAGAGAAGGAAATAAAGGGTGTCCAAATGGGAGGAGAGGAGGTCAAACTCTCCCTCTTTGCTGACAATATGATCTTATACTTAGAAAACCCCAAACACTCAACCACAAGACTCCTGGAAGTCATAAAAAATATATATAGTAATGTGCCAGGATATAAAATCAATGTCACAAGTTGGTAGCCTTTGTATACTCCAATAACAGTCAAGATGACAGGTTAATTAAGGACACAATTCTCTTCACCATAGCCTCAAAGAAAATGAAATACCTAGGAATATACCTAACAAAGAGATGAAGAACCTCTATAAAGAAAATTATGAAACCCTAAGAAAGGAAATAGTAGAGGATAGTAACAAACGGAAGAACATACCATGCTCATG
>NW_003852477.1:538950-540488 GCF_000181295.1 Otolemur garnettii
CCTACACAATGGGAAAGGATATTTGCATATTTTGAATCAGACAAAAGCTTGATAACTAGGATCTATAGAGAACTCAAATTAATACACATGAAAAAAGCTAACAATCCCATTATCAATGGGCAAGAGACATGAACAGAACCTTCTCTAAAGAAGACCAATAGCAAACAAACATATGAAAAAATGCTCATCATCCCTAACTATTAGAGAAATGCAAATCAAAACCACCCTGAGATACCATCTAACCCCAGCAAGAATGGTCCACATTACAAAATCTCAAAACTGCAGATGCTGGCATGGATGTGGAGAGAAGGGAAAACTTTTACACTACTGGTGGGACTGCAAACTAATACAACCTTTTTGGAAGGAAGTATGGAGAACCCTCAAAGAACTCAAGCTAGATGTCCCATTTGATCCTGCAATCCCATTACTGGGCACCTACTCAGAAGGAAAAAAAATCCTTTTATTATAAGGACACTTGCACTTGATTGTTTATAGCAGTTCAATTTACAATCACCAAACTGTGGAAACAGCCTAAATGTCCACCAACCCAGGAATGGATTAACAAGCTGTGGTATATGTATACCATGGAATACTATTCAGCCTTTAAAAAATGGAGAGTTTACAGCCTTTGTATTAACATTGATGGAAGTGGAACACATTATTCTTAGTAAAGCATCATAAGAATGGAGAGGCATGAATCCTATGTACTCGATTTTGATACAATCACAATTAATGACAAGGGGAGGGGGAGAGCAGAGAGAGGAAGAAGGAGAAAAGAGTGAGGAAGGGATTAGCAGAGAAGGAAGGAAGGAGGGAGGGGGTGGGGTCTTGGTGTGTGCCACACTTTTTGAGGGCAAAACATGACTGTAAGAGGGACTTTACCTAACAAATGCAATCAGTGAAACCTGGTTTCTTGTACCCTCAATGAATCCCCAACAATAAATTAAAAAAAATTATATCTGACATTCTTTATTTATTTTCTGGAGTCCATTTAAAAAAAATGTTTAGATTAATATGAGGGTACAAATGATTAGTTTACATTGTTTGCATTTCCTAGGTAAAGTTCAAGTTGTAGTTGAGTCCTTCATTCAAGGGGTGTGCTGTGTATCTTTGCATTGTGCACATTAGGTGAGAGTTTACTAATCCTCTTCTCTCCTTCTCTTTCTCCTGTCCCTCCTCCCCCCCACTCCCATTTGAATTTAGTTGTGTTTTTCTCTTGTGTGGGTATGTAGTTGTTTATCTATTGATTTTATGTTAGTATTGAGTACATTGGATACTTACTTTTCCATTCTTGCGATATTTTACTAAGTATAATATGCTTCAATTCCATCCAGGTAAATACAAAAGATACAAAGTCTCCATAATTTTTACAGCTGAACAGTATTCCATGGCAAACATAAACCATGTTTATTAACACATTCATGAGTTTATGGTCACTTGGGTTGATTCCACATCTTAGTGATTGTGAATTGAGCTGCAATAAAAATTCTAGGGCGCTGGATTAAAGACTTAAACTTAAGACATGAAACCATAAAAAT
>NW_003852477.1:541957-574261 GCF_000181295.1 Otolemur garnettii
CCACTTCAGCATCTGCAGTTTTGGGATTTTGTGATTTGGGTTATTCTCACTGGGATGAGGTGATATCTCAGAGTGGTTTTGATTTGTATTTCTCTGATGATTAGGGATGATGAGTATTTTTTTTTCAAGTGTTTGTTAGCCATTTGTCTGTCTTTGTCAAAGAAGGTTCTGTTCAAGTCTCTTGCCCACACTTATATAGGGTTGTTTGCTCTTTTCTTGTTGATTAAGTTGAATCCTCCATAGATTTTAGTTATTAATCCTTTGTCAGATTTGTAGCATGCAAATATTTTCTTCCATTCTGAAGGTTATCTGTTTGCTTTATTTGCTGTACCCTTAGCTGTGCAGAAGTGTTTTAGCTTGATCATGTTTCATTTATGTATTTTTGGTATTGCTGCAATTGACAAAGGGCCTTCTTCATAAAATTTTTTCCCAGGCTGATTTTGTCAAGAGTTTTTCCCACACTTACTTCCAGGATTTGTATCATTTTGTGCCTTAAATTAAAACTTTTATCCAGTGAGAGTCAATTCTTGTAAGTGGTGAAAGGTGCAGGTCCAGTTTCAGTCTTTTACATGTGGCTAACTAGTTCTCTCTGCACCATTTATTAAATAGAAATTCTTTCCCTGAGTGCATGCTTTTGTTTGGTTTACCAAAGATCAGATGGCATATGTGACTGGCTTCATCTCTAGGTTTTCTATTCTATTCCATAGACCTGTATCACTATTTTGTGCCAATACTATGCTGTTTTTTTTCTTTTTTAAAATTAAATCATAACTATGTACATTAATGCATTTATAGGGTACAATCTGCTGATTTTATATACAATTTGGAATACTTACATCAAATTGGTTAACATACCCTTCATCTCTTTTAATTGTTGTGTTAAGATATTTATACTCTACTCTTAATAGATTTGACATGTACCCTTGCATTATGCAAAATAGGCAAGGTCCCACCAATTACCCTCCCTCCACCTGGCTTCCCCCTCCCCTCCCCTCTCCCTCCTCTTCCCTCTTCTCTCTCTCCTCTTCCCTCTTTCTTTGTGGGCTATAGTTGTGTTTTATCATTTATATGGAAGTGTGGATTGGATACTTTTTCTTCCAATCTTGAAATACAAATAACCCTATTTCTATGTGGGCAAGAGACTTGAACATAAACTTCTCCAAAGAAAACAAGTGCATGGCCTACAAACACATGAAAAAAATGCTCATTCTCTTTGATCATCAGAGAAATGCAAACGAAAGCCACTTTGACGTATCTTCTAACTCCAGTAAGAGTAGCCCACATAATAAAATCCCCAAACTGCAGATGTTGACATGGATGTGGAGAGAAGGGAACACTTCTGCACTGCTGGTGGGAATGCTAGTATGTTCCTTTTGGAAAGAAGTTTGGAGAACATTTAGGGAACTAAAAGCAGACCTGCAGTTCAATCCTGCAATTCCTCTACTAGGTATATATCCAGATGACCAAAACTCATTTTATGACAAAGATATTTGCACCAGAATGTTTATTGCAGCCCAATTCATAATTGCCAAGTCATGGAAGCTGCCCAAGTGCCCATCGACCCACGAATGGATTAACAAATTGTGGTACGTGTACACCATGGACTATCATGCAGCTATAAAAATGATGGAGACTTTACCTCTTTTATGTTTACCATGCTGTTTTGTCGACTTTTAGTATAACCTGAAGTCTGATGCCTCTAGGTTTGTTTTTATTTTTTTAAATTGCATAGGCTATTTGGTTTTTTCTGGTTCCACATGAAGTACAGTGTTATTTTTTCAAGTTCTTCAAAGTATGACATTGGTGTTTTGCTGGGGATTGCATTAAATGTGTAGTTCACTTTGGGTAGTACGGACATTTTAATAAAGTTGATTCTTCCCAGCCACGAGCAGGGTATGGTCTTCCATTTGTTAAAATCTTCTGCTGTTTCTTTTCTCAGGGTTATGTAGTTCTCTCTGCAGAGATCCTTCACATCCTTTGTTCAGTATAGTCCCAGGTATTTTATTTTCTGAGTCCATTTGCATTTAATGTAATTTATGATATTTGTGTTCAAATATATTACTTAGTCTTTTCTCCTTGTTTCTCTTCTATATTTCTCTTTGTTCCTTTCTTAACTTACTTTTCTGATTGGCTAATTATTTCTCAGCATATTTTCCTCAACCTTGTTTGGAAATGATATGCTTTGTTCTTTGTTAACGGTAACTGTAGCAGATACGTCTTCATTCTCAATAGTACCATAGTCTAATAATAATACAAACCTTTCCTTTTCTTCTGGATAATAATAAAGTCTTTGAACCTTATCCTACTTGTGTCCGGTCAACTTATATGTTTTTGTTGTTCGATATTTATCCAGGATTTTTGATATTTTAATGGGACAAGAGAATAACTTGCTATGTCACTACTGACAATCTTGGAGTTGACTTTTTAATTTATTTTTGAACCTTCAACCTATGTTCAGCTCCAGAGTGACTTTACTTTTGTCATAAGGTAAATGCTCTAGCAATATGGTCCTCACAGTGGTACATGGCCTGTTAGGAACTGGGCCACACAGCAGTTTATGAGAGGTGGGCAAGTCAGTGAAGCTTCATCTATATTTACAGCTGCTCCCCATTGCTCACATCACTGACTGAGCTCCACCTCCTGTCACATTAACGGTGGCAGTAGATTCTCATGGGAGTCTAAACCTTACTATAAAACTGCACATGGAAGGGATCTAGGTTGTAAGCTCCTTATGAGAATCTAATGTGCCCCTGCCTGTATGGTCCATGGAAAAACTGTCTTCCATGAAACTGGTCTGTGGTGTCAAAAATATTGGGAATTGCTGCTGTAGCACAGCAAGACTCTGCTTACACTTACCCTTCTGTGTTTACTAGATGTTCCTGAATGTTCTTCACCACCTATTTCTATGTGTTAATGAAGTTTAAATGGTATACAAAGTTAAGGCAGTGTTTATGGTGGAGGCATATTTCTGAGAACCTGCAGGTTCCAAATGTTCATAAAATCAACACCATTGTTCTATTCCTCATTTTCCTTCATTGCTAAAGTATCTTCACATATTCTGGACCACAGAGATTCTAGTGCCATCTGCTAGGGATGAAGTGGAGAAGGTAGTTCAGGCTCTCCATCCACCCTGGCCCCTCAGGTATGCTCCCCTAGGAATCTAATCCCTGCCTTATATTTGGATAAACAAGTCAACTTTGAAATTGGATATAGCGAAATTTTCAAGGAAGAATTTTCCACTACCTGCATTTTTGAAAACTCTGTGTAATGCAAGGTGTGTGTGTGTGTGTGTGTGTTGCAACCCTTTCCAATGGTTCACATAATAATTTGAGAAATGCATCAGAGTGGAAAAAATGTGGAATCTATTAGTCAGTTTCCTAGGGCTGCTATAACAAATTACTACAAACTTGTAGTAACAATAACAGAAATTTATTCTTTTATATTTCTGGAGGCAAGAAGTCTAAAATAAAGGTATTGGCAGGGCTATGCTCTGTCTGAAACATCCAGGGGAGAATCTTTGCCTTCCTTGCCTCCTCCCAGCTTTTGGTGGTTATCAGCAATTCTTGCCATACCATGGCTGACAAATATATCCCTCCAATTTACACCTCTGTCTTCACATAGCTGTCTTTTCTTTGTGTGTATGTGTTTCTAGGTCTTTACATGGTATTTTTTCTCTATATGTCTCTATCCAAATTTCCCTCATATTATAATGACACCAGTCATTGGATTAGGGCCCATTCTCACCTTAATTTGATTATATTTTCAAAGATCTTGATTTTCAAATAAAGGTCACATTCACACTACTATTGTTTAAGACTTCAAAGTATCTTTTTAGGGGGTACAACCCACAACATAGGACAGAAGATGCAATAAGAGTACTTTTGAGAATATCATCTACTGAATAAAACTAGTATAATGATTAGGTAAATTTAATTCTTCCACATAACATTGTACAAATAAACCAGTGTCCAAGCTCTCTGTTCACCCAGCTATCTTATAAATACTTGGGCCAGTATCATGTCAGATGGATTTTTCATTCACCATGTGGGGTTTAGATGTTGAAGATTCCACATAGTTGATATCTGTGCTCCTTGGTTCAGTGGTGCTAGGGAGGAAGAGCCATATGGTTTAACTTTTCTCATAGATATAAACCAGGTATCCAGAGAATAGCTGAGTTGTGCTGAAATAGCCTATGCCTCTGCTATCCCATCACCATCTTATTACCCTGTATCTGTGGTGCTACCAAACCCTAACAAGCATTTGGAAAGCCTCTTTGGCCTCTGATGGGCTAACAGTGACAGAGAAGGGAGAGCAAGACCCTGAAAATCGGTATTCATGAGGTATGTAAGTTGGATCAGCCTCTATGCCTTATATTGGTACAAATGGAAAGTCTTATGAAATTTTCCAATATATATCCAATGAATTGACCTGATATTATCATTGTGGCTGGGATTGTCCTAAAAGTTAGAAGATCACAGCTGTCATTTAGATCTCTTATGTCCTAAGTTGTCATATGGACTCTTTGCTTTCCTTCATCCAAAGACCTGCCTTTGGTTTAGCTATAATGTTCTGACAACCCTTACTCTATTCACTGCATAACTCTGATTTATCTTTGGTGGCTTTGCTTCTATTTTATCACATATTCTTGGAGTAGTGCCCATCATATAGTAGATACTTAATAAGATTTGTAGGATGAATGAAACTATTTGCCATTCCTTTTATCTACCAGGTCTCCTTTCTTAAAATGTCCTTTTTCTTTTGATTATACTATATGCAGTCCTAACCCCAAAGGAATATAAAAACCCTATTCTTTAGTCTGATTATGAGATGTGAAAGAGGCTGTGGAATGTATCCAAAAATTGGCTCTTTAGCAACACAGCAGAAAGGTCCGGCCATTGCAGCCTTTGAACAGAAAGTGTTTTCCCATCTGAACAGAGCACAATGGTTCTACACCATGAAATGTGAGGGCTATAGAAAGAATCCATTCTGTCCTCCCTCTCACCAGTCTTATAGGTTGGGGAAATAGGGAAAGACCTTGGCCCCAATCATCTAGGCAATCAGTGGAAAATAAGGATCAGAAACAGCATCTCCAGCTCCCAGGACAGTGTGCTCTTTCCTGTGCCACCCAGCTTTAAACCTGAACTACAAAATTTTAGGATCCCTAAAAGTGAATATTGTGAATATCACACAATTGAGAAAAAAATGGTGCTTTAAGATATCACATTAATGGCTTGGCACCTGTAGTTCAGTGGTTAGGGTGCTGGCCACATATACTGAGGCTAGTGGGTTTGAACCTGGGCTGGGCCTGCTAAACAACAATGACAACTGCAGCAAAAAATAGACAGGCATTGTGGTGGGCACCTATAGTCCCAGCTACTTGGGAGGCTGAGGTAAGAGAATCACTTAAGCCCGAGAGTTTGAGGTTGCTGTGAGCTGTGACAGCACAGCACTCTACCAAGGGTGACATAGTGAGAATGTCACACACACACAAAAAGATATAGCATTAGTATTGACATACCTTTAAAAATATCAATTTTAATGGATATCTCAAAGGCCTTTCATGACATAGACCACAGTATTACCCTGGGCCAGAGGAGTTGCCCAGAAGCTCTCAACATGCAGTCATGCAAAATCCCAAACAACATTGGCAGTCTCAGTGTGGTGCTTCACAGTGAACTACCTTGGACCTTCAGCAACACCTTTGCCTTTTATCTTTGGAAGTTCTGATTCTGAGAAGTTTGTCACAGTAAATATAATCTCTGGTCACAATCTAAATAAAAGAACAAAGGATATTGTCTGGAAAGTAAGAGAATCAATCATTTAACACTAAAACTCAGAAGGGAAGTCACCGTGAGGGTGCTCTTGGCTTCTGACCTCTTTGGGTAGATAGAGGCTTTTTCAAGGGTGGGTGTCAGCTGCATTTCCTGCCCAGTTCTGACATTGTAACCAGTGGCATGCATCGGTGAGGTTGTAGCTGAGTGCCATCTGTAGTAGGAAAGAATTATCACAGAGCAGAAGAACACCTCAGAACAGGATATGTCCATGCTGGAGTGTCCTCACTAGGGCCCAGCAGAAGTTACCTCCTTACTGGTGTCTTCTTCATCTTCATTTTGCATTGAGCTAGATGTGCTCATGTTGACTCTATCACTAAGGCCTCTAGTGACACTGTCATAGGATGGTGGGAAAGATGTGGCAGATACAGTTGCAGATTTGTCTGGAAGCATACAATTTTCATTTGCCATGAATGCAACAAAGCCTTCATCTGGAAGTGACACAGCTTCCTCCTCAGCTCTGGGCACACCTGGCGGGTTGGACAGTGCCAAGGAGCGGTGCCGAACATAGCTCCTATAGGCCTTTTGAATGACAGTGGCTGAAATGTCTTCTTGCTTCCACCGGAGGGTGGTTGCTATTGGTTCATAGGATGATTTTGAAAGATTAGTTGCCATAAACTTCTCCTCCATATTTGCTTTCAGAGAATCCAACTCCCCAGATTCTCCAAGCACATTCTTGGTAAAGGCAAAAAGGATGTCTAAACAGTGGATCTTATCTCCAGGGACCAAAGGCAGGTCCATCTGCATTAATATATTCCTATTGGGCTTTGGGATTCTCAGGGGACCAGAGAGAGTATCTGCAAAGTCAGAGAGTGCAGAATAGGTAATAAACTGGGTGGCCTCTGGATCAAATTTTTCCCAGGTCTCATAGAACATGTCAAAGTCATCCTCATTCAGGGGCTCAGTGCTCTCCTCTGTGGCCACATTGAAGTTCTCCAGAATCACTGCAATGTACATGTTGACCACGATGAGGAAGGAGACAATGATGTAGGTGGTGAAGAAGATGATGCCTACAGCTGGGCTCCCACAGTTCCCTCGGGAGCCATTGCTGTTGGGCAGATTAGGGTCACAGTAAGGGGGCCCCGTGTTGAGGATGGGGCTGAGGAGCCCATCCCAACCAGCCGATGTGGTGATCTGGAAGAGGCACAACATGCTGTTGGCAAAGGTCTGGAAGTTGAACATGTCATCAATGCCAGCCTCCTGCCTCACATGGGGAAAGCTGGACATGCCGAAGATGGAGTAGATGAACATGACGAGGAAGAGCAAAAGCCCAATGTTGAAGAGGGCAGGCAGGGACATCATGAGGGCAAAAAGCAGTGTGCGGATCCCCTTGGCCGCTCGAATCAGTCTGAGGATGCGGCCAATTCGGGCCAGGCGGAAGACCCGGAAGAGTGTCGGAGAGAAGTAATTTTCAAGTGACTTGAGAATTGCAGAAAACACCAGGCCTTTAAGAGAGGGGAAATTACCTAATTAGTATCTCCAACTATGAGCTCTGACAAAGTTGGCTATGATCACACTCCCTCATTTCTGCTTGGTATGGACCCTATTTGGGAACCCATATTCAAAGACTATCCCCTCCAAGCCTGTCATGGTTGCTGGCATAAAGTTGGGGCTCAGTAAACTTCTGTTATCCAAATCCTCTCTCCAAGTAAGTCTTACCCTTCTTTTCATGTTCGTATCTTTCTCTCCACCCAGAATATCTTTTCAGTCAACCTCCATGATCAGAACCCTGTCTTCCACATCCTGCAGCACATTCCACCTGCCCACAGTCCTTTGCTTATTTTCATCTGTGACATAGAGCCTGCCCTTTTCTGATATTGCTGCCTGCGGGTCATGCCTTTTCCTCTACCCTAGTCCTGTGCTCTGTGATGGCCAGGACCCCCCATGATTCATCTCCCTATCTCCTACTGTGAAGATTGACTCAGTTCCTGGCACATTGTCCCATGGATAATTGTACAGTGCCTGGCGTTAATTATAAGGGGGCATAAGGAGTGGGGTAACTTGCTGACAGCTAAAGCAGAATGGCTTTGAATGGCCAGCTGTCTGCATAATAGCTTAATTTGTTTCTTTCATTTCAGTTGTATATGAACTCTATGTTAAGCCCTGAGGAGAAGCTCTTTAATAGAGTCACCTAGTGTCCCTAACCCAACTACAAAAAAGGTTGGGGGGCAATGCCTATGGCTCAAAGGAGTAGGAAACTAGCCCCATATGCCAGAGGTAGTGGGTTCAAGCCCCGGCCAAACTGCAAAAAAAAAAAAAAAGGTTGGAAAGTTGAAGACTATTTATGTCCTCCTATATGATATCTAATTTAAAGAAATTTGAACCTATGTCTTCATGACCTCTGGAGCCCTACTGAGACCAAAGGCCTCCATCAAAGTTGAAGCAAGGATGAGAGAAGTGAGGTGGGGTGTGGGAAGTGTTAGCAAGCTCTTGCTCCTTGCGAGCTTCCCTTGACTCTTCTCCTACCTGTCCTTAGTTGTGTACATATAGATGGTCACAATAATTGAAAGAAGGAAGGAAATGCAGGCTGGGTGCCTGTAATCCTAGCACTCTAGGAGGTTGAGGTGGGAGTATCCCTTGAGCTCAGGAGTTCAAGACCAGCCTGAGCAAGAGAGAGAGACCCCATCTCTACTCAAAACAGAAAAATTAGCTGGGCGTTGTGGTGGGTGCTTGTATTTCCAGCAACTTGGGAGGCTGAGGCAGGAGAATCACTTAAGCCAAGAGTTTGAGTTGGCTGCACTGGGTTGACACCAATAGTACTCTGGCCCGGGCAACAGAGTAAGACACTATTTAAAAAATAAAAAATAATAAAATAAAAAAAAACAAGAAATAAAAAAGGAAATGGGAAGGAGCTTGGGAAAGAATCATAATTTAAGATTGTAAGATTCTTGTGAAAACCCTTCTCTTAGAAGTCCAGTGTAACTGGCACATTTGCAGATAGTGTGAAGCACATTTTGTATCTATTTCAACTACTAAAATTTTCTGCCAGACAACTGGCCTGCATCTTAATTTAAATTGCCCCAGGATCCTATTTCAAAGGAAAATGAATGCTCATACTGTAACAATTAGATACTCCATGTGTGTCTTGCTGGTGAGAAGGAAGAGAGAGAGACAAGGAAGGAGGGCAGAAAGGTTGACATGTGGGTTCTTTTACTTGCTTTCTAGCTTTCCCTGTAAAATAATTTCTGTCTAGTGGAGAAGCAGAATGCTGCATAGGTCACAGGAACTGGTAGTTAAGGTGTCCCCATCATAGAACTAAGTGAAATATACCCCAAAGGGCATATTTTATTTCTATATTACAGATAGATAAGCCAGCTCTCATCTTTAGTATAAAATCAAAATGACTTTTAGAGTTTCTCATGATAGAAGGCAAACAAAACAAAAATATCCCCCCAAACAATCAACCAACCAACAAAAACTCCCATTATGGTAAATTAAATAAGCCAGACATAGAAGGACAAATTCTCCATGAGCCCATCTATGTAAGGAATCTAAAATAGTCAAACTCATAAAAGCAGAGAGTAAAATGGTGGCTCTCAGGAGCTTGGAGGAGTGAAAATCAGGGAGGTGTTCATCAAAGGGTACAAAGTTCCCACTACGCAAGATGAATAAGTCCCAGATTATCTACTGTATAGCATAGTGCCTATACTTAACAATACTGTGTTGTACACTTAAAAATTTGCCGAGGGAAGGGATCTTATTTTAAGTGTTCTTAGCACCCAATAAACAAATGGTAGGGCCTGAGGAAACTTTAAGAGGTGGTGGATATGTTTATAGCACTAATGATAGTGGTGGTTTTATACTTATTTCCAAACTTACCAAGTTGTATACATTAAATATATACAGCTGTTTACATGTCAATCATATCACAAGAAAATTGTTAAAAACAAACAAACAAACAAAACACAGCAGAGGGTGGCTCTGTGGCTCAAAGGAGTAGGATGCTGGCCCCATATGCTGGAGGTGGTGGGTTCAAACCCAGCCCCAGCCAAAAACTGCAAGAAAAAAAAAATAGCAACATCAAAACAAAACAAAAACCTCCTAAACAAATACACGCAATGACCCAAGGCTGTGTTTCAGCACCACGATGGAGAAATTGATTAAAGGCTACAAAGTTGTATTCAAATTCTATTGGCTCTTGATAGTAAATCAATGAGAAATTAAATCTATAGCTATGTCCTGATGCAAAAAGTAAGCAGGTTAAAATATAAGCAATCAGGGGCAGCACCTGTGGCTCAACAGAGTAGGGCACCGGTCTCATATGCCGGATGTGGCAGGTTCAAACCTAGCTCCGGCAAAAAAAAAAAAAAAAAATATATATATATATATAATACACATTATTAATATATATAAATGCAATCAGGATATATTTATAACACAAAGTGAAGCCGGTGAACTGGGATTTGATCTTCATAGGGCCAAACTTCAGCTCAATGACAAGAATTCAGGAACAGTCACTTGGGTGTTAGTGGGAGGCAGCATTAGATGAACATAATCTGGTCTAACTTCAGCTCCACCCCTTATAAACTCAACTTTCCATAATTTTCTTAAAAGGATAATAGAGAATAATAGACAGAGAATAATAAACTATGGAATAGAAAAACATCACAACTGTCCAGTTCAGGAGTCCTCAAACTTTTAAACAGAGGGCTAGACCCTGTCCCTCAGACCACTGAAGGACCAGACTGCGGGCCCCAGGATGAGTCGACTGCTAGGCAGGACGGGCAGCAGTGGCAAAAACACCTGGTGGGCCGGATAAATGTCCTAGGCGGGCTGCATGTGGCCCCTGGGCCATAGTTTGAGGACGCCTGGTCCAGTCTGTTTGATTCACCACCTCTAGCTTAATTCTTTGTCTTTAAGAATGACCACCTGTGGCCTATTTGTGGTCTTAAAGTGTTCCCAAGCAGACAGGAAAGGTGAGAGCTCCCTCCCATCCCCACCAGATCACATTCCAAGGAGATTGATAAGCCAGTCTCATACAAAAGAAGAACAAAAGGAAAAAGAAACACAGCTGCTTCACAGCTGCCTTTGCTATCAGATGATAGCAATGCCTTTCCTTCTTTTGGAAAGTAAAATAAACTTTTTCTCTAAACCAGCCTTAATCTTTGTGTTCCAACCTTACCATTTCTAAATGTATAAAGTTTATAAAATAAGGGTAATAACACCTCCTTTCCAGGGCAGCTGTGAAGAGCTGAGCACAGTGCTCGGAAGTCAAAGAATACTCAATTATGGCAGCTCTGCTCCCCACATTAGCCTCTGACTCTATTAGTTTTCTCTGAAAACCACTGTACCTAAAATACTGTGCCTGTCACTCAACAACACCCAGATTGGGCCTTAACAATATTGAGCTCTTGACTTTTCTGTCACTCATATTCCCTAATAGGGCAGTTAAACACAAATTTAAATCTAGACCATAGACTTATGACTTTTTTCCTTTTTTTTTAAATTCTGGTTTTTGGAGATAGGATCTTGGTCAGTAGCTTGGACCAAAGTGCAGTGGCATCATCACAGCTCACCGCAAATTCAAACTCCCAGGTTCACAAAATCCTTCTGCCTCTGCCTTCCAAAAGTTGGAACAATAAGTGTGCATCACCACACCTGGCTAATTTTTCAATTTTTTTGGTAAAGATGGGGTCTCATTCCTACTCAGGTTGGCCTCTAACTTCTGACCTCAAGCCATCCTCCTGTCTCAGCCTCCCAGAGTGTTATATTTACAGGTGTGAATCCAGCCAAGAATCTTCTTTGAATAATCTCTTCCTAAACTTTCCTCACTGTGTTGGTAACCTACCTTTTTATTCCAGAACCTATTTTATGTTTCTCTTCACATTGTATCACCCATATCACCCACCCCCTGCTTTCAAGACCATGAAAGTAAGGTCCACTGGAAATTCCATCATCTTAGAGTCTTTGATTTTCAGGAGGAGTGATTGTTCCTTGGCAGCCCTAAGGTTCTGGTCGTGGGATGAGCACACAGTAGGTGCCTGAAAATACTTTCTCACATGGAGAAAATACTTTCTTGCATGAAGAAGCCAAAGGAACCTCAAGGGAATTTTAGATCTACTGCTCTTGGAGGGCTGCCAATACAGATAACATATATTTTTAAAAGTTTGTTGGTATTCCCCCCCCTTTTTTTTTTGAGACAGTCTCAAGCTGTCACCCAGGGTAGATGGCTGTGGTGTCATAGCTCACGGCAACCTCCAACTCTTCGGCTCAAGCAATCCTCTTGCCTCAGTTTTTCTTTCTTTCTTTTTATTTATTTATTTATTTTTTTATTAAATGATAGCTGTGTACATTAATGCAATCATGGGGTACAGTGTGGTGTTTTCATATACAATTTGAAATACTTTCATCAAACTGGTTAACATAGCCTTTATGTCATTTTCTTAGTTATTGTGTTAAGACATTTATATTCTACTCTTAGAAAGATTCACTTGTACCCTTGAAAGATAAACCATAGAAGTGATCCCTCCAATCACCCTCCACCCACCCATCCTCCCCTTTCCTTCCCCTCCCTCCTCCTCCCCCTCCCCATATTCTTAGGCTATAATTAGGTTATAGCTTTCATATTAAAGCTATAAATTAGTTTCAAAAAGTTTTTCTATTTTTAGTAGAGACAGGGATCTCGTTTTTGCTCAGGCTGGTCTTGAACTGGTGAGCTCAAGCAATCCACCCACCTCAGCCTTTCAGAGTGTTAGGATTACAGGTATGAGACTTTTTGTCTGGCCTATTCCCTTGGTTTTGAAAGAGCAGTCAAAATAATTCTAAGCAGAGGCTGGGCTTCCCCACCATGTGTTCCCCACTTACTCGCAATGGAGAGAACCACAACAATGAAGTCAAACACATTCCAGCCATTGGTGAAATAGTAATGCCTCAAGGCGAACATCTTCATGACACACTCGCCCGTGAAGACAGCCACAAAGAACTGGTTGATTTTGCCAAGAACTTTTGTCTTTTCTTCACTCTGCTCATCAGTCTCCACCATCATGGTGATCATGTTGAGGCAGATAAGGACCATGATGATGATGTCGAAAGCTTGTCTGGTCACAATGTCAAAAATGAAGCCTTGGTACTTGTTCTGAGGAAACAAGAGATGAACATGTCAGGGCCTTTGGGCCAACATAAACTGGGCATCTGGTGGGGCTGGGGACTCTGTGGGTGAGTTTTGTTTCCCTCACATTCCTCTTCCAAAACCTCACTAGGTAATTGTACATCATTGTACATCATTGTAGGTAATTGTACATCATTGCCCCAGTTCAAGTTGTTATTATTTTTCCTGGCCCCTCAATGTCACTAGGCACTTTGTTTTTCCTGCTCTGTGGTCATCCCTCCACTTGCAATGCCATTCTAGTCCCCTGTCTTGAGTATCTAAATTCCAGTAGATCTGAATAATCCATCTCTCTTAAGGTCCAGTGACTCCAGGGAGCTTTCCTTAATCTCATTAACCATATTGCTCTGTCCCTTCCTTGGCTCCCATAGCCTTTTCAGTTAGTCTTGAGTTCTAGCATTTCATGTGTGCTTCTCTTCCTCTGTCCTAGACAATGAACTCTTTCAGGCCAGAGGCCATGCACTACCCAACTTTGTGCTCCTGTAATGCCCTGTAAAAGTCATTTGAGTCATTTTCTTGAAGTAAAGTCAAGTGCAATGGTGCAACTGATTCCTGAAAATGTTCTTTCTTTATTCCTGGGGCTTTGCAAATGTCTAAGCATATGCAGGCTATAGGCCACAGAGTAATAAGGTCTTGTTTGTTTGTGTTCTTGGAGGGAGGCAGAGTGGCTTGGATAACTAAGAGATCATTTATATCTTGTTAATTTAATGGTGCTTTTAAAAAGCTCCTAGTGTAGCCCTCTTATTCTTTCTGGTACTGATAATATCTTACTGCTCTCTGAGTACTTGATTTCACACCACTCCCCACTTCTCACTTTCTCCTAAACCTGTCTCCTGACTTCTATTGGACTCATCTACCTTGGTCTGTACACATCTTCCTCTACTCAAAGGCTGCCCTTCTCCCCCATCCTGTGTACCTCAGGGATAAAGGCCAGGCCTAGGGTCCTCCTTGTTCCCCACTTTTCTTACAAACCTTTGTTTCTTCTGTGCCTTCCTCCTTTGAAGTGTATGTGATCTAGCTGGTTCAATATCACCTCCTCAGTGCTGCCACTCGCCTACCTCCTGGCCGATCTTGTTCATTAACAATGAGTGAGGCTTTTGGCCACACTTGCCTACTCTTGGCTTTTATCCCAGGTATCTTTAGGGGCTAGGTGGATCACTCTTTGTCTTTTGGTTCCTTAGGCAAATCTCTAATGATCTATTTTTCTTGATTTAAAGTAAAATCATTCAGAACCTCGAATCCATCCTAGGTCTCTCCCCATTCTCATAGTTAAATTTCTTGAAAGAGTTGTATATAGTCACTGTTTCCCATTCACTCTTGAGCCCACATTAACAGAGCTTTTGCTTCCATCTTGCCATTGACATGGTTCTCACCAAGATCTGCGGTGTCTTCCATAATGTTAGATCCAAGAACACTTGTCTGACATTGCTTAGCACCCTCCTTCCCTGGAATCTCTCTTTTCTTGTTTTTTTCCCCCATACCTTACTTTCTTGCATCTTTTCTTGCCTTTCATACTCTCTTTTAAAGTCTCCTTTATTGAACTTTTAGATATTAGAACTCTTCAAGGCTTAGTCCTAGGTGCTCATTGCACTTCACTCCATTCTTCATTGGTAATCCCTCTATTCTGGGTGTTAATATGTGTGTGATTTTGCTAATTATTTGCCCCAGTCACTGGAATCTCTGTGAGGGTAGGCCCCCCCTCCCCACTTTTTGAGACAGGATCTTGCTCTATTGCCTAGGCTAGAGTGCAATGGCATTGTCATAGCTCACTGCAACCTTGAACTCCTGGGCCCAAGCAATCCTCCTTTCTCAGTCATGCAAGCAGCTGGATGTACAGGGACATACTACCACAGTCAGCTAATTTTTCTACTTTTTGTAGAGATGGGGTCTTGGTATGTTGCTCAGGTTGGTCTCAAACTCCTGACCTCAAGTGATCCTTTCACTTTGGCCTCAAAGTGCTAGGATTATAGGCATGAGTCACTGCACCTGGCCCACTTTTCTCACCTTCCTCACTGCTCTGGCCCTAATATATTCATAATTGACTTCAAAGATGCCCCATAAATTGATGAATGAATGGAAGATGGAATTGACAGATTTGAATTAACCACATTCAAATTAAATTTTAAAACTACTCTACTACTTTTGATTAAATCTAATTCTGTACAACAGACACTGAATGTACAGGATATGAAGGCCTCTGCAGGAGTGGCTATGAGAGGGAAAAAGAACATGTGTGGACTCTGCCAGGGAGCTCCTGCAAGCTTCCCAGAAGGCAGAGGGAAGGGAAAATGCTGCAAAGAGGCCTTCCTGCATCTTGTGCCATGGTGGGGAGGGGTTGCTACCCTACAAAGAATCAGACACAAGTAGGCCTGGCTCAGTGCATAACTGCTGACTCACATCTTACCTGGGTGGGAGAAGGATTACTGGGCCACTACTGCCTTCCATATCATCACTGAAAATGGTGAAAAAATAGACATTCACAGTTACATAGCTTCTAATTAAACAGAACAAGTGATAACATTGCTAAGTAGCTGGGTGCCAGGTTTGCCTTGGATATTATGACTTTAGGGAATGCAGAACCTTGCTGGCTGCTCTTGGCTTAGCCTGTGGTCAGAGTTCAGACTTTTGCAACTCTTGGTGCTCAGAAATGATGAAATGGGTGATAGATGATGTGATATTCCAAAGCCTATTATTCTCCTATGAGATAAAGTATATGAAACCTGCTTATAGTGATTTCTATAGCAAGGAATAAAATAAAATAAAATTTCCCTGTCTTGTGGAATGCTTAGCCTTTGTTACGGATGAAATAAGATTTAGAACCTGCATATACATTCTGAGGTGGTGGAGCAAGATGGGCAAATAGAAATCTCCAGTGACCATCCCTTGGCATGAACACCTAATTCAATAACTACCCTCTCAAGTAAGTACCTTCAGAAAGACCAAAAATCGGGTGAGTGATTATACTATCTGGCTATAACATTATACCAAGGAAAGAGGCACTGAAAAGGGCAGAAAAGACAGTCATGCAATCTGTATGCCTAGAGGACAGGGAGAGAAAGTGAAGTGATTGTGGAACTTTGTGTTGAAACTCAGGGCCACTCTGGCACAGGGGAACACAGTACAGAAATGGAATTCTGCCTGTGCCCATGGAGGGAGCATTTTGAATAGCCTGGTCAGAGGGAAATCCTCCACTCTGAAGCCTGAATTTCCATGAGTCCCACAAGGAAAACAAGAGTAGCCTGGGGTCTGGACTAAATTCCTAAGGAGTTGGGCCACAAGAGCAGTAGTCCTTGAGCAATTCTTGTGGCTGGGTTGGCTCAGAGCCGATGGGCTTAGGGATATACATGACCCAGTGAGACACCAGCAGCTGTGGCAAGGCGTGCCAGTATCACCCCTCCTGAATTAGAAGCAGTGTGGCTCAGAAAGAGTCTTTCACTTGTGGAAAGGCAAGGGAAGAGTTCGGAGAACTTTGTTTTACAATTTGAGTATCAGTTCTGTCACAGTAAAACAAAGTACCACGCACACTCCTGAGGCCCTTGAGTTCAGGCCTTAGCTCCTAGATAGCATTTCTGGACCCATCCTGGGACAGAAGAAAACATGCTGCCTTGAAAAGAAGGACCCAGTTACCACTGCTGACTATAAAGCCCTTGGGGCTTTACACAAACATCAGAGGTAGCCAGGCAGTAGTCACCACCATCATTAGGTCAGAATGGGTTGGCTTCAGGTGTGATCTGGCACTGGCTATCATGAGGAAGTGCCCATTTCACTCCTCCCCTAACTCCAGCAGCCCAGCACATAGAATGAAGGAAGAGAATGAGAGACTTTTCCTGGCAATCTAGGGAATTCTCCTTTATCTTACCCAAGCTCACCAAGGTAATATCACCAGGAGTTTGCAAGAGTCATAGTATTATTGGGCTTGGGGAACCCACAGTGCCAACATAGTTGCAGTGACTAGAGACTTAGACCACAGCAGTTAATTCCATTTGAGTATCTGAAAAGCTTTCTCGAGAAGGATGTGTTTAAAGAAGCCCAGATTGTGAAGATTAAAACAAATACCTAATTCTTCAATGCTTAGACATTGATGAGTATCAAGCATTAATAACATCCAAAAAGACATGACCTCACCAAATGAACTAAATAATTAATAGTGACTAATCCTAGAGTGATGGAGTTAGGTGACCTTTCAGACAAAGAATTCAAAATACCTGTTCTGAAGAAGCTCAACAAACTTTAAGACAACACAGAGAATAAATTCAGAAGCCTATGAGAAATTTAATAAGAGATTGAAACATTTTTTAAAAATCAAGCAGAAATTCTAGATCTTAAGAATTCAATTGGCAAACTAAAAAGTGCATCAAGCTCTCTGAACAGCAGAACTGACCAAGCAGAAGAGAGAATTAGTAAGTTTAAAAACAGGCTATTTAGAAATACATGGAAGATAAAAAGGAAAATTGAAAAAAAATGAAGCATGCCCACAAGATCTAGAAAGTAGCCTCAAAGGAGAAAAATCTAGGAGTTATTTACCTTAAAGGAGAGGGAGGGAGGGAGCGAGGGAGAAAGAGAAGGTAGAAACTTTATTGAAAGAAATAATAAAAGCGAACTTTCCAAACTTAGAGAAAGATGTCAATATTCAGGCATAGGAAGGTCACACTAATCAGATTTAACCCAAACAAAGCAATCTTAAGGCATTTAATAATCAAGCTCCCAAATCTTGGCCAGTGCTCTGCTTGTGTGACCACCTTATCAATTGGCTTTCTTAGGGTTCCCTAAGGGAAGAAGGTAAACTTCCCAGTGCCAATAATCTGGGGAAAAGGCAGCCAGTTTGGATGCTTCAGTGGGAATGGCAATTTATTTTTTCCTTGGGTTTCTTCTTTAGTTCTGGATTTTGAGAGGGAAGATGATGAGGTTCGTGCCCTTGGTGGGTCCCAAGATGTTGCTGCCATATAGCTGTCAGCCAGGAGCTAGGATGGACCAAGGACTCCGGGACCTGGAAAGCAGTCTTATGCAGTTGTTTGCTGGCCACTGCTTTGCTGGTTTCCCTGTTATCATCCCCAGGACTTCAAAATTTTGTTTAAATGTTGCAGCCTGCCTAAGCTATGCTGAATTAGGGAACAAAGGAAAGAGTGTTTACCATGCTTGGACCAGGAGAGAGCCATGAACAGTGGCTAGAACAGATAATTAATTGGTAACACACACTTTCCAAAGGGATGGAAAGTGTCAGGAACAGAGTTGGCTACAAGCTCTCACTCCCCTCCTCATGTGGAGGACCTCTGCTAGTGCCATCCTTAGAGGATCTTGATTGTGGCTTAATTAGGAGAAATGGAGATTTTGCTGCAGATCTTCCTGCCTGACCATAGGCTTCAACACCCACTGCTATGTAGTGCCTGAAATTACAACATTAGGTTCATGTCTTTGTATGCAGATGCCCTCTACAGGGTCTCTTTTTGAAATATAGCACATCTTGTCCCAGGGACATGTCCTCCTTGAGAGGAAGAAGCTTCGGTGGCCTGTGAGATTAGTTGATGAGAGGGAAGCAGCTGTGATGCCATAAAGGGAGACTGATTAGTGCAGGGGTCCTCAAACTTTTTAAACAGGGAGCCAGTTCACTGTCCCTCAGACCATTGGAGGGGGGGACTGCGGGCCCCTGGGATGAGTTGGCTGCTAAGCAGGACAGGCAGCAGCAGCAAAAACACCCGGCGGGCCAGATAAATGTCCTGGGCGGGCTGCATATGGCCTGTGGGCCATAGTTTGAGGATGCCTGGATTAGTGTATAGGGTAAGGTGACCAGACATCCCACTTTTGGCGGGACAGTCCCGATTTTTAACAATTTGTCCCGCATCCCACGGCATTTTTTAAAAGTCTCGATTTTTGGAAAGAATGCACAACAAGCTAGGGAACAGCAGAAGAATGGTAAGGGAATATATTTCGGCTGCTGAAAAGGTTAATGTAACTCCATTTGGGAATGAAGAGGTTAATGTAACTTCATTTGGAAATGAAAAGGCTAATGTAAACTCCCTACTCCCCTCCTAGGCAAGGTTGCCCAGGTGGAATCGGTATCAGAAGGATACTGGCTCCCTCCCTCGCCTCTAGGCAAAGACAATTAGCTCAGAAGAAGCCAAACTGTCTGGAACAAACATGTAGCCCCCCCCTTCTCTAGAAGGTCCCTAACCACAAACAGCTCAGCCAATAGAACACCCCCCCCCAATGGTGTCCCCTCATGGGTTTGCCATGGGTTGTGTATAGTATAGTATGGACCTCCTGGTTGAAATGTAAATTCTACAATCTAGTCACCAGTAAAGGCCAGCATGGACTCAGCTTCTTGCTTCACAGTTAAGTCTCAGGATCTTCCTCCCAGTAGCCCTGACTTAAATCTGGTTGGCTGGGCTCACCCCCTCACCAGCATCTTTTAATTTTGAGCCTTTTCCTTCCCATGATACCCAATGAAGCTTTTGCTCAGGCTCACCAAGTCCAATTTCTTGATCTTATGGGGGATTTAGGAAGAAGTGCCCTTACAGAACTCTGAATCTCTTATCACTCCTCATTGTAACACTTTTTATTAGAATCTAAAATCATAATAAATTTATGAGCACTATTCCCAACTAAAATGGTCAAAAGTCATGACATTTTTCTCTTGTAAATATTTTTGAAAGTCATTTCTCATGCAGTTTGGAGTAACTTATGCAAACACCTTGATTGAGAAATCCTTCTGTCTTGGTCAACAAAATGCATGTCTCCTTAATTTATTGGCCATTGTGTATGGAGGGGCCAATGAGTTGTTACTCATTTAGCCACAGAAAGATTATGTAAAGGGAAAACATGCCAGTTCCATTCATTAGAGTGGATGGCTCAGGACTTCTTTGAAGAGGTTCAGCATAATTTCTGAGATATCAACATCTTTATCCCCAAACATGTTGATCCCCTCCCAATGGGGGTTGCTACCTTGGGGACACCCAGAGATTTGGTATCTTCTATTTCCCAGAAAAGGACTGAAAAGAACTTAAGTAATATCATGTGTGGTTTGGATGCTGTATTTAATGGAGGAATACCAGGACAGGTCTCCTGAGGTCATTGTGAAAAAAGAAGTCAAAGTGTAGTTTATCCCTAATTTTTGGTCAATCTTTAAACTCCAGGGAGGGGTAAATTTTGATTCCTATTGGGCTACTTGACCATGACTGAATCTTGGATTCCAGAGAGGTTGGGTTTTTAGCCATTTCATCTCGTATCTATCTGGAATCATAGGGTGACATACAGGGAGAAGCAAACCATTGCAATCTAGATTGTGATACAAACATTTAATCTCTGATCTCTAACTTTTCTTGCTATCATTTAGCTTAATCTGTCTCCAATCCTGTGCTCAAACCCTCAAACTGTTGCAGGAACTCAAACAGGTTTATTTAGAGCAGGTTTATTTGGAGCACCAAATAGGTTTATCTGGAGCACCTGTAGGTGGTATAGTCACTCCAGAAGGCCAGAATTTCTTCCTTTAAATTTCTCTCCTTGGGTAAGATGACCAGATTTTAACATTGGTAAAGCGGGACACCACTGGGGCGGGGCCTGACAACAATGCAAACTTTGATAAGCAGTTCTCGATAATCAGTTCTCAACAATTATTTGTTATTACTAAAGTTTAACATTATAAAATTAACAAAAATAATATAAAACTCATATCCTGGTGAAATAGCCACACGGCAGCTGAAAACCGTATATTCCCTTCCTGTTCTCCCACACTCCCTAGCTTGTTGTGCATTCTTTCCAAAAATTTGGACTTTTTTAAAACGCGCGGGACGGGTGACAAATTGTTAAAAATCGGGACTGTCCCACCAAAAGCGGGACGTCTGGTCATCTTACTCTAGAGCAGGGGATGGGGAGGCTACTTGTTTGTTCCAGACAGTTTGGCTCCTTCTGAACTAATTATCCTTGCCTAGAAGCAAGGGAGGGAGCCAGTCTCCTGATACTGATTCCAGCTGAGTGACCTTGCCCAGGAGGGGAATAGGGAGTTTACTTTAGCCTTTTCATTTCCAAATGAAGTTACATTAACCTCTTCATTCCCAAATGGAGTTACATTAACCTTTTCAGCAGCCAAAAACCATACATTCCCTTCCCATTCTCCCGCTGTTCCCTAGCTGGTTGTGCATTCTTTCCAAAAATTGGGACTTTTTAAAAACACCGTGGGAAGTGATACAAATTGTTAAAAATTGGGACTGTCCCACCAAAAGCAGGATGCCTGGTCACCTTATCCTTGGGCCTGGGAACCCTCATCTTTTCACCCTTATCTTCAAATTCAACCCAGACCTCCTCCTTCGCAAACAGCACTGGGCAGGCCCCTATCTGTTGTGAGCAGAGGCTACCAGGTTGGATTCTGGGACACACTCTGCTGCTTAGAAGAAAGCTTTGGGGCTTACCAGAGGACGGGGAATGGGCTTCTGGGGCTTCTTGGAGCCCAGCTTCTTCATAGCATTGTAGTATTTCTTCTGCTCCTCTGTCATGAAGATGTCCTGGCCCCCTAAGTGCACAGAGGACCACATAGTTGTTATTAAAACAATAGCAACACTCAGGGGTACCAAAATAAGAGCACACAGAGGGAAAGGACTGTCTTAACCTTCTCCCCCTGTTTTGTAGATAGACACATCAAGCCTGGAATCAAGAAGTGTCATGCTACATCCAATGACACAGCAGTGGAACTGTATTCCATCTCTGACTCCTGCCTGGATCTCTGAAGTAGATCTGGTTTCTAGCCTCTAGGAACCCAGGGATGCTTTCTGGACAGAGGGTGGGAACAGGACTCAAGGAGGACGTACTTGTGGGTTCAAATCTGAGCCTTGGATCTTGCCTGGTTCAGCCCATTCATTCCAGTTAAATTCACTGGGTTTCCAGAGTCATAGTCCCTGCCAGGGGCAAGAGATTTCCTCAGGGCCTCTGGAGCAAGCACAGTGGGACAAAGGCCCTCAAGTCCTATCTGCAGAAAAGAAGCTGAGGACAATGACTGCCTTATCCTTGGTCCTTGGTTGCAGAGGGACTTTTGATTGATTCTTTTGAGGTCCTGCCAGTCATAATATCCTCTGCAGCTGTAGAGTCAGAAATTGCACCATAGAAGATGTCTTCCTCCCTTATGATTGGGCATTAGTTTTCTTTTCTTTTCTTTTTTTAATTTCAGATTAATGTGATGGTACAAACAACTAGATGACAATGGGCATTAGTTTTCTTTAGGGACTCTTTGGGCTTTATTCATTCAAACCCTAACCTTTCACTTCCTGACATAATTTGAAAGCCACCTATCCTAATGGCATGTTTGTGTCAATTAGTCACTACAAACACTGGGAAAATGGGCAGAGATCTGTTGGTTTGAGAGGAGATTTTTAAAAATTGGGGGACACAAAGGGCTATCTGGAATGATTGTCTTGTTGGGGACTGGGGAGAATGGGTGCCATGCTGAGAATTCTGGGCAAGGAGTCAGCCCATGTAGTTTCAAGTCCAGTTTGATCATTGGCTCATTTGACTTGAGAACCTAATATGGCTGGCTCTGTGTCTGGGCCTTTGTCCCTCAGCTGTAAGATGGGAGAAAGCACTGATTGAATGATCTCAAAACTCCCCATGTACTGATTACACTTGTCACACTGTCTTATCATCATAGACATGTCCTGCCTTCTTATAATGCCCAGGACCCTCGCTAAGGATTTCCTATAGACTGGATGCCTGCCCCAATTGTTGCTATTACAATATATTCTAAATTGTAATAGTAACACTTAGCATCTAGTCACCATTGTATGTTTAGCCCTAAATTAGCTACTTTTTATACTGGGTTTTACTTCTGATTTCTACAATTCAAAGAGTAGTTATCATCAACCCCATTGAATGGATGAGAAAACTGAGACTCCGAAAGGTTTAAAATATTGCCAGCATCACCTATTGGGCAAATATTTTAGTTAGGAATGCAAACCCAGGATTCAAGTTTTGTGCTGTGCGGCTTATCCATGTGACTCCTTTTCTCTCTGGATCTCAGTTTAAACAAATCCAATGGGCACCCTACCACTCTAGAGATATAGAGAATATTAAGTGAAAGGATACTATGAAAATATTTTATATCTCCAATGCCTTCATATTCTATTCTAAGTATGAGAAGTTATTGGGGATTAGGTCCCTATTAATCAAAAAGAAGTAGAGATTCTGCCAATGCTCAGGCCCTGTTCCTCCTGAGGTGTACTGACTTCTTGTGGGTCAGAGTCCCCAACAGAGCAGCAAGTACTGGAGCCGTCTCCCCCTGCTTATATTTACCAAGGGCTCACCTGAGACACACCCAATATACCTGGTTCCAGCTGTGAAGACCAAGATCACTTTGGGTGGGGGTTAGGATCCCAGGGTGAGGATAGGAGGGAGGCACATTGCTGACATAGAAATGCAACCCTTCCAGCAGCTGCAGCAGGAGTGAGGGCAGCATTCAGGGGGCCAAGGTGGGCATTGGTGTCAAAGGCCAAAATTGGGCTTCTGCTCAGGCGTGAAGGGCTATGGGTAGTGTTGGCTTTAGTCATGAGGTCAGAGTGGGTCAGGGGAGAGGAGGAATATGATTCACTTCTGTGGCAGAAATACCCAAGCTGCACTTATCTTTTTTTTCTGTTGATTGAAGTTGTCAATTATGACCCCAACGAAGAGATTCAATGTGAAGAAGCCACCAAAAATGATGAAGATAACAAAGTACAAGTACATGTATACATTGTCCTCCCACTTGGGCTGTGCGTCAACCTGTGACCAGACAAGGTAGAGGGTGGGTGTTTTAGTTTAGGTTCACCCTAAAATCCAGCCCTGAGACAAGAACGTGGACACAGGTAACTTATTTAGAGATAATCCCAGGAAGCAGGCAGGAAGGAGTGGAGAGAATAAGCAGGAATGGGAGAAAATCTAAGGAAGGGGATGATATTAAGTAGCCATCATCATGGGCAAGGGGTGCTCAAGCCTGTTGGGGCCCTTTGAGGAACTATGTAGAACACACCTCGGAATTGTACCACCAGTGGAAAGGGAAGCTGAAATATTTATCTATACACTCCTAAAACTTACTAGTAAAGGTTGCCCCTGGGGACATCAAATCCCTGGTCCTTGGGGGAGGAGCTACTGAGCAAGCTCTGAAGAACTGAAGAGAGTCTTCAGACAAAGAATCAGAAACACAGTCTGCAGCAAACTCAGAGGTGGGCTGAGGCAGGGATGGGGGAGGAGTGGGGGCCTTGATGCTATCTGCCACACTGGGAAAGGGTCCTTCCCTTACCTGGCTCTTATGACAGTACCTGAAATTCTATCTGCATCCCTCCTATGCCCCTTTATTCTAGCCACTACTCTTGCTCCTGCTCTATCCAGGGACTAACCTCACATATGCTGTCTTTTAGAGGTTATCTGATGCTCTCTTCAGTGGCAGGCAGAGGAAAACCTTGAGAAACTTGGGGAGTGTGCATGGAAGAAGAATAGGCTAGGTGGGCTGAAACATCCAACAGAGGGCCAGCTGGACACTGCTGGAGGGATGGAGTATGTGAGGCTGCTGGGTGATGACCTCTTCTAGTACCAAGGCCACTTTCATTTTACTTTAAATATAGACTAACAAGGCCAGGATGCATGAGGTGTCAGGCTGTAGGCACAGTGGGCTGAGACTCACCTCTCGGGAATCAACAGCTGCATACATAATGTCCATCCAACCTTTAAATGTTGCCTGGAGACAAGGAGCAGAGGCCACTCAGTGTCTGTTTATCATTGGACCCTTCCCAAGCCATGGTGCCCAGTAAGAGAGGACAGGATGCCCAGCTAAGAAGTAACTTAAAGAGGAAAGGGCTTGTGCAGAATGAATGAAAGGCTCAGCTCCTGGGGCAAGGTGGCTAATCCCACATGATGATTTAATTCCATGTGCGGTTATTTCAGAATAGGGTGGCATTAAAGATGTGGAGCCTTCCAAAATACAGCAAGGATTGGGCATCTAGATATCTGGCTCTGGAGCCAACTGCTACAAGGCTGCTCTGTGCACTTGATCAAGGCTCCCTCTCCATGGGCTGCCATTTTCTCAACCACTTTTCTTCCTCATGCACGTGATGGAAGAGGGGGAAGTGGGAGTAGAAGACTTCCACACTCCTGTCTTCGATTTTAGTGTCTAGAAACTGGCTGTGTCCTCCAGCATGTGCAGGGCATGAAAGACATCTCAGACTTCTAGGCCTATTATAGCACTTGATGAGCTGTTTTGATTCATTTATTTGTCTATCTGTCTCATATAGCATCAGCACCTGGCATCTGTATCTACCTGCTTGTATCTACCAGGGCTGAGCACAGTGTGGGGCACACCATAGCTACTTAGGGATTATTTGTTGAATGAATGCATGAACAAATGGTGGAATATAGGAACTCCTGGGTAACTGTATGGCAAATGTCTAAGTAATTGTATCAACATTTAGAATGAACAGGATTGAATGAATGAGTGGATGAAGGCAAGAGATGAATGAATGAATGAATAATGAAAGGAAGAAAAAAGTGTGAATGTGTTTGACTGTCATTGTCACTGACATTGACCTAATAGACCTAATTAGACAATTAATTACCATCTAGGAAATGATGGGAAGTAGAAGACTGAATACATGGCTATGCCGTGCCTATTTTGTATAAATATTATGTTTTATGTCATCACCTGATGCAGTCCCATGGCAGCCCCAACCCTTTATTCTGTTCTATTAGCTCACACTTGTTTAATTGTACCATTGTAAGGTCACACTCATCAATAAGACTCTCTAGCCTAATGTTATAGTCTGTAGGAATAGAGAATGACCTAAGTTTTCACTGAGTGCTACTTCTTTTTTTTTTTTTATTGAATGGTAACTATGTACATTAATGCACTTCTGGGGTACAGTATGGGGTTTTCACACACAATCCGAAACTCTTCCATCAAACTGGTTAACATAGCCTTCATGTCATTTTCTTAGTTATTATTTTAAAACATTCACATTCTACTCTTAGAAAGATTCACTTGTACCCTTATAAGATAAACCTCAGAAGTAATCCCTCCAATCCCCCTCCCTCCACCTATTCCCCCTCCCCTCCACCCATTTCCCCCCTCAAGTGCTACTTCTTGTTAAGTCTCTACATAGCATCTTTTGGGGGATCCCAGACTCTCCATTTTATTGAGTAGATAAAGGAAAAGACATGATTGATGTCATGGGTGACTTACCACCTGAAGAAGTGCAAGGTAACCCATTGCAACATTATCAAAGTTGACTTTCACATTGACCCAGAACAAGTTGCCAGTGGAGTTTTGATTTTCACAGTCACTCTTGTTATTAACCGTTGACAAAGACACAAGAGAAAAGTCATCATTGGTGGTGTTGATGCACCTCCAAAACTTCCCTGCAAAGAGGTTCACACCCATGATACTGAAGATGAGCCAGAAAATAAGGCAGACAAGGAGGACGTTCATGATGGATGGAATGGCACCCACCAGTGCATCCACCACCACCTGGTGAGAAAGAGAAAAGGACCTGGAGTCACCCAAATGCCCCAGCCCTCTGGGCTGGATCCCATTTGTACACTTACTCAGATTGCTTCATGAGTCAGTGGTCTTTGGATGCAGCAGGAAATGCTGTTGAATTAGTACAATAATTTAGACTCAGAGACACGGGGCAGTTGAACGTAGGTTTAAGCCCTCTTCCCTAAACCTTATTCAAGGCAAGTTTTAGTGTCTTTCGTCAGCATTGAGGAGCTATTTGAGTTTTCAAGCACACACATACTCATTTAGTGGTGTGAATGTGTGTGTTGTACTTATGCAAAATTCTAGAACCTTGTTTTATTCTCTTTAAATACAACACACAAAATACAGTTTAAAATGTACTTTGGTCAAGAATTACTAAAAACCTAAGTTTATATTTACAAACTTGCTTATTTTTAAGTCAGCAAACAATAACCTGTATATGAAATAAAATAAAGTTTAAATGATTTCAATCTTCACCTCCTAGTATATGTAAAGGTACAAGTTAATTTTAAAAGCCCATCTTTGTTTATGAAGCTATGATGACTGCTTTGAGCCAATAATGGTAAAACAAAGCAAAACTTCACTTTCTGCTCTGGGAGGTGTTTGTGATCATAATAAAGGGGAAGGAACAATCACCAGTCCTCAAGGCAAGGATCAGATTGCAGGCATTTGTACCAAAGGAGGCAATGAGGGCAAGGCAAAGCGCAGTAGCAATGGATGAGGAAATATGGATGGATGGGAAAATCCACAGGATCTAATGACTATATGAGGTTGGAGAGAAGATGTATTCCAGTGGGTAGTGACTGAGGTGCTGAGCTGAGAATGCACTGCACTTAAATGGAGTGTTAGAGGAAAGACTCATTTGCCCTGGAGAGATGGAGCACTAGGGATACTCTGGACATATTGGCAATAAGAATATGACACAGAGTTGGGAGACAGACAATAGGAATCATAAATGTGAATCATTTCACTAAGAGCAAAATAGAAGTCTGAGACCTGGTGGCTGTGCTATTTATGAGTGACAAGGAAGGAGGGACCCACAAAAGGACTCAAAGAACTAGAAGAGTTAGGACATGCAGTACCACTACCAGGAAGTAAAGACTCAGAGCCAACCTTTAGAAGTATGCCCAGGGCTAGGAGTCAAGGACACAGAGAGTGTTGAGGGGACAAGGATTACCAAGTTTTGAGATTGGTCTTACCCTCATGCCTTCAAATCGAGACAGAGCCCGAAGTGGCCTCAAGGCACGGAGAGTCCGAAGGGCTTTGATTGGAGCTATCTCAGAATATTCCAGGATCTTCGCTGTGAGGCTTATCAGTGAGATCTGAGTGTAGGAAAGAGCAAAAGAAATAGGTTTCTCAAAAGGCAGTCATGGTAGAAGGAGAAGGAAATCTCTGCCCAGCCTCCCACCCCTTCTTATCTAAGCCATCACCCTAGCTTCCACCTTGAGAGGTCTAGAAAGAGTTTAGTCCCTTCCCTCTTATTAAAGATCTCATTCATCTCTCACTTGGAACATCTAGGCAAAAAACCCTCAATCTCACACATTACTACTCCCACATCACTATGTAGGTGGCCAAGTTCCCAGTATATCAGATCAACTCTACCTTTCCCTCTGGGGAACCAGCCAGAGCCCAACAACTTTGAAACTTTGATTGACTTTTAGAGTATTGGAGAGATGATGTCCTTTTATGTGGGCTATTGTGAGGATGTAAAGTTAGTCTCAATTATATTTCTCAGAAAGGTGGCATGGAAAGAATCTTAGCCTGGATAGGGTCTAATTTCCTCCTAATCCCTGATTTTGTGACCTTGGGTCAATGTCCTGTTGGCTTAGGTTACTTTCACCCTTTGTAAAATGAGAAGTCAGACTAAGATAATTCCTAAGTTCTCATAGTTCTGTAATTCTCCAATAAGAGTGACAGGCATTGGTCTGTAAAATGTCTTCGATAGATATATGAGATAAAATGACTGAGTTGTGAGCCCCTATTGGTAAGCCAGTTTTCTTTAAGTGGTGAACCAAGAACTGCAAACTAGTATGGAAAAATGGTCACCCCTTCTAGGAACTTTGAAGGTGCCAGGAAGACATCATATGGATAGGCTTAAGCCTCATGGAAGGCGTGATCCAATCCTATGAGGCCCTCTCAGCACCAAGGGCTAAATTCAGGCTCAGTTTATCCTGACAACTGGGTGGGATGTACAAAGGAACTTTAGAAAGGGAGGGCTTTCTTCTTGGGTGCTAAGGCCTCAGACAATGCCCATTGACAATGCCCACTCTGAATGGGTGGCTTATCTGACCTGGACAAAGAATTGGAATGGAAGAGACTCCCTTCCTTCATTCATGCCAGGCTTAAGGTACCAGCAAGTGATGCCAAGCTGCCTGGCTAGCTAAGAGCAAGGAGGTTCAGGGCCAGTTCTGTACTGGACCCTATTCAGTCTCTGGCTTAACCTCCTAGGAAGGTTGCCTTATGTGTGAAATCAGGAGATGGCACCTCTCCAGCAAAGCCTACCCACCCAAGAGCAGCTCTGTTCCCACAGCTCAGGCTACTAACCACCCAAATGGTTTCTAGCCCCAGTATTACATTCATCCATCCATTCATTCTCCATTGCAAATCTGATTATGATCATGTCTTTCTCTTACTCCCAACCTCCACTGTACTTTATCACCCTCAGTGTAAGCTCCACCCTTCTTAGCCTGTACTAAGCCTATTCCAGTCATATTTTACCCATACATTCTAGCAAGTCAAACTATTCCCTGAACACACTTTCATCTTTGCCTTTTCTCAGAGTCGTCCTCTTTGCACCTGTTTGCTCCTCCTCATTTCTACGTTCCACATCTAATGCCACCCACCCATGCATGTGAAGCCTTCTCAATCACCCCACCCCATGAGTGGAAGAAGGCTCATGTAGCTTTGTTCCCACTAAATATCTCCAGCAGTGATCACCATATCTCCCCTTATAATATACATATTTTGTGTGTTTGTGTCTTATTTTCAGGAAGACTAAAGTGTGAACATCTGGAGATAGGGAGCATTTATTTCATGCTTTTGTCTCTTCCAGGGCACTTCATAAGACAATCCTGTATTCAGTAGTTTTAAATAGATATTTGATAAATGGAAGAAAAGATGGAAGCATGCTAGAAAGGATGGAAGAAATGAAAAAAAAAGGAAAAACAACTGGATAGAAAGTTGAAGGATGATTGGATAGAAGGATGGATTCAAGGATACAAAAATGGATAGGACAGATCTAATGTACAACATGAGGACTATAGTTAATAATGGTGTATTGTATTCAGGATTTTTACTAAATGAGTAATGACAGCTGCTCTGCCACAAGGGGGAATATGGGCGAAATGAGGGTTATATTCATATGTTCCATTTCAGTAATGATTTATATGTATATGTGTGTGTGTGTGTGTGTGTGTATCTTATAGCATCATGTTTTCAACTCTAAACATATACAATAAAACATATTCAAAAAATAAAAGATCACAGAGACAAAGATGGATAGAATATATAGTTAAATAGAGGATGAAAGAAAGAATTAAAGAGAAAGGAAAAATTATGGCAGTAGGGAATAAGTGGATGGATGGGGAAAGGTTGATGGCTGGGTAAAATGAATGCTTGATGAAAATATGAAGAGCTGGATAAAAGAAATAATTGGAAGAAATGAGTGGATTACTGGAGGATTGATTGAATGGAAGAATAGATAAATAGATGAATGGAAGTGAAAGGGAAGAATGAACAGATAAGTAGAAGAAAGGAAGGATAGATGAATGGGTTGAAGGAAGAATGGAAAGATGGAGGAATGAATGGACGACGGATGAATAAATAGAGGGTGTCTAGATGGAAGATGCATGAAGGGTAGACAGAAGGTTTGAAGACTGGGTAGCTGGATAGAAGCATCAATCAAAAGATAGAAAGATATAAATGTTAAGGATCAATGGATGAATGGATGGAAGGAAGGTTAGAATGACTGGCTGAGCAGAAGGGAAGATGGAAAGAATGGAAATGGAGAAGGATGGGAGAAGTAAAGATGGATGGATGTTTGTGTGGAAGCAACAAGGAAGAGTAAATTCTGGATAGATGGAAGTAGGGATGTGTGGAAGAAAGGACAAATGGTTGGAAGGAAGAATCAGTAGGAGGATGGATAGAATAAGTAAGTAACAGTTTAAGGTGATGAGGACTAAAACTAGTGATACCTACATAGGTAGGAGGAACTGTGCCTCTAACAGAGTTGGGGAGCCAGAAGAAAACATCTTCCCATCATTTATGAATAATTATTTTATATGCACAAAGTTATCACCTGTGACTCAGATTTCAGGCCTCAGGGCTAATCTCTGTGGCACAGTGGCCTGATGTTGCTAGTGCATTGGCATTAGGAAAGGAGACGACTGAATGCACAGGTCCGCTGGGTGGGGGAGGGGTGGCTGCCAGCATATGAGGCTGGACCCCATCCAGCTTCAAGTGTAGAGCACCAAACACAGACACATTTCCTGACATCTCCAATGTGCAGCCCTTGGTGCTGGTGCTCATACATTACTATTCTGCTGGAGTGGTGGAGGCAGAGACAAACACAGCACATGTCTCATCCTGCTCACAGGAACCCTCAGCTACACTGCAGTGAACAAACAACCAGGAAGCCATGTTGCAAAGCCAAGGGGTTAGTGGTCGAGATGGAGCAGAGTAATTTAATGGAAGAGATAATTCAGGAATCACATGTCTAACATGTGAGGGGCACATGGTAAATTCCCTAATGCAAGGGTTAGTATCCACAGGTTCCTGTGAGTCTGAGCACATGAGCTCAAGCTTGTCATGTCTTGAGAGGGACCCTCTGTGCCTGTAAGTGCCATTGGGTAGGAGCCAGTGGTGTAAACTCAGGGGTTCTCAGCCACGGTGGCTGCACACTGGAAATGCCTAGCCCCACCCAAGACCAGTCAGATCAGAATCTCTGGGATAATGGTGTTTATTGATTGTATTTTTCAGAGCTCTCCAGGAGATTCTAAAGTGCAGGGGCTGAGGCCTGTGGAGTCAGCAGGTGGGAAGATTCTCTGTGCTCACAGGACCTGGCTCTCTCTGGGGTCCAGAAACCCTATCTGTGGAGACAAAGCCATGAGACTCCTGAGGGCCTCATATGTCATCTAACTTTGGATGCAAACACGGAGAGGACTACAGTGGTCTTTCTGGATGGGGGCCTAAGAGCTGAGGACTGACCTGATGGTCACCATTGTGTCTGAATCATGTTCTGCATGGTCCTTTCTACTCACAGGTATGCAGGGCTATTTTGAGACTTTCTGAGTGCTCAAAGTTTGTCTTTGGAGTAGCCCTTGAGGGCCAGGTCTCTGAGCTTCCTTTGCCCTGGCTTCCTTTGCCATCAGTCAGAAGTGAGGACCCCCACCCCACATTGTGCCCACTGAGCCACTCACATTTACAATGAGGAAGTCCAGCCAGCACCAGGCGTTGGTGAAGTACTTTTTGAAGCCATAGGCCACCCACTTGAGCAGCATCTCAAACACAAAGATAAAGGTGAACACCCTGTCGGTGTACTCCAGCAAAGCTTTCACTGTGGGCTTCTGGTCCAGATAACAGTCTTCAAAGGCCTGGAAGGAAGGGAGTAGAATGGCAAGCTGCCCAGAGGCACAGCCCTGGGGCCCAGACCTACAGCCAAGGACCCAGCTAGCCCTGCTCGCAGCCCTTGCAGGTAGCGGCTTTGTCAGCCAGCTTGCCCAGAGCATTTTGTTTCCTCTGCTGGAGAAGTGAGGTGGGATAGTGAGGTACAAAGCATGACTTCTTCCAGGCCAAATGGGTATCACAGCCCTGCCAATACTTTGCAAGATTACTAAATGCAACTGGATTTTGGGAGTGAACCAATGGGATGCTAACAGTGACTTGGT
>NW_003852477.1:574373-588974 GCF_000181295.1 Otolemur garnettii
GATTTCAGAAACCCAGCAATTCTGCCATCAAGCATGTATCCTAAGGATACTGGGTGCTATTTGTGCCCACGCAGCTCCCTTTTATTTATTTATTTTTATTAAATCATAGCTGTGTGCATTAATGCAATCATGGGGTGCAATGTGCTGGTTTTATATACAATTTGAAATATTTTCATCAAACTGGTTAACAGCCTTCACGGAATTTTCTTAGTTATTGCATTAAGACATTTATATTCTACACTTAGTAAATTTCACATGTACCCTTGTAAGATGCACCATAGGTGTGGTCCCACCGATTACTCTCTCTCCACCCATCCTCCCCCTCCCCTTCCCTCCCTCTCTCCTTTTCCTTTTAGTGGGCCTGTGCTCTCATTTCCTAGCTGTTGGGCTTGTCAGCTGCTAACAGCTCAGGGATGCAGATGCCCCTTTCTCCTGAGGGCTTCCCTGGGCCTCACAGTATCCACCTTAGGAAATGCTTAGTAGGCCATATCCTCCCCTGGGGCAGCCCTCAGCCAGTGGCATTGATATGTGGGTTTTTAAAGCTGTTCTTTTTGCCTCAAGGTGGGACAACTCTGTGAAGCCCTTTTATGCTTCAGGACTATCCATGAGATCGGCTAAACCTGATTTTCCTGTGAACCCAAATATGTTTGTATCTTCCAGTTCTGTGCATAGTACCAGACCTAGGCCAGAAAATCATCTAGCATTTCCAAGGGAGTATATATAGGATGATTCAGTATGTATTAGAAGGAAACATAGGGACTGGCTGAATAAAGTATGGCACACTTCTATAATGGAACATGCTAAAGCCATTAAACAATACGGTCTGAAAATATTTACTCAGAAATTGCAGAATGCATAAATATGGTTTTATTTTTATAATATGTATGTATTTTGTGCACAAAAGGATGGGAAGTAAGTGTATCAAAATCTTTTCAAAATGAGCTTCTCTTTGAATAATAGAAAAATGGGCATTTTTTCTTTACCTTTTTCTATAATTTCCAAGTATTGTTTTTCACTTTGCCTTGTTATTTTTCAAAAGTACTCAAAGCACAAGAAGACTAAATTTGGTGCCAGCCTGTTCCATCCCATGGGGACAGAAGTGGGAGTGATGGGAAGAGCTGCTGGGAGGGGGGCTGGGGCTGGAGCAGCTGCTGCAGGTCTGAGTTGGCCCTGGGAAGGGAGGGGTGGCAGGAGGGGGTGAGAGGAAGAGGAGTCAAGAGAGAAGTGAGGGGGCGAGGGGAAGTGGAGAGGAGGAATGAGAAGACCCATGAGCCAGTGAGCTATTGAGTAAAGCACCTGGTCAACAGCACATATTTTTATCCAGGACGACAGGATAAAAGTGTGGTTCACAGAAGGCAGCATCAGCATCGCCTGGGAGTTTGTGGGAAATGCAGGTTCTCAGGCCCCACCAGAGCCACACAATCAGAACCTGCATTTTAACAAGCTCCCCACATGGTTACATTTTGAGAAATGCTGTTGTAATGATTTTCTATCTGTGAGCCTTGTTGGAGTAATAGGATTTGCAAGAGGTCAAGTTGGGTGACCTTGGAAAAGTCCATTGAAGCCTTTGAATCTCAGTTTCCTCATCTATAAAGTAGGATGTATACAATCAGTCACTCAAGTGTTTACATCCAGGTGCATCAGGCTATGACACGGGTACCCAGAGCACACCCTGGTGCTGAGAGGTGCCCTTATACTGGGCTGCAGCTTTCCTTCTAGCTGTAGGCTGAGGACTTTCAGCTCAGGAGAACACACTGATGCAGGTCCAGGGCCTTTGGATTGCAGGAGACCCACCCCATCTCGAGGGCTTTTAGGGCAGGCACTCCCCCTCCCCTTACCAGAGAGCCACTGCTGAGCAGGATCATGAAGATGATGAAGCTCTCGAACCAGCTGTGCTCCACAATGCGGTAGCAGGTCTTGCGCATCTGCCAGCCCATGGCCCATGGAAACTTAGCAGTGTTCACATTACAGCAGGGACAGTGGCGAATACATCCTGTGGGGAGAGGTGACTAATGGTGGGTGATGGCCCACTAGACAAAGGGTATCATTTCTCCCCAGCCCTGCAGAGAAACTGCTGTGTTGGGAAACCCACTTGCCACCTCTTTTGTAAAGACCTCTTCCCTGGGGTATGAGAGAACAGGCATCTCTCCCAGGTGGTTCCTCAACCCAGCCCTTTCAGATTCCTCTCCACCATTGGTTTTGGCCACTCTGGGTCTTCCTCGACTATCCCTCTCATAGATAGCAGTGGTCCCTGTCTTTATGCTCACTTATACATGGAGGACTAACAAGCCATTGTGCATGGGCCTGGTGGTGTCTGAGTGACTGAGCTTTGAACCCAAGCTGAACTGAGGGGCCACCAGGTGGCTGGGATGGGCCTGGATCCAGTCTAGCACAGCCCAGCCCAGGGTCAAGTGAAACTAGACACTCAATAAAGTGTTGTTGTTATTGTTTTTAATAAAAATTCTATTAAAAAAAATTATGGAGGCCATAGTATGAACTCTTTGTTCATTTCATTGCACAAACATTTGTTGAGAATGTAACATGCCTCACTGCCCTAAACATTGAGGAAAAAGAATAATAAGAAACACATTCTGCCTTTAAGAGTTACACAATAGGTTGAGGGAAACAGTCTGGTCATGGCCCTCTCCTGGGTCCTTTACTGCCTAAATCAAGTGGTGTTTATGGTGGTGACTATCTATTCTGTTTTCACCCTCAAGAGTCTGGTTTATAATTCAAGTTGATGCAGAAGGGATAGTGTCTGTCTGCCACGTCTGCCTTAGCATGAGAGGCAGGTAGTACAGCCCAACTGCTGCCAGTCAGGGCATCTGTGTCTAATGCTGGTGCTCTCAAGCTTGAGAACAGGCAGCTTCTTCCACTTATCTGTGTCCTATGGACCTCAGGCCAGGGTTGTGGACCCAGGTAAGTGTTTGCTGAGCTGGATTCTGGCCCTTATTAACATCAATGTGAGGAGGCTGGTGGCTGCCCCTTTACCTTCTGTGAAGCAGTCATCTGGTTCTTCAAGGTCGTCTGCCAGCTCAGGGATCTTCCTCAAGATCTCCTCAGGATCTGGGCAGTCCACGGTGCTGCCTTCTGAGGAGCTTGTGTCATCCACTCCCTGTAGGGCCGAAGCCGAGAGCAGTGAACTCAGCTTTCTGAGGGGCCCGGGAAATCTGCACACGGTCACTGCAGGTCTGACTGGCCAAGAGCCCGGAGCTGCAGGGGAAGCCCCTCTGGGCCCAGTCTCAGTGCTGGACCCAATTTGGTACCTCACCAGTTGAGGTTGGGAAGACTGATGCTCTCTCTGGAGCCCCAGAGACTTAGCTGTGAGAGGCTGTAAACCTCCAGGCCCCTGATGGAGGGCTGGCGATGGCCCGAGACACTGTAATTATACCCATAACGGGTCTCAGCATTCACTGGGCTTGAATATTTAATCACACAGCAATGCTGCAGGGGCCTGCTGCCCTCCTGGCAGCTCAGGCCCTATAATGTCTCCAGATGAATTCAATTAGGAGTTGAAGCTGCTCTCATATTAGTAAATCTGATAGCTTGGCTAATGGACTCAAATGGCAGGGTGGGTCCCCATCTGTCGCTATCAGGTCCCTCCCTGCCTAGTCAGGGTCATGAACAAGAAAACAAAAACAAAACTGACACCCAGAAGTTGTGTACAGAAAATATCTGAGTAGGAAAAACTAGCCAGGGTAGTCCTTAGAACTCTTAAAAGGAAACATGAAATCCACTTGCAGAATGGGACAACCCTCACTCAGTGGAGACCATGTGGTTTGTGTCCACCCATGGCCCCCAAATCCCATCTCAGCCTACTCTCTTATCTTATTCTGCTGTGGTCAGCCTTGCCTGGGGCACACAGCCAGGAGCTGACATTCCTCAGGCTGAAGAGCTTGATAAGTTTGGGGATGACTTACGTCTTCCTTATCTTTGCCAAGCCCAGTGCCTGTCACGTAGTCAGCACTCAGTGGCCAGGTGTCAAATTAAATTCTTGAATTATTTAAGACCGTGATCTTAAAGATGCTAAACCTTACTAGACACCTCATTCCCTATAATTTGTTTTCTTCAAAGACTTGAGAAAATAAACCACAAAGTTTATTTTTACCGCAAAGATAATCCTAAACCCCAAATCTTCTTCCCGCTCAGTCTCTGTAAAGCTGTCAGTTCGGCAATCACCTGCAGACAGCCTCTCCCCAGCCCCAGCCTGTGTTTGGCCAGAGAAAAGGATGTAGACAAAAGAAAGCAGGTGAGCATCACGAGGCAAGACTCCCTCATGTGCAAACACTCCAACTTTTATCTGCTGGCTCTGAAAGATTTTTGACTTTCTTTATGTATTGTCTTTTGTTTCCTTTTTTCTTGGCTGTCATTTTCTGGGCACTCACTTCATTTCAAGTAGGAGTGAAACGTGAAAAGCAGTATCTCATTTAAGCCTCAAAATGATCCCACCAAGTAGGCATTGCCATTCAGCTTCTTAGATGAAGAAACGCAGGCTCAGAGATGATGAGGAACTTGTCCTAGGTCCCATGGCTTGTGGAGCCTCGCTCTTTCTTCCCATCCCTATAACTAGCTTGGCGTGAGATTGTGGTGATGGCATGGTAAAAGCTAAAACTGTATTGATTAGCCAGAGGCTGGGAAGGACTTAAAAATATTCCATGATGAGAAATGAGATTACATGGCTAGTATGCAGTCTGGATTGTCCCACCTCCACCACCATCCTCCAGCACCCACCAACCCACTGGTCAGTGTCCAGCTGGTTGTTCAACCTTTCCAGGAAGTTCACATACCTACCTTTGCAGGGGCCTGAGGAACAGCCTCGTTTTGCCACTTTTCACCCAGGTATGGAGCCAGGTCCTCAGATGATGACATTCCAGAGCCTTCTGGGCTCCTGGGGGCCAGCTGGTCTTCATACCTCTCAGCTTGCTGCAGCTGCTCCTGCTAGTGTGAGAGTGTCCCAGCTGGCCACCTGGCCACACCCTTAGATGACAAATTTAGATCCCTTCTAAATTTGAAGGGATCTTTCACATGACAGTCTGCCAGAGCCAAGGACTTCATCATATGCAACTAATATACAAGCATACATGCATCTGAGTGAAGGGAACATGAAGACTACAGATAGATAGATCTGTGTTTAACTCCTGGCTCCATGACTCATAAGATGTGTTGCTTTAGACAAGTTATTTAACCTCTCTGATTTTCATTTTCCTCATCTGCAAAATTGAGAAGGCAGATTGACCTCATTGGGTTATTTTGATGACTAAAATGTTGGTGCTTATGAAACACTTTGCATGAAGGGCATGGCTCAATAGATGTTAGCCACGACTGACCACTATTATTATTATTTGTAGAGACAGAGTCTCACTTTATTGCCCTTGGTAGAGTGCCGTGGTGTCACACTGCTCATAGCAAACTCTAACTCCTTGGCTTAGATGATTCTCTTGGCTCAGTCTCCCGATTAGCTGGGACTACTGGTGCCCACCACAATGCCCGGCTACTTTTTGTTGCAGTTTGGTTGGGGCTGGGTTTGAACCGCCACCCTTGGTATGTGGGGCTGCTGCCCCTACCATTGAGGCATAGGTGCTGCCCAGCCATGACCATTATTACCAGTCAAGAAGTCAGACTGGTACTGAACTTAGCCATCTGGAACCCCCTAAAGAACCCCAAAATAACGGAAAATGCTTCTGAGTGGCTGACAACTGTCACACAGTTCATGTTCTTTGCTCTGGGGTTGGATATGCCCTGCCCTCGGCTGTCACCCAGACAAAGGCATGTAAAATATGGCAGCCGATAACAGCAGCTGCCAGAACTCAGGCGACAGCTGCCAGAACGAAGGCTATGGAAGAGCTAAAGACGCAACCTTCTGAGGCCACTTCATGGCCTGGCCAGCAGCTCTGCATGCTCCTGAAGCCCCACAGGGCTCCCTCCCTGCCTTTCCACATTGTGCAAAAGTGCATGCCCTGAGCCACTTAGAAGACATTAATGAGGGGTGAGGATTAATATACCAACTTAAAGTATTAAGAAGCAGTGAGAAGTACTTAAAAACATATATCCCCAAAAGGCTTAAATATACTTTAAATTTGTTGGTGCCAAAAGCAATAAGTTGTCCCTTCCCTATAATATCATTTATCCAGAAAAGTGGCTAAATGACTCATGCAATAATCAGGACTTAGGATGCTGGTGAAGATTAGATGCGTCTTGCTCTTGGACAACATCCTGTTCTTAGAGGAATCTCATTAGTATCCCACACACAGAGCCTGGCTTGGACAGAGCAAATGGGGCAGCTGTTTGAAAGAAAATTCCCAAAGCACCTCAAAGTGGTTTGGGGCTCAACTGCTTCCCTCTCACCCTCTGCCTGCCGGGGGAACTTGGACCCCTTTTTCTAGGCCCTGCTCAAATGCTAGCTACTTCAGCATTAGGCATGGTTCAAGCTTTTTTATGTCAAGGACTCCTATGTCTGGCTTGCCAGGGGCTCTTCCAGGCTGTGTCAACCCTGATGTTGGGAAACCTCTTTGTCACAATTTCCCTTCTGCTCTGGGTCACTCCATCCTGGAGGCCCCTCCCTACTTCCTGTGGCTGTTCCAGGGCGAGAACTCCTACCTGCCCTTTGGGGATCACATCTTGCCAGGAGCTCCGAGCATCCTCCTCAGCTTCATCTTCCAAGTCATCGAGATCAGATTCACCCTCAGCAATGGGCACAGAGACCCACATGTTGGGATTGGTGATAAAGTCACCGTATTCATCTCTGGGGCCTTGGAGGTTCCCCATGGCAGCATTAGCAGGAATGTGGTTCTCTGTTTTGGAGCTGGAGAGTGGAAGCTTCACCACCAGCTTGGGCTCCACCTTGGGCTGGGGGATTAGGCAAGGCCTATGGAAGAAGCTGCAAAGGGCCTTCTTGGTGCGAAGGCCAAACACCTGGATCCGCACCAGGGCCACCTGAAGGTTGTTCACCTCCCCATCATCTTCTGGGGCTGCGAGGTTGTCAGCACTGAAAGAGTTCAACAGCAGGGCGATGAACAGGTTAAGCACCTGAAGAGAAGGAATGAAAGGGAAGACGGATCAATCAGTGAGCTGAGGCCCACGTTGGCCCACCAGGTCAGAAGCCTGAGGGCAGGACAGCCACAGTCTGGGCCTCTCCTTCCTAATGTGGGTGCTTGCTTTCCCTTTTTCAGGAATGGACATTCTGAAAGCAGTGGAGGGGAGCCTGGAGGGAAGTCCCAGACTCCCCTGCCTTATGTGGACAAGATTCTACCAGGGTGGAGGATCACCACACTGAGAAAAGAAACATTCAAGAACAACAGAGAGGAGCAGGAAGGGGCCTGCTTGTGGGACACCACTTATCTCCTCTTCTGCCAAAGCCCCTGCTTCTATTCCTGACTCTGGAATCCTGGGCTCATCTCACTGCTTCCAACTTCATGCTCTTCACTTGTGAGAAGGGAGTAGGGACTCTGCCTTTCAGAGGGTCTGTGAAGATGGAATGATATGAGGGATGTCAAATAAGTTCTTGGAAGCAAATGTCCTGTATGACAGTGATGGGTACTTGTGAGTCTGCAGAGGTGGTGAGCCCTGCCTGAAAGAAAGGACTTTCAGGTAGCCCTACACGTGGGCAGAAGATACAGGCAGAAGGTATCCCTAACTCAGGGAAAGTCTGAGCCCCGGGTGGGAAAGATTTTGAATTGTTTTTCTATCTCTTCTCTTGTTCTAACCTTCTTCTGTCTGTAAAACTCTTTTGAGAAAGGAGCCCACGTTTACTGACTTCCAGGGCTATAAGAAAGGGGCTTTTGGAAGACCAAATCCTTCCACGTAGCCAGCCAGTAAAGGGAAAGCAAGGACCACGGTGGGTGGAAAGAAACTGAAGGCAGACAGCCAGGCTGGGGCAGAGAGGGGTGGTGGGGATAACTGGCAGCATGCTTCAAAGGGGATCTCCACAAACTTGGGGGGGCATATTTTGCTGTTATCATTGTGGGCATTGATGTTCTGCATGACCCAGGTTCCTATTGTCCAATTGTGACCACTCTCATGCTCCTAGCTTGCACCTGTGCAGCTTGGAGAATGCAGTCAGCTCTCCTTCCCCTGATAAAAAATATCTTCTGAGCTGCCCTACAGTGAGCAAGGAAAAATTTTCTTCAACAACTAATAGCTACCATTTATTGAGTTCCTGCTGCAACCCAGACACTGTACCAAGCAATTTGCGTATGTCGTCTCCTGTCATTTAATTCTCCAGTAAACCCATGAGTAAGCTTTATTTTCTTTATTTTAAGGAAATTGGAGATTGGGGGAGATTAAGTCTCTTGCCCTGGGTCACCCATCTAGTAAATGGTGGGGCTGGTATTCTACAGTCTTTTCAAGTCTTTTCAGTCATATGCGCTTATTCCTCCAAGTTAGGCTGCCTCCAAAGGCATACTTCTTATAATGTGTCCCACATGACTTTGCAAAGTTTGAAGACTTTTCAACCTAGGGGGTACAATGTGGGCATAAAAATGCAAAACATCAAAGCTTTTCAGGACAACCCAGAAACCTCTTCCATTGCCCAGAAGACAGGACTTGCCACTTACCACCAGGTTTCCTAGCACCATCACTGTCAAGAAAAGGACAAGGCATATGGATTTTTCTCCGACTTGCATGCAGGCCCACATGTTCTCAATCCACTCTCCACAGAGGATCCGGAAGATGATCAGAAAGGAGTGAAAGAAATCATACATGTGCCAGCGGGGCCACTCTTCATCGGGCGCAGAGATAGCTCGCCGGTTCGTGTTGTAGTTTTCCCCTAGGAGCTGCATGCCAACCAGAGCAAAGACAAAGACAATGATGCCCAGGATGATGGTGAGGTTCCCCAGGGCCCCCACTGAGTTTCCGATGATCTTGATGAGTGTGTTTAAGGTTGGCCAGGACTTGGCCAACTTGAAGACTCGAAGCTGGAAAGAAACAGAGACTGTGTCAGGTCTTGGCAGCTGTGCTCATTACCTTTCATCTGAAGCCTTGGCTGGATACCAAAGGTCTGGGAAAAACACAAAGTATCTTATTCCATTAAGATGGGGCACTCTCTGGAAGTTACTTTCAGGGTCCTTTCTTCCTAGGTTATAAAACATCGAACAATTAAGTTCATGAACTCATCCCAGAAAAGATACTACATACCTCATTGCTGAATATCACTATGGTCCCCTTCAAAGTGCTCCCCTTGGGAAGCTATGCACCAATGCCAGCACCCAGTCTACCCTTCAGAACAATTTTGGAACTCTTTCTGGAATGGTCATTAGAGGTATTATTGTATTACCCTTGATGTCCTGAATGTCATCAAAGTGTCTTCCTTTCAATATTTCCTTTATCATTGGGTAAAGAAAAAAAGTTATTGAAAGCCAGATCAGATGAGTAGGGAGGATGTTACAATAACAAATCAGTTATTTGTTTACTGGCTAAAAATTCCTTCACAGAAAACTCCATATGAACTAGTACATTGTCATGATGCAAGAGACCATTTTTATACACATCTTTCTCATGCTGAGATTTTCAGTTAAGATTCTTGTAACTGTTTCTCTATCAATGTTTATTTGATCTCCTATGCTTCTCATGGTCCGCTGACAATTTTGACAGTTTTTTTTTTTTTTGTCAAAATTCCACAAATTTGTGTAATGTTTTTGTCAGTTCTGTACATGGCAAGTTCGTTAACTTAATTGTCAGGCCTCATAAATTACTAAAATATATACTCAGCCTTCTATGATCCCTGTGTATCAATGTGCTTCATTGACTATGGCAAAGTCAGGGGTCTTTGTATGTTGGGGTGGTAGCCTAGCCATCTCTGTGCTTTTCTATAGCCTCAGACCTGATTCTTCTTGAATGTACTTATTCTGTGGGATATTATGGGGCTCACAAATTAGTGAGAACAAGCTTAGTTTAGACCTGAAGAGAGGCTAGCTAGTCTCTTTTGGGTAGGGCATGCCCCACTGCGTTTGATAGATGTTAGCTAAACATGCCTTAGGGCATCCCTTATCTTGGGGTACTGGATAACATCTGTTGCTCTGCAATTGCAAGTGTCTATGATTTTATGGACCCAGCATTCATATATGTATTTAATTGACCCTTACTGAATGCTAGGCAGGCACACACGCACATGGTGCTGTTCTAGCCTGTGAGGTATATATGGAGAGGTATCTGGGCTCCTTCACAGAATTAATGTTTTAGTTATTGAGATAAGCCCAAGACTCTAAAAGAGTTTATTATAAACTCAAATATGGTATGTCCTGCAAGAGATAAAAAGTTCCATGCATAAAAACATACATACACTTAAAAAATACATTTATGGGGTTTTCTAATATGTTAGAAAGAAAATATCTGTACTCAAATGTTGGACCAGTCAGCCACAGTGTATTTATGGAGTAACTGATAAGAACCAGGCTCTCTGGCTTAGATGCTGGGATGCAGTGTTGAACAGAACAGTGCAGCAAGCACTAGTTTTATTACCCCCACAGCAGTGAGTATACCCCAAGCGAGGAGTTTTAATCCTTTGCATGAAGGGGCAGATCGGTCCACGTTCACCTAAGTTCTAATCTGGAAGTTATTTTCCTCCTGCTGGAAGCAGAACTTAAGACACTAACTCTATGGATTGGTCACAGAGGCAGCTGATAAACATAAAAACTGAGTTAGTATTAGCTAGACCCCTTTTGTGGAGGATATTAGAGGAATGCAAAATTTCTTTAAAAACATGGTTAGTAAGTCTCCATTTTCATAGTATACTCTGGGAAAGTTCAGAAGAAAAGGCCAGTGTAGGGTCTGACATGGAAGAACAGCCACCTATCATACCTCTGTGGAGTCTTAAGGGCACCACTGGAGACTGTGAAGGGGACTTGGACCTGCCTCTTGCCTCAATAACACTTGGCTGAGGCTTTCCACTGGCTCCTTACTTGAGGGAGAAAGGAATTTAGAAATTAATATTAGAGTCTCCTTATGAATAGTCTCCTTGGCAATTTGTTGTCCATAACAAAGTTTATACTAAAATGGAAGCAAATTATATTTAATTCCCATTACAGGATATGAATTGAGTCATCTTCATTAATCTTTTTCATCTGTGTAAAGGTAAGAAAATAAGCTTTCTCCACTTGCTGTTCCAGAAATATCCGGGCTTGGGGTCCCCTACTTTTAGCTAGTCAGTCAAAACACATTTTTAGAGTGCCTGCTGCTAGGCAGTCAATACACATTTTCAGAGTGCCTGCTGATGGCACTCAGCTGGCTCTTGCTGATGCCTAAAATGAGTGTCCAGGAGAGAAGCCCCACCTGCATTCATGTTCCTGGGACCTTTACCTCTGCCTCCATCTACTTGCTTTCTGTAGTCTTTGCCCAACTTAGCATTATATCCAAACAATTTCTTCATATTGCTACATAATAATTTATAAATAACTACTTTTAGTAGTTGCTGAATATTCCTTTATGTTTAATTATTTCTCTAGCTAATCTCAAAATTAATATAAAAACTTCTATTTAAGGGGAGAAAGGCTGAAAGGAAATAAACTAAGTTAGTAACTAGATGGATTTAGATAGAAATGGACTTGAAGTCAATTTCTAATCTTAAGAGTGGAATCTTACTATATGTTAAACTTTAGTATAGATGTTTTGCTTTTAGAGTGGAATGAAAAGAAAGTCTCTTATGTCCTTTACTGAGAAGTCAGCACTTGATGATGAAATGGGCTGTGCATTTATAAACAATTTCAGAAAACAGGGTACTATGACAGATATATACTGGGTTCCTTTTAGGGCCCCCTATCCATAAAACCAAGTAAGTTGGGTAATAAAATCTTAAGTGCTCTAATGATCTATAAACAAAGTAAGCAATTTTTTAGTCGAAAATTAAATAAATATGGGAATTCACAGAGACAAATAGATTTCTAAGACAGCTTTTTTTCTGAAGACATTTGCAAAATGGAATGAATCTCAGTTTAGATTTTAATGGTCTGATGAGGTATGGGAAGCAGGAGACAGTCCAGGATTTGCTCAAGGTAGTGATCATAACAGGAACTTCTTTCCTCATTAGGACTAGATCCCAAAGAGCTATACTCACCTTGTAAGGAGAAACTGGGGTAAAAGCCCAAGAGAATGCAAGGAAAATTGCATGTCTGGTGCTAGATACCAGGTAAAGGGAGAAAGTTGACACTGAGAATTTGGAATCGCTATGTGGTGCTCCTACAGGATTTTAGCTGGACTTCACACTATGTAGGTATTTCAAACTGAGAATTTAATTTAGACCAATCCTATAAAATTTCCTGTAGAAGTAAATGCAAATACTTTCTGGAAAGACCTGCCTTCATCCCAGGACTCAAAATATTCCCTCAAAAAATGTCTCAGAGTTGCAGTAAACAAAGCAAATAGATAAACAAACAAAACAAGTTAGAGTGAAAGCTAATGGCACTTTAGCAACAACAGAGGCCAGAACACTGTGGGGCAGGATCCTCACTGAACTGAAATAAAATAGCTATCAGCTGGAATTTTATGTTCATAAGAAAATATTGATATCTCTCAAAGACAAAAGCAAGCTGGAGGGTAAATTTCAGACAAAACATTAAGAGGTGTAAGTCCAGAATTTCTTCACTTAGTTTCTTCTTGGAGGATCTATCCAACACGGCCAAAGGGGTGTTAAAAATCTCTGACTATTATGGTGCTGGAAGATATCAAATTGTTCATGTCTGTTAGTGTCTTGCTTATGAATTGAGGAGCATTTTGGTTGGGCACATGAATGTTAATAGTTGATATCTCATCATGTTGAGTGTTTCCCTTAACAAATATGAAGTGACCATCCTTGTCTTTCCTTACTTTTGTTGGTTTAAAGCCTAATGTATCTGCAAATAAAATTGCAACCCCTGCTTTTTTCTGTTTTCTGTTTGCCTGGATTATAGTTGTCCATCCTTTCACTCTAAGTCTATATTTATCCTTTAAGATAAGATGACATTCTTGTATGCAGCAGATATCTGGCCTGATTTTTTTGTATCCAGTCAGCCAATCTGTGCCTCTTTAGTGGACAATTTAAGCCATTCACATTAATTGAGAATATTCATAAGCCTGGTAAAATTTTGGGTGTCAAGTTTTTCAAAAGACCAATGGGCATGTTTAGTCACTGTGGAAGTTGGGTTTTGATTAATAATTTCTGAGTGAGTTTACTTTGGCAATAGAAATCTACAGAACATTTTATCCTAATGAAATTGAATACATATTCTTCTCATCAGCCCATGGAACATCCTCCAAAATTACTAATATCTTAGGTCATAAGTCTAACCTCAGAAAATTTAAAAGACTAGAAATTATTCCTTGTATTTTCTCAGATCATCACAGAATAAAAGTTGAACTCACCAATAACAGGAATCTGAATGCTTATACAAAGACATGAAAACTAAATAACCTTATGCTGAAAGATAGCTGGGTCAAAGATGAGATTAAGAAGGAAATTACCATGTTTTTGGAACAGAATGATAATGAAAATACAAGTTATCAGAGCCTCTGGGATACTGCAAAGGCAGTCCTAAGAGGGAAATTTATAGTGTTGCAAGCCTTCCTCAAGAGAACATAAAGAGAGGAAGTCAACAAGTTAATGGGACATCTCATGCAACTGGAAAAGGAAGAACACTCCAACCCCAGACCCAGCAGAAGAAAAGAAATAACCCAAATTAGAGCTGAATTAAATAAAATCAAAAGCAAAAGAATTATTCAAAAGATCAACGAATCCAAAAGTTGGTTTGAGGGAAAGTTTAACAAAATTGATAAGCCCTTGGCTAGCCTAACCAGAAATAGGAAACTAAAATCCCTAATTTCATCAATCAGAAATGACAAAGGCGAAATAACAACAGACACCTCAGAAATTCAAAAAATTAAAGAAGAACTATGAAACTCTAAAAACAGAAATAGCTGAAGATGTTAACAAGTGGAAAAACATACCATACTCATGGCTGGGAAGAATCGACATTGTTACAATGTCCATATTACCCAAAGCAATATACAATTTTAATGAAATCCCTATGAAAGCTCCACTGTCATACTTTAAAGATCTTGAAAAAATAATACTTCATTTTATATGGAATCAGAAAAAAACCTCTAATAGCCAGGACATTACCCAGAAATAAAAAGCAGGAGGAATTATGCTACCAGACATCAAACTATACTATAAATTGACAGCGATCAAAACAGCATGGTACTGGTACAAAAACAGAGGTAGATTTATGGAACACAGTAGAGAACCAAGAGATGAACCCAGCAACTTACCGTTACTTGATCTTTGACAAGGCAATTAAAAACATTGAACAGGGAAAAGATTCCCTATTTAACAAATGGTGCTGGGTGAACTTGCTGGTGACCTGTAGAAGACTGAAACTGGACCCACACTTTTCACCATTAACAAAGAGACTTTCACTATAAAAGGTTTAAACATAAGATGTGAAACAATAAAAATAGTAGAAGAAAGTGCAGTGAAAACTCTTGAAGAAATCAGCCTTGGTGAATATTTTATGAGGACCCCCCTGGGCAATTGAAGCAACACCAAAAATACATTACTGGAATCTGATCAAACTAAAAAACTTCTGCACAGCCAAGAACACAGTAGATAAAGCAAGAAGACAGCCCTCAGAAGGG
>NW_003852477.1:589593-611888 GCF_000181295.1 Otolemur garnettii
CTTTCATGTTTACATGGATGGAGCTGGAACATATTCTTCTTAGCAAAGTATCTCAAGAATGGAAGAAAAAGTATCCAATGTACTCAGCCTTACTATGAAACCAATTTGTAAGCACCCACATTTCCATATGAAAGCTATAACCCAACTACAGCCCAAGGTGAAGGGGAAAGAGGAGGGGGACGGGAAGGGATATGGGAGGATGGGTGGAGAGAGGGTAATTGGTGGGACCACACCTATGGTGCATTTTACAAGGGTTCATGTTAAATCTACTATTTCTGTGCCGTAAGTGCCTTAGATAGTGAAATAAATACTTATCTGAAGGACCAAACATCTTTATCCTGTAATGGGCTCCACTAAAAGTTGGCAGGTTTTAATTTACCTAATAAATGGATTGAATCCTAAAAAAAAAAAAATCTACCATGTGTAGTATATAAATGTCTTGACACAATAAGAAAATACAGTGAAAGCTGTGTTAACCAGTTTCATCAAAGTGTTTCAAATCTTATATAAAACCAGCACATTGTACCCCATAACTGCATTAATGTACAGAGTTACAATTTAATTAAAAAACAAAACAAAACAAAACAAAACAAAACTGCAAGCGGTTACAGCCAGAAAGCACTTACTCAAGAAATTCTAAAGGATGTACTTTAGATAGACAAAAGTGAACCCAGAAGGAAGGTATAATGTACAAGAAGGTATAAAGAGTATGAGAGTGGATCTAAGTAAACACTGAGTGGATAGAGCAATAACTTTTTAGAGAATGTGACAGAGACTGGTTATACGGTCACCATTCACTTTTCCTCCTCCTACACACAAAAGAAGATTATTTTACAGCTTTACTTGCAAATGAAGTTCATGAAGGTCAGATTGGGTCATGTTATTGAGTTCTGGCTGATGGAATGGAAATGGGGACAGAAGTAATGTACACTACTTTCAGGCATAGCCCTGAATGCTATACTTGCTCTTCCATGGTCACCATAAAGGCTACTCATTGAAGATGGTGATATCACTGTATGGAATAATCCTGGATTCCTGAGCCATTACTTGGAGCAGACACTCCCAGAAGAGCTTCCCAACTAGAAATGACTGTACTGTGAGACGTAAATCTCTATTATGTTAATGCACAGATTTAGGGGGCATCACTGCAGCTAGTTGTACATATCTTGAGTAATGTAGAAATTGGTACCTTGAGAAGAGGTATTGGGCAATTGCTATTTCAAAGGCATCAAATGTGGAACAGTGGCTTAGTGATCCTGTGGTGGACAAGGAAACTACTACTATGTTTCCCCCCAAATAAGACACTGTCTTATATTTATTTTTTCTCAAGAAGACACACTAGGGCTTATTTTCAGGGGATGTCTTACTTTCTGCACCAAAATGCATGGCGTGGCTATGCAGATACATATGCAGATCTGCATAGCCATGCCCATCACTAGGCCTTATTATGGGGGTAGGGCTTATATTTAACAAATGCATAAAAATCCTGCTAGGGCTTATTTTTTGAGTAGGTCTTATTTTGGGGGAAACACGGTATAAGGAGCCTTGGAAAATGTGGATATGTGTCATTCAGTGGCAAAGTATTGTTTGCAATAATTCTGGGGAAGATCATGAGCCTTATGAACAAGCAGCCCTAGGGGAAGGGTTAATAAATCCTTAGTATTGTATGTAAGTTTAATTGGGTTATGTTTGTTAAGAGAGTATAAGAGAGAGATAAACCTAGGAAAAATCTTTATGGTTTGCAAGAAATAAAAGAAAATGGACCAGAAGTTTAGAGTTTTGAAGATTTTGACAAATGTACTGCTTCTAGGTCCCAAAGAGTAAGCAATGGAAATAAGTTTTCAAGTGTTGAAGACTAGTTAAATATTCCAATGAAATGAAGCAAATCTTAGCTAGAGATTATAGTAATGGCATAGCCACGATTTCTCTTGAGCAGGACAGGCATGGAGAAAGGAAAGCAAAGAAATAAACAGTTGAGAACTTAATTAAAGAAAGCACTCTGAGTGCGATAGACAAGAAAGCCATCTACATTTTTGGAGAAATTGTATTGCAAAACAAATCATGATCTCTAACCAAAAAAAAAAAAATCTTTAACTATTTAAATCTTGAAATAAACCTTGGATTCTCAGTTTTCCACAGCAGGAGGCAAACTTAAAAGGCTCTACAGGCCTTCTTCAGATATGGCAAAGTCACTTCTTAAGAGTTCCACCTAGAGCTTCCTGGCTTGCATCAGTAAGTAAGAGTAAGAGATAAACATTTATTGGGTTAAGATACTGAGTTTTGGGAGGTTTTTTTTTTTTTTTTGGTACAACAGCTAGCATTATTTATTATTGATTGGTTGAAAAACTTTTAAAAACAAGATAAAATTAAAATACTTAGCACAAGAATAAGTTGGGAAAGGATAACTAAAATGAAAAGTTGTCCTGAAAGAAGGTGAAGATTTTATTTAGCTAACTTTTAAGTTTAAGCTAACTACTTATGTTGTAACTTCAAAGGCAACTATTCACAGAAGGAAAGCAGTATTTAGTTTCCAAATTAGTAAAGGGGAGGGGAATTAGACAAGGAAAAATAAATAATATAAATCAAGATAGAGAGAGAGCAAACACAAGAGTTAACATAGGTGAAGTAAACAGAAAGCCTCAAATCTAGTGGTAGATGGACATCTAGCTATGTCAGTATTCACCACAGAGTAAGCACACTAAACACATTGGCTAAAAGACAAAGATTGGATTGTCAGAACTGAATAAGAATCAAAATCTAGGTGCTGTTTGCAAGAGACATATAAAAACCCTAAGGAAACACAAAGAGTATGAGTAAATGTTTGTAAAAAAATATATTTGGCAAATTATAAACCAGAAAAAAGCAGGGTTATTTAATACATATTGGGCAAAAGAGATCTTTTTAAGGCAAAAAAGCATTTCTAAATATAAAGAGAGTCAATCTTAATTCTACAAGTTTTACTTTACCAGGACGTTATACCAACTTAAAATACGTATACATTTAATAATACAGCCTCAAGACAGAACCATAGGAGAAACAAACCATGCCATAATCATAGTGAGAGAGTTTATACACCATTTTCTCAGTGATTGGTAGAGCAAGTAATAAGCAAGGATATAGAATATATGCATTACACAGTCAGCTCTTTACCTGGTAGTTATATAGAGAATATTGCACCCTACAACTGCAGAAAAGATACTCTTTTCAAGTACATAAGGAGCATTTTCAATATACTACACCACAAGGAAATCATCAATAAACTTCAAAGCATTAAAATAATACAGCTCATATTCTGTGACTATAATACAATCGAGCTAGAACTCAATGGCAGGAAGGTAACTAGAAATACCACGTATGTTTCGAAATAAAAAGCCACATGTCTAATTAACCTTTGAGTCAAGGAATAAATCAAAGTTGAAATTAGGTAGTTCTTAGAAGGAAATTAAAGTTTTAAATAAATATATTGGGAAAGAAAATAGGCTGACGATTCCATCTTAAGAAGATATACAAGCACAAAGTATATAGCATGGAGGATGTAATTCAGACACAATGCAGGATTAATTAAAAAAGTAGGACATCAATGGCAAAGAGAAGATCAGCAGCTAAAAATTGGTTCTTTGAAAAACTAATTGAATTGATGATCTTTGGCAAGACTGATGAAAAATGATGACAGAAAGTGCAAGTCATTACTATTAAGGAGGAAAAAGGTGACATAAGTAGAGGTGATATAGATCCTTAAAAGATAAAAGCATAGTATGCACACTTTATGTCAATAAAGTTAAAAATTTAGGTAAGAAGGAAAATTCTTGGAAAAGTACCACTTAACCAACATCAATTTGAAAAATAGAAGACCCGACTAGTTCCATAGCCATTAAGAAAATTAAATCAGTAGTAAAAAATGCTGACCTGTAGATGGCTTCACTAGTGAATTCCACCAAAAAAATTTCAGTTTTACTTAAAAGAGGAATATCCTTCAGCTCTTCTTATAAATATTAGCATAACCTTGATACTTTGATATCAAAACCTAGCAAGGGCAATGCAAATGAGGAAAATTCGGAGTCAAATGCTACTCATCGATATGGATGTAAAATCTTAAGCAAATTATTAACAAACTGAGTCTTCAAATTTATTAAAAATGCATAATTAAGTTGGATCGATTTATCTCAGGAATTCGAAGTTGCTTTAACATTTGAAAATCAATTAATGATATTGATGATTGATATAATTCATCACTTTAACAGATTAAAGGAGAAAATCATGTGATTATCTTAATACATGCAGAACTACTGTCTGATCAAATTAAACATCCATTCATGATACGTATTCTTAACAAAAGAGAACCTCTTAAACGGATAATGGTTTTTTTATCTTTACAAAAGCCTGCCACAAGGCTTGGTGAAAATTTTGAAAGCATTCTCCTTGGCACCAGGAAAATGGTAAGAATGTCTGCCACTAACACGTCTTTTCAGCAGTGCACTGGATGCCCTAACTAGCACAGTAATGTAGTAAGAACCACCAAATGGTATAAAGATTAGCAGAGAAGAAACTAAACTCATTGTTTACACATGATATGACTGTGTTCAGAATTTAAAAGATATGAATAAATCATTAAAACTAGTAACAGACATTTTTGGATATAAAATATTAACGACCAAAATGCTAGCCAGAAAGAGATTTAAATAGACATGCAAGAAGCCTTATGGAGAGAATTATAAAAACTTTATGGAACAATTATAAAACACTATTGAAAGACTGAAATAAGTGGAGAATATACTATCTTCACAGATCAGAAGACTGCATAATGTAATTACCTCCCGAATTGACCTACAGATTATAATGGTTCAAATGGTAAGAAATAAGAGTTATATGTGTATGTGGGTATATAACTTGTCAAGCTGATTCTAAAGTGAGCCTGAAAGTATGTAGGCCAAAATATTCTTGAACAAAACAAGGTGGATAATTTGGATAATTACATACACAGACAAATTGAAAGTTGTAATAATTAAGTTGGTGCTATTGGTACAAGGTTAGACCAGTGAACTAATGGAGCAAATGGAGCAAGGCCTTAAAAGATGGGAAGAGAAGTGACGCAATTTTTTCTCGATGAAGGAAAAAACAGGACATGGAAGATGTGGAATTTTTATTTCTTCCTACTTCCTTCCACTCTGCGTTCATTCCTTCCTTTAGAAAATCAATGAGTGTTTACCATTTTCCTTACATATGTGCTGGGCCTTGTGCTAAGTTGTTGGGATAGCAGGTAAAGAAGGAAAATCTGGTTCTTGCCTTATGGAATAGGAGGATGATTGTAAACTGGGGAAAACATTAATTGTATGAAGGAACCCAGCTTTAGATAATATGTTTGAGGAGGTTCTCTTGAAGAAGTTGACATGTAAGTGGAACTCAGAGGTTGAGAGTAAGTGAGCTAAGTGAAGACTAGAGGTGACATAAGTACAGGTGATATAGATCCTTAAAAGATAAAAGTATAGTATGCACACTTTATGTCAAATTTACAAAGGCTCGAATCCAGGAAAAGCTCTATGGGGAAGAGCTTTTGCGGGGAAGAGGGAACAGGCCTTTCTGGCTTAGAGCAAAGTGGGCAAGAAGAGATTGGAGAAATGGGCAGGGTCTGATTTTGCAAAACTTTGTACACCATCTTAAGGATTCTAGATTTTATTTTCAGAGCAATGGAAAAGCATTGAAAAGTTACTTGTAATAAAGTCCTAACATAAGGACTGTTGATAATAGGGGAAAGTGTGTGTGTGTGTGTGTGTGTGTTTTGGGTGGGTTGATTTAGGAAAGCTCTGTGTTCTATCTGCTCAAGTTTTTTTAAAATCTAAAACTGCCCTGAAAAATAAAGTCAAAACCATGAAATTGACCAGATAGGCTGTGTGCTTTTTCTCTAGTAATGCCCACAACTCAGGTTCAGGCATGGCAGAGAGAAATATATGACTTCAACTCTAGGTTAGGGTTTTGCTAAACACAAAAATGCAAAGGGAGATAGGGTAAAGGTGATTGAGTTTATTTCCACGGATGTAATGATACTGATGGACCATGACATCAAAGCCAGGTCTGAGGGAAGAATAGAGTCCAAGAAAGTGTGCAGTTGGTGGCTGTGATTAGGGAATTGTGAATTGGTCAGCATGTTAAGATCAGAAAGATGGGGATGGGAGGGGACATGCATCTGGAGAATTCTGTGGGACCACATTGTGAAGTAAACCTGCCTATTTTTGATTGAGACTTTTGACTTTGGAGAACAGAAGTATCACATAGACCTTAAAGCATCAAGCTTCTATTTTCCCAATGTACGAAAAATACTCTTATTTTATTAGAAAACTAACTGTGGGCCCTGATAGGGTATAGGAGGTGTGGAATTTTGCTCCCTTGATGACTGTGCATAGAGGTGAATTGACTGTTGATTTAGATGCCTTGTTACCATTTTCTAGATACTTAGAGAAATCTGTTCTTCTAAAAATATGGTTGAATTCTGATCCTCTAACTTTCCAGGCTATGGATAAAGAATACTGTAGGCTTCTGCCCTTCTCCTTCCTGTGATGGTGAGGGCAGCATTAGCTCAGGCAGATGCCATCCACCTGTGGTTTATAATGTAGATGTGTCTTGGAACTTGCTATATTTGACATGTAGTGTGTTTTTTTTTTTTAAATTGAATGAGTAGCAAATATTTAAATATTCACATAAAAGTTGGGATTTCTGTTTTTTAATGGGAAATTTTAAACTCTGACAATAATGGACAGGCCACCTCCCTGGCGTAAGTCTCACTGATTCCCATGTAAATCTTCCTCCCTGGAGTTGTGTGCAGTGTTGGGTCTACCCAGATGGGACTGAGTCATTTCTGTCTGTTTATCTGAGGCAAATATCCAGGCCAAAATCTCTTCTTTGACCAGTTCTATTTCATTTCCTGGAGGCAGTTGAGTTTGCCACCCTCAATCCAGTTAAATCAAGTCCAGGGGCTCACTGGGCCCCAAGCAGACCTTCTGTCCCAGCGTCTTACTGCTCCCCTGTGCCACATGGGCCCTTCAACCTCTGGATTGCCCAGCACTTGTCAGAACCTTTCAGCTAGCATTTGGCGAGATTGTGGGAACTCCTTCCTCCACTTTGTCACCTCCCCCCAAAACTAGACATTGGTCTCCCAGTTGACACTGAGAGAATCCTGAAGATCAGGAGCTCGTGCTAACTAAAGTGATGACATTTCTTTAGGCCTCTTGCCTCCCCGCAAAGAGTGGCAAGACACCAAACTTCCTCCAGATGGCTTGGGGACTTGGGAGAACTCAGTGATGCCTGATTGTTCTGGGAATCTGACAGATTTGGCTGACAAATGTGGCTCGGAGAAGAGGGTGGCCTGTGGGGCAATGGGACATAAGAGACTTAAGCAGGGAAACTTCTCCTGCAGAGGGTGTCCTGGAGCTGAGTTTGGAGAAGGACACATGTGGCACATGAGGCCAGTTGGAGGCAGCTTTGGGGTGTGTGTGAGGTATTGGGGCTGTGATTTAGGGCACCAAGGAATCAGAGAATGATCCCATTGAGGCAAGAAGAAGCTGGGACTCTGGAGACAGGCAACCTGGATTTGAACTGCAAGCCCATGGTTTGCTTGCTTAGCAACTGGGGGACTCTGGGGTCATCGTTCAACCACCATGTCTCAGTTTCCCTCATCTACCGAAAGGGATATTAAAAGCAGCTATCTCTCAGGGTTGTTGTGAGCATAAAATGAGGAACATTACATCGAGGGTTTAGCACTATGCCCAAAACATTGTAAGTGCTCAGTAAATGTTAGCTGGTATGGTTATCATTGCAAGTGCTATTTGATAAGGGAACTTGGGGTAGATGAGGGGTCCAAGGCCCAGAGAGGAGAAGGCATGTAGCAATTTTGAGTCAGTATAAAGCTATGACCACACACCCAAGTCTCCAGGCTCCCAGGAGCCATGGCCTTCCTCCCTCTCACAAGGACAGAAAAGGAAGGGGACTGGTATGTGGTAGGGGTTTCAGACAGTGCTCCCAAGGGTGAGCTGCCCTGAATCTGGTTGGGAGTGTCCCTAAGTTGCCAAGAGAAAACATTACCAAGCGGAAGGTCCGCAGCACAGACAGACTTCCCTTCTTGGCCATGCCCAGCTCCAGCAGGCTCACAGTGACGATGATGCAGTCAAAGATATTCCACTTCTTCTGGAAGTAATAGTAGGGGTCAAAGGCAATGATTTTGAAGACCATTTCAGCAGTGAAAAATATGGTAAAGACCTGGGGATGGAAACAAGTTTTCATCACAGTGAGGTCTTTGAGGTCTGGGGCAATGACAGAAAGGTCAACAAGTAAATGTTTTGTTTACAAAATAGCAAGTCCCCTCATCTTATTTTTATTCAGTTTCTGTATTATCTGGGGGCTTCTGAGGATTGGTTACAGGAATAGTCAATGTGCTAGAACAGAGACATTTCTAAACAGTGCTCAGGAAATGTGCATTAGAACCCACATTTTTGTTTTTCTACATGAGTGATGGTAAGAGTGGAGTAAGTAGATAGTCAAGAGAATAATTATTATTGTATAATTGTGTCCATGATGGGTCAGTTGGGTTCGGTAGTTAAAAAGCATGGGTTGTGGGACAACATAGACCCAGAAAAAATGTCAGCTCATCCACTCCCTAGTTTGCGTAAGTTTGGACAAGTAATGCATCCTTTGGTACCTTGATTTTCTCATCTGTATAATAGGCATAAAATGAGCTAAGAATTGTGCAGTTCTTAGCAAAGCATCTGGTAGATAGTAACTCATTAATAAATAATAATAATTAGCAAGAACAACACACATAGCCTCTTTTCAGCTCTGAGCATCTAGGTTGTCTTAAATAAGCCAGAATTCTGACGTTCAGAGAGGCCAGGACTAGGCTTAGGCCACACAACAACCAGCAGGGAAGGGAGACAAGTAAAGGAAGAAAGCAAAGACCAGGGATCATGTGGTTTTCCCTCACATGCTCTCATTCAAGCCTCTCACCTGCCCAGGAAACAGGCGATTGCATCCCTCTTGCAGAGAAGAAAACAGATTAAGAGTTTAAGTGACTCATCTAATGCTGTAAGACTGCAACCATGCAATTCAAGCAGTATCCATATTGAGTGTCCTCTGTAGGCAAGCCAGTATGGTGTGGTGGGGGAAGGAGTGAGGTCCTGCATCTTCCAGAGACCTGGATCAAGTCTGGCTCCACCAGCATCAGCTATGGAATCTTGGGCAGGATCCTTAATCTCTCTGAGCCTTAGTGCTCTCTTTTGCGATGATAACCTTACAGTCTTGTGATGCTGAGTATGAACAGTAACATTCATAAAGCACCTGATTCCACAGTCCCTAACTCCCACGTTGCAGACTGGCACCAATCCATGGCTTGTTAGGAATCAAGCTGCACAGCAGGAGGTGAGTGGTGGGTGACTGGAGTTTCATCTGTATTTACAGATGCTCCCCATGGCTCACATCACTGCCTGAGCTCCACCTACTGTCACAGCAATAGTGACATTAGACTTTACCCTTCTGTAAACTGTGCGTGCGAGAGATATAGGTTGCACACTCCTTATGAGAATCAAACCCCTGATGATTTGAGGTGGAGCTGAGCTCTGGGGAGTGGCTGCAAATACAGATTATCGTTAGCATAGAGATTTGACCACACAGAGACCATAATATATCAATTGCTTGCAGACTCCTACCAAAAACACTCCCTCACCTACTCATGGAAAGACTGTCTTCCACGAAACCAGTTCCTGGTGCCCAAAATGTTGGTGACTGCTGACCTGACTTACCAGGCACCAAACACATGTAGCAAAGGCTTCCTTTCTTTTTAAAGATGTCACTGTGCTCTGACACAGGGGGAAAGGGCATTTATCTCTCTTGCCTTAACGTCTCCAGCTGTAAAATGAGGTTGTAGGCTCAAAGATCTATTCCATAAGGGCCCCTGTAGTCAAGGCTAACTTCTTGGAAATGAGCATTTTTCCTCTATTTCCACTTTTTCTCCTCACATCAACTTTAAATAGAACACGATCTCTTATCCTAGGCACTGCCAAAATATAAGGTATGATGATTCTGCAGTGTCCTAGCATCTACTGCAATCCCCTTCACAGCCTGGGTTATGGGGAAGAATAGTCACCTTTCCTCTGGAACCCCTGTTTCTCAGGTAGGCCACCTCCACTTGCTCACACACTCACACACATAATATGGCAGTTCTGTGGAGTAGTTTAGCTCAGGGGTTAAGAAGTGTGAGCTTGGGAACCATTCTGTCTGGCTTCAAATCCTGGTGTGTTCACTTACTGACCTGTATTCTTGGACAAATTAATTTAGCCTTCTATGCCGAGGCTTTTCATTTGTGAAAGGGGATGAGAGTGCCTACCATATAGGGTTGTTATGAAAATAAAATTTGATGATCCATGGGAAGCATCTGAGACCATGTCCAGCCTTGAGTAAGTATTCTAAGTATTCAAATTAAGTTGGCTATTATTCTTATTATTATTCCTATGGGTGGGGATTGGAGGCACTTGCTCTTCCTCTGAGTTAGATTCTGGTTTTGGCATGTATTAAAATCCAGTATGGACTGTATCTTGTTAAAAGCAATCATGCTAACAAATAATGGAGGAACATTTAAGGTAGCATTATGTCTAAACTAGGTGCAAAAGAAAAGTTCTGACTCCCTGATGCTTTTGTTTCAACAGCAAACGTGTTTCCATGTTTCCTCCTCTCCATTGTCTTCCCCTACTTTCCCCCACTCTTTCTGTCCTTAAGCGACAGTGCTGAAAATCATGCCCACTGATAATTGCAGTAATAAAAGTAATTAAGCTTGAAGGAAGCTCACAAATCCATAGATTATCTTTAAATGGGAAAGTGACATTTATCTTCATGTCAGGGTAAAGGCAACTAAAAACCAGAGAATTCAAATGGTTGACCTATGTCCTGTAAAAGGCGACTAGCTGCCTATAATTCAGGGCTCTCCTGGTCCACTTTCCTGAGCTTGTTCACCTCAAATCACTTCCCATCAGATTAGCCTGTGTCCTGCAGACTTAACCTCCTGAGCCCAGTGTCCGCACATCTTGCACTGATGCTCTGCTATCAGCTAGCTAGGTCAACATATTAATGGACAGGGTCATCCCTCTACCCCTACCCCCAGCCATGACCATGCAGCAGACCACTCACAATGTTGCCTATCTGGAGCATGGCTTCAAAGGCAGCGCTCATGCGATGGTGCTCCATGGCCATGAAGAGTGTGTTCACCACGATGCACAAGGTGATGGTGAGCTCTGCAAAAGGGTCCGTCACAAGCTCAAAGAGAGTTGTCTTGAGCTTCACCCATGTGGGGCAGCACTCCCAGATCAGATACTTCTGAGCCAAGGTAGTCAAGCAGGGTGGGCACCTCTGTTCAGACTCCTCGAGTTCTGCGTTACAGAACAATGACAATTGTCAGCCATGTGTCACCCTGGACCCCCATCCTGTGGTCATGCCCTAAACCTTGGTTGTTTTTTTTTTTGTTTGTTTGGTTGGTTTTTTGTTTTGTTTTTTTGCTGTTTTTGGCTGGAGCTGGGTTTGAATCTGCCACCTCCAGCATATGGGGCCGGTACCCTACTCCTTTGAGCCACAGGTACCGCCCTAGACCTTGTTATTTTTAAAGACACCTCCAGTGTCTTGATTTTAGCCCTCCATCTCCCTGGCTACCATTTCCTAATTTTTGAGCTCCTTTACTCCTTCCACTCCAGTCCAATCTCTATCCCCATCCAGTCCTTCAAACTGCTGATTTTACATATTTTCACTGACCATTATCAATGTCATGTTTTTATTTCATCTTTTTCCTACCACTAAGTCTCCAACACATCTGCAAGTCTACCCCATATTTTGCTTTCATGCCCCTCACAGTGCCTAGATAGCCTGACCTCTCCTTGTGAGGGGCCTCTCTCTCTTTCACCTCCCCAGGGCCTGCATCACCCCTTTCTCTCCTGTCTAGACCATTCTCATCAGCATTCTCAATTGTGTTAAATGCTATGAGAGAGAGGCAGAATGACGTGAGGACTAGAAACAGGTGATTTTAATTTGGAAAAGGTAAAAGCCAGATTCCTGAAGCTACAGAGAGAAATGGGTGAGAAAGTGAAGGAAGTTAAGTGTAGATAACTTGCAAGGAATTTTGCTGTAGAGAGAGCAATAGATGAAGGAGAGCATGGGGTCAAGGCACACCTTTCCCAGAATTGAGATGTAACTAAAACATGCTTACATGCAATGAGAATGGTCTAAAAAGTGACCAAAGCTCCTGGATTCCTTTGAAGCTTTGTTTTGCCTCACCTTTCTATAGCATTGTCTCTCTTGGCCTTTCTATTGTTCCTAAAGAGATGTGGACACTTGGCTCTGCCTTGTATTCTTCTGTGTCTTCTCCTATTTCTGTGCATTCCTTCTCCTCCGCTGGCTCCATCTCTTTTTCCCATTAAACATTGTAGTTCTCTGTAGACCTACCCCTGCCCCAGACCTCTTCTCTTCTTACTTGATCCATTCTATGTCACCCCATCCATTTGCTCTTTTTCAAAATTACCATCTATATTCAAACTGCTTTCAATACATACCTCTTGGCCACCCTTGTCTCTAAGTTCTAGACTCATTTGTTACAATGGCAACTTCCTACTGGACATCTCTACCTGGATGTTTCAAGGGCACCTGGCACCCAACATGTTCCAGACTCAACTCATGATCTTCCCTTTTTATCTTCTCCGCACGAAGCCCCTCCTCCCTCTATGAGTTGCTGCGCTTGGATGCCTTTAGCTGCCTATGGCAGACCATATTCATCATCAAGTCCTGAAACTTATGCCCCTTTGTTAGCTCTCAAATCCTTCCATTTTCCATCATCCCCACTGCCACAATCCCAGAATGCCATCCCAAGACGGCACTCCCATCTTGCACCTAATTTCCTCCTGAATGGCTTCCTTGACAATACAACTCCCCTCTTAATTCCCCTCTCCATGAAAACTCTAAGTAACCTTTGTAAAATGAAAATGTAGCTCCCCCTGCCTCCAATCTTTTAGTGGTACCCTCGTTGGTCTTAAAATGAAGTCCCTTATCCTTAACATGGTCTAGGAGGTTCTTTGGATCTAGCCCCACTAATCTCTCTATCCTTATTTTGAGAACGTCCCTTCAATGTTCTCTATGTTCTAGCTACATTAGGCTTTTTCTTTCCTCCAAAAATTATTCTCTCTTCTGCTTCAGGGGCTTTGCAGTCCTTTTGGCCTGGAATATTTCCCTGACCCCTGGACTAAACTTGCTGCATCTCCCCTAGCATCCTGCACTTCCCCTTTCAGACACTCTGTGCTCCCATACTGACTTGTCCATTTCTTTCTCTCCCGCTAAGCATGATGGAAGAGACTCAGTTGTGCTTACTACTGTGATCCTCCTTCTGATCTTCTGGTTTGGGCCATTGTCAAATCTGTTTGTGTACCAAGTATATAGATGGTTCACATGTCTTGAGCTCTTGAGTGAATTTCCAAGCTCTTGCTGGTTCAGGCCAAAGTTTCTATTGTGCAGTCACTCTCAAAGAGGTAGGTAGCCTTGATAAATTCTACTACAACTCAGACAGCATAAAGTGCCCTTCATGTATCCCATGGATATAACATGGACCCAGAGAATATTCTGTGCCTTATGCTCTGAAAACGTTGACATCTTTACCTAACCTAAGGTCACCTTTCCTAGACTTTCTTTAAAATGTCATTGTTTCTCTTACCTTTCCTAGTCTACTCTTTCCTAGACCTGAAGGGAAGTATGTCTTACTCCAAGGTATCTGACTGTTCCTCATTTTTATTAGTTCACATTAATATAAATTTGCATCATTCTCCAAATATCATCTCTGTGCATCACACTCATTCACTGTTAATTCAAGAACTGTTTAGTGCCTACTATGTGCCATGCATTGCTCCTCAAGGTATTGGAATTCCAGCTGTGAGCAAACCAGACACATCTCTGCCCTCATGGAGTTTACACCTCAGTGAATAATCATAATCAACATGTGATAAGCATTTACTTTGTGCCAGTCATGGTTCTAAGTATTTAGCTTGACCTCATTCATTTAATCTTCACAAGACTCTACATGATAATTATATCTATTTAATAAGAGAGAACCCTGAGGAACATAGTAGTTAATGGACCTACAATGTAGATTCTATAAGGTGTATATCAAGTTCACCCCTGAGTCCCTAGCACCTGGTGCAATGCCACATGCGTAACAGGTGCTAAACAAATGTTTGTTGATGATTGAATAAATGAAAAGAGAGGGAAGGAGGAAACTTAACAGTTTGGGGAAATAAATGAAAAAGCAAAGTGTATTTAACATTTTCTATTTGATGAGTAATAACAAAGAAAAAAAATCCAAGGAACTTACCTGGTCAATAAAAAAATGGTGGGCATAGCATCTTGGTGAAGTTCTAGTGCAGCCATGAAAAGGTGTTAGAAGTATAGATGCTAATATGATAAATAGTGATTATTAAATAATGATCAATGAGAAAAAATAACATGAGGGAGTCTATACATACTACTGTTGAGAAATGGGTACACATTTCTCAAAACACAGACATAGGTATGCAAAAAATGTAGGTCAAGGGTTTTCCATCAGTCCTATGCTTGGATTCAGTTTAAACTTCAAGTCCCCAACATGGGAACTTTTTTTTTTTTTTTTGGTTAAGTCAATGTTTGCTACTATTGCATTGTTGGAGGTAGTATCAGAAGTATATTTTACTTGAGTCATAGTTCCCCTCTCATCTCTGGTTGGAGGGTCTGTGAAGATGGCTCTACCTTTGGCCTTTCTAGATTCCCTTTTGGAATCCTACTTGTTTCCTTCCATGCCATTCCTTGGGGCAAAGTCATCATCCAGCTACTTTCCTGCCATTGTGGAGCCACAAGGTTCTTTCTGAGGCTGCCTAAGCCCTTCTCAGATCCAGGTACATTACTGGCCAGTCCTACTCTATAGTTTCCATGCCAGGCTGGTATGTGGGTCTCTCTCTGACACTTTCTACCTCTGGCTTAACCTAAAAAGTAAAGCACGGATTGGCTCTGTTTTCAAATCCTACAAACATTTTTGGGGTTTCTATTGTTTATCACACTTTTTGGAGGAAAGCACACAGGGCCCTGTATCCAGCACTCTTATCTCAGCTCCTTTGTCACTCGTCTAGCCCAAGACAATTTGATTTGTGTAGGGGGGATAGATAACTGGATATGACTAAGGCAAAATAAAAACTGGATTAGAATAGGCCTCACGGTCAGGGTAAAGAGGATGGAATTATGCTGTCTGGGAATTTGTGTGGACAGGTGATCATGACCTATTGCCATCACCTTCCTCCCCACCTTGGCTTAGAACTTAAACACATCCCTGTAGAGATTGAGTGGATTCCTGCCTGATGGGCAGAACCCTGAATTGACAAAGATTTAGTTAAATGGACTGATTCATTTACTTAAACTTCCTTCCAATTTTCAGCTTAATGGGGGCTTGAGACAGAAATTAAGTTACAACTGTGAAAGTTACAGCCATGAAAAATGTCAGGATAAATTTGCCATATCAGAAAATTAAAGAAAGTTAAATTTCTTGCATACCTGAGAGGTGGTTTGGAATTCCCTGGTGACTGCTAGATCAATTTTAAAAATCTAGTTTCATAAATACATACAATAGCAGCTGAACTAGAGCCTTTAATTATCTGGATTCTTTTGGTTTTGAAAAGCTATGTACATAAAAAACTACTTTGATAAAGGACAACGGGGTCCAGAGCATGAGAAGGAGGAGTGTTTAGGACCCCAGGACACAGATATAGGACATTCCCTAACCTGTGCTTCTCACATGGAGACTCACAATGTCACAGTAGGTGGATGTTCCAATGAGAAGTACCTACCTTCAAGGACAGAAGTTATGATACTGACAACACTCATTGCCCTTTGGGCTTGGAAAGGTTCGTTCAAGTATTCTGCTGACAAGAAGGTCTTCTTCTGTTCTGCATCAAAAGCCTGCTGAGACACAAACAGAGTCAGGACACTCACCCAACCTGAAGTCTTCAGTAGCAAAGATAGACCATTCGACCTTGTATTGGCCAGTCTCACATAAAGTCATGTGTCACTTAACAATGGAATATGTTCTGAAAAGGGCATCATAAAGTGATTTTGTTGTTGTAGAACATCATAGAGTGTTTTTACACAAGCTTGGGTGATTTATCCTACCACACAGGTAGGCTGCATGTTTATTGCTCCTAGTCTACAAACTTGTACTGCATGTTAATGTATTGAATACCATAGGCAAGTGTAACACAATAATAAGTACTTGTGTATCCAAAAATATATAAATGGAGACAAGATATAGTAAAAATATGGCATTATAATCTTATGGGCCACCATCATATATGTGTGTATGTGGCCCGCCATTGACTAAAATGTTAGGTGGCTCATGACTATATTTGTGAGCTTCCCAGTAAAGCTATGATCCTCTGAAGGAGGATCAGGGGAAACAAGCCTGGTGCTTGAACTAGGGGTAAGAGCTCAGGCAGGCGGACCAGAACATAGAGCTGGAATGGAACCAGAGCCCAAGTTGACAGCTAATGTGGTGACCTGGGGTTACCTGAGGCTCTGCGAACTCCACAAAAAACCCTGGACACCAGAGGGGAGACAGGAATGCCTCGAGGTTCTGTGGAAGCTGTAGGAGCAGTGGGCTACACAGCCATTATGAGACTTCCTTTGGGTAGTACATGTGATGTCTACGTACAGTTCCTACTCTATAGTGAACTTCCCTGACTTGCCTTTTTTTTTTTTAAATTAAATCATAGCTGTGTACATTAATGCAATCATGGGGTACAATGTGCTGGTTTTACATACAGTTTGAAATATTTTCATCAAAGTGGTTAACATAGCCTTCATGGCATTTTCTTGTGTTATTGTGTTAAGACATTTATATTCTACATTTAGTAAATTTCACATATACCCTTGTAAGATGCACTATAGGTGTGGTCCCATCACTTACCCTCCCTCCACCCATCCTCCTCCTTCCCCTCCCCTCCCTCTCCCCTTTCCCCATATTCTTGGGCTATAATTGGGTTATAGCTTTCATATGAAAGCTATAAATTGGTTTCATAGTAGGGCTGAGTACATTGGATACTTTTTCTTCCATTCTTGAGATACGTTGCTAAGAAGAAAAAAGTCTCCATCTTTCTTTAAGGATGCATAATATTCCCTGGTGTACATATACCACAACTTACTAATCAATTTGTGGGTTGATGGGCACCTGGGCTTCTTCCAAGACTTAGCAATTATGAATTGGACTGCAATAAACATTCTGGTACAAATATCTTTGTTATAATGTGATTTTTGGTCTTCTGGATATATACCTAGTAGAGGAATTGTAGGATTGAGTGGCAGGTCTATTTTTAGATCTCTAAGTGTTCTCCAAACATCTTTTCAAAAGAAATTATTAGTTTGTATTCCCACCAGCAGTGTAGAAGTGTTCCCTTTTCTCCATGTCCACGCCAACATCTCTGGTTTTGGGATTTTGTGATGTGGGCTAATCTTACTGGAGTTAGATGATACCTCAAAGTGGTTTTGAATTGCATTTCTCTGGTTTTGGGATTTTGTGATGTGGGCTAATCTTACTGGAGTTAGATAATATCTCAAAGTAGTTTTGATGTGCATTTCTCTGATGATTAAGGATGATGAGCATTTTTTCATATGTCTGTGGGCTGTGTGCCTGTCTTTTTCAGAGAAGTTTCTGTTCAAACCCCTTGCCCACCTGGAGATGGGATCACTTGTTTTCTTGCTAATGTGTTTGAGTTCTCCTTGACGTCCCTTCTTATAGGCCTATTTTGTTTCCCAACGTACAACCCAAATCTAGTTCCACACAGTCTTTCTGTCTTCAGGGAACATTTGTGTGTCTTGATTGTGTAGCATTACTTGTCTGCAATAGACTAAATGTTTGTGTCCTATCAGATTTTATATGTTGAAATCCAAATCTATGGTGTGATGTTATTTGGAGATGGGGCTTTTTGGTGGTGATGTGTTCAGGTCATAAGGGTAGGACTCTTATGAATAGGATTAATGTGCATATAAAAGAGACCCTAGAGAGCTTTCCCTTGCCTCTTCCACCATGTAATGGCACCATCTGCCAACTAGGGTTCTTCTATGTTAGGCACGTAACTGTAGTCCTGAGCTTGGGGAGTCCAAGGCCCACAGCAGCTGATTCAGCACTGCAGAAACCATTCAGAGTTCAAATTCAGTAAGCATTTATTGTGTAGCTACCATTAGTGAAGCTCCTAGGTATACAGTAAACACTGAACGAATGTAAGGAAAGTTTAGAAAGTTTCTAACCATGAGGACTCAGCAAATGACACTAGTAGCTACCACTTATTGTTATTTGTCAGACACGTATAAAAATAAAGGCATTTTATTATTTTATTTAACCCTTCATCTAATTATAAACCTTTTTACATGTTGAGACAAGGAAGCTTGGGAAATTTAAGAGACTTGGTAAAGATGATTCAGTTGGTAAATGGCATAACTGGATCTGAAACCCAGGTCTATGCAACATGGAAGGGCTTAAACAGCTAATATTTTCCTAGCTGATTTAACTAGAATGATTAAATTTCAGAATAGCTAGAAATGGGACAATCTTGGGAATAGTTTAAAAAGGGGGGGTCTCATCAGAAGAGAGGCACAAAACACCTTCAATTAGGCAACTCCCTAACTGAGCCAGCCCTGCAAGCTGGCTTTGACTTTAGGACTTCCTTTCAGTGATTCTCTATTTGCCCTTGACACTTACTCGCCACCTTCTCTGCCCTGCTCTGTGCCTTGTACAGAATGCACCACCCTCACTCTGCAGTTCTATCAAGTTCAGCCAATAGGAGGTGTAGTCAGGACATCTGAGAATGGAAGGAGATATAAGTTAGGCAATTACCCTTGGCTTCTTCCATGCTGGGTCTTGGCTGGGTAGCAGCTGTTCCCCCTCTACCTAAGATTACCAGTTCTATTAGGAAGACTCTGACACATGGCTACAGCTCCTTCTGCATTCTGATTCTGCCTTCCTTTTACCCCTTCAGACTACATGTGTATCACCTCCCTACACTGCTGGTCTGCAGATGATTCACTGTCCCTTACTAGTTCCCTGAGCCTAGCCTATGCCTTTGTAAATATTTTATTAAACTCTCCCCCTCTTGCCCATTGGAGTGATCCATCTGTTTCTTGCTGGGACCTTGAATCATATGGCATCAAATCAAGGATATTTTGGAAGACTTATCTGAGTTATATAGAACCACATATCATTCTCTTTACAATTCTGTTTTTAAATTTCTATGTATCTCTGGTTAGCCAGAGAGGGCAAATGAAAAACCCTAGAAGCATCATTATGGAAACAGGATGGAGAACTCAAGTTAAATTACAGCTCCCAATCCAATGAGGAGTCTCTGTTTTTCCATTGCACTTTGCAATTATTCTATTAGAGTGCTGGTCAGTTAGTCACTGTTCCCCAATTTGGGCATTTTGGCAAGCTATTTCTTCTTTAAATAAAGTAAAGAACATCTTGCTTCTACTAAGATATGTCCTGAGACCCTCTCAGAATTTTTCTGGGTCCCATTTGCCCAACCTAGAGTAGTTTGCACATAATTATAGGCAGGAAGAGAAGGGCCTTCAGTATTTCTCATACTCATTTAGAGACCAAGAAGGTCTATCTCTAAAGCAGTGAAGATGAGTGGGGAAAGAAAAAAGATAGAGAAGAAATAAGGAGTCAAATGAAAAATAATCTGCATCACTGTATTGTACAGTAAACCTGAGGTCAACTCAGTGTCTCTCAGGTCTCACAGTCCCATCTGTATAGTGGCTGTAGGTTGGGAGGTATTGAATAGAATGATGGCTAATGAGACTTTCCATTGATGACACTCAGGGCTTTTTGGCCCATAGCCTGTACCTGGAAGGCAACTTGAGAGAGTCTGGAGGATTCATAAACTTACCGGGACTTCAACGGCTACAGGCTCAAGGTCACTAGTGGACAGGGTGAGGTGTCCATCTTCTCCATGCTTGGACCCAGAATTAGTGGTTTGAGGCAGTGGGCTCCTAGGGAGGGGCCCAAGGGGCCCTTGCTGGCCAGCACCCCCACCCAGCAGCAGAGAGCCTCGATGGCTTTCGTGGTCTCCAGTAACAACTCCATCATCTGTAACTCCATCAGGAAGTGAGAGATCTTGGGCCAGACCCCGGAAATGGAATACACTGCCATGGCTAGCCCGGCGCCTTCCAGAGGTGAGACCTAAGAAAGACTGGGCATTAATTGCCCCAAAGGAATAGGAGAGAAGGCAGGTTGGAATCTAGTCCTCTGCCAAATCTAGAGCTCACTATTTCCCTCCACTCACTCCCATTTCCCTTCCCTTATTTTCATGACCTTCCAGAGGCTAGATAAAGGAATAGATATCTAAGGGACATTTTAGGTGGACATGGAAAGGTAACAGGAAAAAAGGAACCTGGGAAAGGCCATAGGAGAAAAGAGAATACAGAGTGCAAGTAGGCCTTCATGGCCTAAAATATGTCAGAGGACAACCTTGTCACCTGGATGAGTCAGGTGTTAGCCTTTGGCCACAGGGCTAGACAAAGCAGTCTTAAGTTCCCATCTCCACAGGAAAAGTTGTGACCTAAGGAGACTACCATGCACACTAGTATTAGAATAAACTTGATGAGTGGTTGTTGAATGAATGAGTGCACTTCACAGTTTGAAAATTAGGTTGTACAACTCATAAGATCCATTCTGTATAAGTTTGAGAGTTTGAATTGCAAAAAGGTAGATAAGAGCTTTACAGTGTAATGAATTTTCAGGATCCCTTGAGACAAACTTTGAAAGATCAACAATGGAGAGATTGAAGGAAGAGTTGCAGCCTAATTTCCTAGAAGAATAATGCTATTCTTCCAAATCAATAAACATTTCCCATCAAAATCTCTCATTGAGGGAACTATGTGGCTTACAGTTGTCAGAGAAAAAGAGCTAATTCATAAGTCCAGAGCCCCCAGAGAGTTAGTGGTCTGGGTTAGTGAATTCCTATGATCATTGTGAGAACTTGACCATAACAAACCAACAATTCTGTCCTCAGGTCATATACGGTATTTCTAAATTCTAAACATTGACTTCATACCAAACTCTGATTATACTATTTGATTCCCCCCTCCTTAATTCCTTTTATTTACTAAACTACAAAAGTGGAGCATCTTGCCAATTGGAATCTCTTTACTTATCCCCTTAGATTACAGAACCGAAGTTTCTTTTCTTAATGATTGTTTGGAAATAATTATTGCAAGCCAATGCTTGCAATCAATATTTCTTAATTCCTGTTTGGCAATAATTATTGCAAGCCTCATATTATCAATAGGGTACTCTTTGCCTAGAATACACATCCAAGGACTACAAAACTCATAGAAATCTACAAATCCTTTCCACTTTTGAAGCAAGGGAGCAGAAATGGAAAATACATTTTAAAGATGGGGACCTGACTTATTTGCACTATAGCACCAAGAAAACCAATGAAAAAACTGGAAAGAAAAATTTGGTCCCATATTTAATAGCCAGAGATTCCTTCTCCATTAGTTATTTTCAGAATTAATCTATTGACAAATGATGGACAATGTCTTCTGAGTCTAGGCACTAGGATTGCCTTAAAGTACATCATCCAAGTGGGCCAACTTGTCTCCTGTGGGTTTCTGGAAATCCCTGCTATGTCTCTTCTATGTCTAACCCCCAACCTTTACCTCATTGCTATTGGTCAGAAAATGGTTTTATATAAAAACTACCTAAGGTCTATTTACCTTAGATGAACATAACTGGGAAAAGAGGAAGGGGATGCCTTCCCGAATGGGCCCCAATCAATCAGTTGGCATTGAAGAGCTGCCCACACAGCAACTTCTTGTCTTTGCATGCATATATACATTCTTTTTTAAAAAATTAAATCATATCTGTGTACATTAATGCTATCATGGGGTACAGAGTGCTGTTGCTATATACCATTTGAAATACTTTCATCCAACTGGTTAACATAGCCTTCATGTCATTTTCTTATTATTGTGTTAAGACATTTATATTCTACATTTAGAGAGATTCACATGTACCCTTATAGGATAAACCATAGGCGTAATCCCACCAATCACCCTCCCTCCACCCATCCTTCCCACTCCCCTCCCCTCCCTCTCTCCTATAGATTCTTTGTGCCTAGAAAATAGTCTTCCTCAAACTCTCCCAAGTCTTCAATTATAATATTAGAGAAACCTCTACTCTTTATTATTTATCTCACTTATCCCTCCCTATAGGAAGC
>NW_003852477.1:612005-648338 GCF_000181295.1 Otolemur garnettii
TAGTCATCTCTTTATACCAAGTACAATAAACAGTTCCTCTTTTTTCCTTTTGAAGGTAATCCTCACTGGAGAGAAAAGAATATTCACCAAATCATTATTGGACAACCAGGTGCTAATCTCTATGAGGATGACTGAATAGGGAAAATTAAAGCCCAATTCATATCATTGACATTTTTATGGAAGCTGTGATTCATCCTGTTCAGTGATTGCCAAAGCCCTAGCCAAATACCCTATAAAACATTGTCTAAACTGTGTCCCAGGCATGCCAGGTGCTTGCTCAGAAGAGACAGAGCAAGAAAGAGAAGGACACAGATGCAAATAAATGAAGAAGTGTGGGTGTGTCACTGAGGTCTGTGGGCATGCAAGTGTGTCTGTGTATGGATAAGAACACACAAATCTGGGGACTGGAAAGATGGTGTTGCCAAAAAGTAAAACATCTTTTAGGTGAGCACAGAAAAAGAGATTGAGAGAGAAGTGTGATGAAGAAGACCTGAAAAATAGCCATACGGATCTCCTTTTCCACACTATTATTATGGGAACCACTCACCCAGAAAGGAGATACTATCTCTCCGGCGCATAGAAAGGCATATTTGGGGTCCTCAGAATTTTCAAGGAGTGGTAAAGTGTTGGAGGAAACTTGGTAAGGGAAGTTGGAGTGAAAATCTTGGAGTTGGAGGAATAAAGTCATTATGAGAGAAACATAATTTCCACAGGGTCTGAGATGAGATACTGAAGCCATTCCCAGGTTGGACTGCGTCATAGAGATGACTGCTGAGATCTGCTTCCTGTACCCACAACAGGTGAAAGTTTAAGCTGCAGGGCTTGAGGCATGAGGTCAGAAATTATAACCCGTAAATATATGCAATTACAATGTATCTATTAAAAACAAACAAAAATCCCTTCCCTGCGTTATAGTCACCTTTGCAAAAATAAATTTGCAATAAAGATAAAAGCAAACAAACAGAGCAGTGCCTGTGGCTCAAAGGAGTAGGGAGCTGGCCCCATATACTGGAGGTGGTGGGTTCAAACCTGGCCCCATTCCCCCCCCCAAAAAAACTGTAAAAAACAAACAAACAAAAATATTTGATGCTTCAGGAGGAAAAAAATTGTGAATAACTTCAGTACCATGGACAGAGAAGCCCTAGCTTTAGAACTGCAGATGAGCATGTGAGGGAAACTGACCTTTGATGTCCACAGACACCTCAAGGTCAGCATACTCAATATGCACTTCCCATCTTCCCTAAAACCAAGGGTTCCTTTTCTAGTTCCCTTGTCTTAGAACTGGCATCTTTCTAATTGCCCAGTCCTGAAACCTGGGAGGCATCTTGAATTCCTCTCTCCTTTTTCCCCATTCCTCAGTCCCAATCTTGATCCTCTCTCTTGAATAATTCTTCTGTCCTATTTAGACCACCACTGAGAAGGGGTGTTTGGATTACTAAAACATCCCTTTAGTCTCTGTACCTCTAGCTATCTCCCTGCGACCACCTTCTTCCCACTTCAACCCATTGTCTACAACAGTTGCAAAGCTGGGTAATATTTAAAGCACAAACTTGAGCCCCTTACCATTCTGCGCTGGTTGTAAGGGTCAGGTTGGGGTGATTTGTTATCATCTGTAGATCCCTGTGAGACTCTTGGCTTCATTCTGTGCTTTCTTTCATTGGCATTTTTGGAGGGTAAAGTTGATTCATTGTGGGAATGGAGAGAGGCTGTGTCAATCTTCAGTGCTGCCAGCACCTGAGAAGAGGGATCACCAGTTGCAGCCAAAAGTACCTGTTTGGGCTTAGTGTAAATGTGTCCCCAGCATGAGTGTGAGGGGTCTGAAACAGAGATAAAGGTCTAGGACCTGAGTGGGGATGGGATTAGAATATGACAAAAACACCCACTGCTATATAACACCTCCCTCACTCAGACCCTATAGCTCTCTGTTGAGGCACTACTCAGGTCCCTTTTACCAGGTCTGCACATCCCTCCAACCCAGGCTGCTTGTATGATCACTGCTAATGGCTCAGACCTGTAGCATTCTGTAGAAGATTTCTACCTCCTGGGGTAGGTATGGGGATATGATAGGCCAGACCCCTTGTCTCAAGGTAGGGCTAGTGTGGTACAAGTCCTTGGGCTTGCTCTAGAGCTCCCCTTGGGATCAGGCCAAAGCCAGTCTCCAGCTGCAACTACTCCTTGTTTAGCTCCACCTGCTGTTTCCTTCTTTCACTTCCTTCTGAGAGCACATCCTCAATAAATCACTTTCACAAGAATCATCATGCAGGTTCTTTTTAAAGAAAACCTGACCTAAGATAGTTCTTGAGGTGAGATAAATCCTCCTACAGTTCCCTAGGATGGCAGCCTTATCTAAGTGGCTGGTCCAGTTCTTTGTCCAAGAACATAGTCTACAACTGACTTCACAATGCTTCTGCCCCTCACAAACCTCCTGCTCCTTCCGTAGAATCTCAAGGGCTTCCTGGAACTTCTTCTCTTTTGCTTCAATTTCATCAATGGTCGCCTGGTTCTGCTCCTCATATGCCATAGTGACTACAGCTAAGATCAAGTTTACCAGGTAGAAAGATCCCAGGAAGATGACAAGCACAAAAAAGACCATATAGAATTTCCCAGAAGCCCTCAGGGTCTGCAGATTCAAGGGAAAGAAGAGAGACATGTACCCATAGCATATGGCCCCCAAAAGTTAAGTCAGACTCCTTCAGGAAAAAATGTAGTCATGCAGCCTCCAGCCAAGTCTGTATAGGGACATGCAAACCCACCAGCTTCCACCCAAGTCTGTATAGGGACATGCAAATCAATACCTGCTGGTAGAGGCGTTCCCAGGAGTCTTGTGTCATGAGACGGAACAGTGAGAGGAAAGCCCAAACAAAGGAATCAAAGCTGGTGTAGTTAAAATCTGGGTTGTCAGAAGTTTTAAGGCATATATAACCATCAGGGCAGTGGCTGTAGCAAGAACAGAGAAGGCCATCTATTGCACAGTTTCTGCCTATGGGGTGGGGGCAAAGCAGTTTGGGACTGCAGAAAGACCACAGGGTCTGAAGTCACCAGAGTTCAAGGCCTAGCTTTCTACTTACTAGCTGGACGCTTAGCCTTTTGAGGTCTCAGTTTCCCTCATCCATAAAATGGAGATGCTAATACTTGGACCTCAGAATTTCATGCATAGGGGAATAGTCTGGGAAAAGCCAGCTGACTGAACAAAAATGATCCCATAAGGTGTCGAGCTCTGCAAGTTCACACCAGGGAAGGCATAGTCAGTAGCAATAATGCAAACTTAAAACCTGAGCCTATTGGCACCATCTGCAGAGGTGTCTATCAAAGGAGGACTCTCATTAGCCAAGTTCATCAACCGATTATATATAACAATGGAAATAACAGTTTCCATGTGCTGAGCACTTCCTGTGTGCCTCTCCCTCCTCTAAATGCCTTGCAAACACTGTAATTTAATCATCTTGACAATCCTTCTGTACAGATGAGGAAGCTAGAGTTCAGAGAGAAGTCAGTTGCCTAAAACTACACAGGTCCCTAATATTTGTTAAAAGGAGAAATATAACCATCAAATAGCCCAGTACTTATGTCAGCTCAGCCTGCTTTTGAACTTTGAAGACAGGTCAAATTCAAGATGACTGCCTGGTACTAAGGTGGAGTGTAATCTCTCCCTTATTGTTGGGAAGTAAGTTGTATTCTCAGCTTAGGGCATGTAAGATTCTCTCATCCAGCTCAGTGGAGAAGGCTGGTTAAGGCAAGAGCAGTCCCTTGTTTGAAGGTCACAATTCTTTTACTCCCAGGATTCATCCACCAACACCACTCCCAGGGTTTTCCTTATTCCAGACATCCATATGAATACATAACCCCATACAATTGACTGGAGGGCCTACAACTTAACTGTAGTCATTTGCAGTTCTATCTCCACATGATTAGGGATCACAAGTTTCCTGACTCTGCAGACCTACATTTTAAAAGACTCTCTTGATTTGCTTTCCCAAAGGGCTAGTCAACCCCATTACCCGTAAGTTTCCTAGTTAACTCTTAGGGCAGCCTATTTCTGCATCTTCTGTAGAACTCCAATTTAGCTACTACATATCAACAGTTCACTGCTCTATGTATTAATAGCTAACTGCTCCAAAGATTAACTATGACCACTGTACAATGTCTCTTGCATGATGTCTTTAGTATAGTAAATAGTGTTTTTAACCTTAGAAGCTACTGAAAAGGATGGACTAGAATAATATATGTGAAAGAAAACTGAAAATCATTAGATATTTTCTCATATCCATTGTCCACATTGAGACCCCAGATTTTCCTCCCAATGGCCATTGGTCAGTGTGGACCTTCACTCAGGCCTTTGGCTTCTCAGCAGTCTAGCACAGGACCCAGATTTGGCACCCACAGCTTGTGCCATCGGAACTCATTCTTCCCACCATCCTGGGTTGGCCTCTCCTTGCTGTCCCAACCTGGCCCACTTCTTCACTGCCTGGTGGACCAGGCACACAGTAGACACGGCCTCCCTGGGGGCCAGGACCACTTTACCACAGAAAGTACTTGGGCTTCTCTGGATACATCGCCTCAAGGAATGCCATCATCCAGACAGGAAAAGGACATTGAAGGAGCTCTTGGTTTAAATTTAACTCAAAAGCAAATGAAGACTAATGTTAGACTGACCCTCTGAGGGAGTGAGGGAATTGTGAGCTCTGATATTCCAGGTTCCCAGCCATGGAGGTAGGAGCAATGGGCCTTTCTGATCTTTTGCCTGAACTCATTCTGCTCACCTGTTGCCCCAGTGCAAAGCAGTAGGCAGAGCTGAGGGTTCCTTACCCCATAGCTTTGTCTTACATTCTCTTCTACTACCTGGTATGGCCTCTATTCAAACTATCTCTTATACATCCTACCTTCCTCCAGGAAGTCTTCCCAACCCTTCTCCCTTGCTTCACACCACCCCTTGCTGTGCTTCCCCAGCCCTTGGAGCGCCTAGCACAGCACTTTCTCTACAGTGCAGCATCTTCATGTGCTAGCAGGAGGGATAGAAAACTGGAAGCTTACAGGTTAGATCTGGGCTGAATAAATGTTTTGTTGGCCCAATAATATGTACATTCTTTTGGAAATTAGTGGCCTCTGTTTATAGTTGGCAGATTTTGTGTAAAAATCATTTACATTTCTTGTTTCTATTTAAAAGTTGGAAGAGCCAAAAGCAATAAACCCACATTTCCATATGGCAACCAAAAGCTAGACTAAGCAGTGGAGGTCCCCTTTAGATGGAGAATGAACTCTGAATCACCAGATTCCCACCTGGCTCATTCCATTCATTTGTTGTTATGTGTCTGGCCACTGTAAGAATTTGAAATTGCATCTGTTTCTTCCTCTGTTATGTGGAATAACTAAACCTGTAGGATGGAGTTAGCTATGATGACTAAATATTGGAACACATGGACACAAATATTTTTGATAAATATTGGCTCTTTTCTGGAGGAGATAATTTTCAAAAATGGCCACAATTCTTCCCTGTCTGTATCCACAACTCCTTTATAATAGAAGGACTTTGCAGCTCCTTCCATTGAGAGGTGGTATCTATTTTCCCACTTCTTGGATCTAGACTGCCCTGTCACTTGCTTTGGTCAATAGAATGAAGAAAAAGTAACATTGTGTCCGTTCTAAGCATAGGCCTCAAGAAGCCATTCACAATCCTACTCTTCCTCTTGGAACCTTGCCTCAGCCATGAGAACAGTCTTAGGCTAGCCTTCTGGGGAGCGAGACATGACAGAAGACAGAGACAGGGCAACTTGAACCAGCCATCTCCCAGCTATTCTATTCACTATTTGCAGAGGCACCAATAAGTCCAGTCAATTCCCACTGATCCAAGTCCAAAATACTGATGCACAGATTCATAAGGCAAGCATTTGGTTGCTTTTTTAATTTTCAAAATCCTGGAGTTATTTGTTACACAGCAGAACCTAACTCATTCACTCTTTTCTCATGAACTCAGGGATTGCAAAGACCATGACAAATCCATTTCTATATCTCCCTCAGGATCTATAACCCAGTCTCTACAGAGAAGATGCTCAGGAAAAGCTGGAGGAAGAATCACTGGGCATTAGTGCTTCATCATGTTTTGGGCGCTCACCCTGAGTCAGATCCATTGCCACAGAGTAAGGGATCAGAAGTGCCTGGCTTGTTAATGTAGTCATCTGCCAAAGAAAGGAAGAAATGAAAGCCTCACAGATGGTTATAAACCCTCCAACCCAAGCCTTGTGTGCTAAAGGCAACCCTTCCTAAGTCTTCTGTCTGAGTGGGGTGAGTTCCCTTTGCTATGCACACTCAGTGGGCACATCCCTTTGCTATGTTTACATGGTGGGCACACTGGGCCACTAGAAGGGCTAACGTCACATCTGAGAAGAGCTGAGCAGTGACTTCAGCTCTAAGCCTCCCCAGCAGAGGCGGAATGACTTGCCTCAGGAGTTATAGCTTGTTTCCTTGCAAAAGGGGTGCTGGACAACAGTAAATGGGGTACCCCAAAGTAAAACACAACTCAGGAGAAGCCTTTCAGCAGGAAGAGGAATCAGAATGTATGTTGATACACACATGCAGGACCTTCATACCCCTTGTCCCTGGTGCATATGGTCCCAAGGTCCCAATCAGACTTTGGTCCTTATGGCATAAATTCCACTCACATTCTCTGTGAGATGAGTAGTTGGCCAACTCGCCGATAGCTGTGGAATTCCTGACACATTTGTTCTTGAGGTTGCCCTTAAAGAGTTGCAGGCCCACCAGGGCAAAGACACTTAAACAGAAGATGGTGAGAATGGTCACATCAGCCAGCTTCCTTACTGAGTGGATTAGGGCCCCCACAATGACCTTCAGCCCTGTAAGAAGATGACAGCAATACTTCCACATGGATAAGGCAGTAAAAACAGAAGATGCACCTGCATCTCAGCCATTCCCACCCCTACCTGCCCCTACATACTGGCGTGACATTATTTCCACACTATAGTTCTAAGTCCAGTTTCTTATCTTAGCCTTGCAATTATTTTGAGAGGCAGGCAGAGACTACTCTTTTCATTGTAAAAGATGAGGCAACTGAGACATAGTACATTTTTATCATCTTAAGGCTAATAAATTTAAAAAAAAAATTATTGAATATCCACTGGGTTCCAGGCCTGGCATTAAGCACGAGGCTACCAACTATACTCCAGTCATTTGGCACCTATCTGTCTATACTCTTTTTCATTCTGGGAGGCAGCCCAAGGCTTGGGACACATAAACATTACTCTGAGGGTTTTTGGGTGGGGGAAAAGAAGAGAGATAGAGATGCAAGGGAGATAAGAGTGAGACAAAGATAGAGAGATAGAGACAGAGACACAAAGACACAGGGAGTTGAATTTAGCGATAGAATGAGACTATGAGAAATAAGGAGTCACTGAGGCAGAAACGGAGAGAATCTATGCTAAGCACAGGTGGCAGAAAAGATGGAGCTTCTGCTTGTTTAAAGAGGAATAATTGGGTTATAGCTTTCCTATGAGAGCTATAAATTAATTTCATAGTAGGGCTGAGTACATTGGAATAGGGGGAGAGGGGAGAAGGAGGGGAGGGGAGGGAGGAGGGGGGGTGGAGGGACGGTAATTGGTGGGATCACGCCTATGGTTCATCCTATAAGGTACATGTGAATCTCTCTAAATGTAGAATATAAATGTCTTAACACAATAAGAAAAAGACATGAAGGCTATGTTAACCAACTGGATGAAAGTATTTCAAATTGTATGCAGAAACAGTACACTGTACCCCATGATAGTATTAATGTACACTGCTATGATTTAAAAAAAAAAATAGAGAAAAAAATATTTTAAAAAAATAAAGAGGAATAATTTAGGGCTCTGGAAAATGGAATCAACTTCTTTAGGAAAGCAGAATCACAGGCAACAGAAAGAGCTCTGGCCAGGGAAGCAGTCTGGGGTCTGTCTTTGGCCTGTCATTCTGATTGACAAATAATCCATTAGCACCATGTATGTCAGTCCCTGGGTTGGGAGCTGAGTGGTGGTTAAGTCACCATCATGTATTGGTATTGTGTGAGAGCAGAGGGGAATTCCATAGCATTATAGAGCAAATGGACACACAGAACAGCAACCCTTCAATGAAGGGAATAGGGAATGGGGTGGGGTGGAGTGTGAGGAAATTGAGAAAGAGAAGGGAGTCTCTTTGAGGTAGTAAAAAATGGGCAGAGCCCTGAGGAGTGAGCACAAATTGTGTGGAGAAGAGGAAGGACATCTAGGAAAAGGGAGCAGCACAGACCAAGGCTGGGAGGTATGTGAATGCACCAGGCCATAAAGGGGAAGCATTGAGAGATATTTCAGGGCATTCACTTTGTCTCTGGCCTCACCATCTCTACCTTCAACCTCAAAGGAGTAAGGATTAATCAGTCACTGGGTCACTGGTGACAACAGAGACCTTGGAGATCCAATAAGATGAACTTTGGGGAAGTAATTATGTTTTAGAATTCTCAAGAATTGCCTAATTCTTTTCTCTTCTGGGGATCCAAAGTTGGGGCTGACACTTAGATTTTTTTTTCCATTTGTATGATTTTTGTTTCTTTCTTTCTTTTTTTTTTTTATTAAATCATATCTGTGTACATTAATGCAATCCTGGGGTACAATGTGCTGATTTTATATACAGTTTGAAATGTTTTCATCAAACTGTTTAACATAGCCTTCATGGCATTTTCTTAGTTATTGTGTTAAGAGATTTATATTCTACACCTAGTAAATTTCACATGTACCCTTGTAAGATGTATTGCAGGTGTGGTGCCACCAATTACTCTCCCTCCACCCATCCTGCTTCCTCTCCTCCCTTCCCTCTCCCCTTTCTTCTTGGGTTATAATTGGGATAGAGCTGGAACGTATTCTTCTTAGCAAAGTATCTCAAGAATGGAAGAAAAAGCATCCAATGTACTCAGTCTTACTATGAAACCAATGTATAGCTTTCTTATGAAAGCTATAACCCAATGACACTTAGATTTTTGACCTTTGAAAATAGTGAAGACACCACAGCCTCGGTGCTGCTTTCTGTCTTCTTCCCCATTTCCAACTTTAAACCTTCAGTTTAAGGTATAAATGAGAATCAACTGGTAGTCTTACCTGAACCCCACAATAAGAACAGAAAATGAGGACACAACCCACTTGCCATTTATTAATAGTGAGGCCACGTGGTACAAAGCATTGGCTTAGGAATCAGGACATTAGACTCCTAGGTCACACTGCCTCTTATTAGCTATGAGGGCTTGACTTTGTATTTTCTACACTCTGGGCCTCAGTTTCTTTGTCTTCTTAAGTGGGGACAATAGTCCTTGCCCTGGAATCTTATAGGGTACTTGTGAAAATCATAGACCAGTGCTAGTCTGGGAAAGCTCGCATATGCTCTGTGAATAAATGTGCTGGTTAAAAATCACCCACCTGGGATTACAGAAACTGTTTTTAAAGCTCTAAGAACTCTGAACGTCCGCAGGCCTGAGATTCCTCGGAGATCTATTGCTGAACCAACATATCTGTAGAATCAAAAGTCAGTCAACATCTCTTGCAAGGAGAAAGTCCTGGGAATGCATGCAGATAAATAAGAACTATTTGGGGTAACAAGAGGCAACTAGGGACTCAGTCAGACACTGAGAAGCTAGTGGCACTACCAGACTGACACTGACACTAACTCAATGATTGCTGTATCTTTCAGAGGGGGCCATCTGAGAGGATGCATTGCAATCCAGGTGTACGTACGGATGGATATGTAAATATGAGGGCTTGGCCAATGAGTGTTCTCAGAAAAAGAACTGGTTTTTCAAGAAAAGATGTCTGTGTCAGATAGGTACAGGCTGAGCCTTGTTTGATCTGCAACTGTTTAAGCTCAGATTCAAGGTCTTTCACTTCCGGTGGCCTTGGGACTAATTCTGGAAAGTGAGCCCCAAAGCAACACTCTGTGGCAAGAAAACCCCAGGCCAGTTCCAAATGAGGAATCTGGACTTAGAGGAGGAAACACACAGAAACCTCATATGGACAGACACAAAAACTGGCATAGAGAAATACTCACGCCAGGGTAATGACGCTAAAATCCAGCCAGTTCCAAGGATCTCGCAGGTAAGTGAACTCATTTAGGCAAAATCCTCTTGCCAGGATCTTTATCAAGGCTTCGAAGGTGTAGATTACAGTGAAGATGTACCTGGATAAGAGAATGGAAAAGAAGTATTAAATGAACCATGGAGAGAGTGCAAGTTGTTCCTTCTGTCCGCAGGAAGGAGAAGTGAACTTTTGTGGTTATTCCAAGGGTATGAGTGTAACAAACATCACCAGCGTGTTGATGAGGAAGAAGATAAGATAAAGAGACCAGACACAGGCTGAGGAACACAGAGGGGCCACACAACTGAATGGAGTGGGGATGCATATGTGTGTGTGGCTGAACAGGTGGCAGCCTCTGTTGCAAAAGGTAGGCAGAGGACAGTGGCAAGTAAAGAATAAGATCCTCCTATTCCAGGAGGCTCTCACAGGGCCCCTGCCCTGAGGGAAGCTGAAGATTCAAGGTCTTTCACTTCTGACCTGTTGATGGTGGAAGATGTGGAAGAGGAACGAGATCCAGATATATTTTTCTTCCCTGAGTTTCTCTACTTCTGTCTGTCTTTTGTTCTCACGCCAGGCCTGGTCTGTCTGCATGCCTTGCCTAGCTGTCATGGAAAAGGAAAGCATCTAAATCCACAATCATTTTCTTGGGAGGTAGGGCTCTTAAAACATCTCTTTTATTCTGCTTGGCACCTCATTAGATTTGGATTTGAAGAGAAGGAGCTGAAGTTGGGAGTAGAGTAGTGTTTCTCAAATAGTCACAATAAAAGTTCCCAGATGATGCTAATATTGGTATTCTGGGGAACCAGCCTTTGAGAACCACTGACCCAAGGAATTCAAGTGTACACACAAATCACAGTAATTTTGGACACATTCATATTTTTTAATTATGAAATTATAAACATAAATTGTACTGTTAAAACTAGAAAGACTTTTTTTATTAAATATGATAGATAGAACGCATGCATTTATCTCTGTCCCTTCTGAAACCCATCTAAAATGTCAAGAAAGAGTTTTTTAAAGGCATAAACTTATTAAGACAAAGATCATGGAGAATGCGACAACAGAATTTTGGAAACTGGAGTGCAGATTGATGAATGGTGACTGACAGAGCAGATCAAAGAAAGCTGAAAACTGGCTGCACGTGGGGAGTGCCCAGAAGCAAGCCAAACTGCAGGGTGTCCCAAATTCACCATTCACCAGTGGAAATGGGAAATTATTTCTATGTACCTTTATTTACAAACTATTCATTATTGCTGTGCCTCAGAACTGCTCAGAACTAAGAGATGCTAAAGATCTCCAAAAGTAGGGCTTAAAGGAAGGTGGAAAGTGGGGTTGGAAGGACTATTTGAAAAGTTTTTGCAAGAATCATGTGGGCTTTCTAGAAACTGCATCCTCTGCTCTGGAGATGGATCGGCTATTCAGTCTCTTAAGAGGGAGAGAGTTGCATACTGCACCTGTGTATAGAGGAAAGTCCACATTCTGAACGTTAAACAACTCCCTTCCTTCCTCATTTCTGGCCTTCATAAATTTTCTAGTAGTTAGTGAGGTTTATATCCCGTGAGAATGCTACACTTTTAATATGAATAGCCAGCCAAGGAGCATCAGGAATTGAAGGCTGCTTCTAACTCCAAAAACCAAAGCAACCAAACAGGAAAAAAGAAGAAAGGAAGAGTGAAAGGAGCAGAAGAAAAGTAAGAAGACAAAACTTTACTAATATTTATAGAGAGGTGAGAGATGAGAATATGCTACAGATATGAAAGAAGGACAAACAGAACTTTGAAAATAAAAATATGATAGCAAAAGTAAAACATTAACAAAACTACTAGATCAAAGTGTTGGAAATCCCACAGAAAGCAGAACGAAAGGCAGAAATGGGTAAGAGTTAATATATATATGTGTGTGTGTGTGTGTGTGTGTGAAAATTAGAGAATCAGACCAGTAGGTGCAATGTCTGATTAGTGGGAGATCTAGAAAGAAACAGAAAGAAATCAACTGGAGAAAATTACCAAAGAAATAATTCAAGAAAATTTCCCCAGAATCAAGAATACAAGTATTCTGTTAAAAATACCCACAGACATTCAGGAAAATAAATGAAAACAAGCTTTCACCAAGGCATAATGACAAAGACTTCAGAATATGTGTACAAAGAAAAGCCCAACTTTTTATGAGGAAGAAAACCAAACAGATCATATACAAAGGACTGAGAACCAAAATACCATCAGATTTCACAATAGCAACCTTGGGTGCTGGAAGACAACAGTGCCTTCAAAATTTTCAGGAAAATAATTTCTAATACAGAAGTCCTTCACCTACAAAGTGTCGTGTAGGTGAATAAACATAAAGGCTTAATAAACACAACTACAAGTAGATGAAGTCTCAGAAAATACTTTCCATCTACCCTTCTAAGAAAGTTATTAGAGGATGTGCTCCACCAGACGAGGAAGTAACCAGTAAAAAGAAACATAGGGGATCCAAGGGTGAGGCAAAAGGAATCCAAAAAAGAATGGAGAAAGAAAAGTTTCTAGAAAAGAGTCATGCATCTGGCCTAGAGAACATCCAGTCGGAATGAGGCAGGAGACGAAGGACTTTCATTTCTGTAGGGAAAATTAAAACAGATTAGATAACCTGATGTGACCAAATAAATTGAAGAAAGACTTCAACATTGAGAGAAGAGTTTGGGAATAAACTAGGGGTAAATATATAGAAAACTGAGCAAATGAAAAAATGAAATCCTCTTAAACTCTAGGGAAAGAAAAATATTGTACAAAAAGGAAATGTAATCGAAGCATGCTGCACGACACAGCTGTGGACAGTATTTGCCTAGCAGCACTATTACACAATCAAATTAGACACTGTATGTATCATCTGATGATTTAACCACAAATTGTGACATACCTATAACCCTAATTTTTTTCATAACAAGAAGACTGTAGAGGAAATCTGAAATGGGAAACTAAAAAAGCAGCACATATTGGAGATCGGGAGGTAGCACAAGAAAGAGGTAAAAAAGCCATACGTGGTTGCCTCTGTAAAGATGGGATTAAGGGTAAAGAGACGAGAAAAAATGAAATTGCTGGGTTGTTGTTGTTGTTGTTGTTAGAATCCTTCTAGAGCAATATGACATTTTAAACCATGAACATATATGTCTTAAATAAAAATAAAAATAAAATTAAAAAGTGAATGACAGTAATTTTTTTAACATTTGGCAGAGGAGAAATAGAGTTTGAAACCATTCATGAAATAAATCTATATCAGGCTCCATAGCTGCTTGAACTGTCAGCTTCCATATCTTATTGTTTTTTCCCCCTATTTTTTATGTTTTCTAAATGAGAAAATCTTAACTCAGAATTATAGGTTGTTGGGAAGCTTTGGAGGATATTTCTGGCTTGTCAGATCAAACACAGACCCAGAAATTATGGAGAGAGTTCTCTCTAAAGACTATTTTCAGTGTTTCACCAGAGATCAAGTGGCCTAGCTTAACGGCGGCTAATGCAGTCACATCCTCTCTTTGGTGGTATTTGGCTCTGAAAGGTATTTCTTCATCTTCACTTGCAGAATTGGGATGTGATTTTTAATATGTTTAATTTTCCTAAGCACCTTTTCTGGTGGATGAAGAAAATCTTCGGGTGTTGGGAAAAAGTTAAACTCTCTGGCCCTTGAGCCATTTAACACCACTGTTCAGTTTTAAGAAATCTTGATGCCTAATCATTAAAAATATTGATATTTAGGCCCTGGAGTCAAAGAGCCATACTATTCAAAATCATGAATGATCACTGAGATATACAACTTGTATTCACAAAAATGGTAATTGAAAATTTTCCTTTCTTATTTTTAAAATGCAGTGTAAGCCTTTTTTTTGTTTGCCCGCGAGAGCAGCTCAGTGTGGGAGAGCAGCATATCTTACTCACCTTTTGTTTCAGCCCCACAGGTCAAGGAGACATACACTAAGTGGGCATAATCAGTTTAGATTCAGTTTCCACTATGTGCCTCAATAGCAAATCAAACTCTGCAGGCATGTTATGGAGCCACGGCTGTTTTCTGGGAATAAGTTATGTACTTCCTTTGGAAGCATCATCTTCTATTTGTATGGTGATGCCTTTTCTTGCTGACCATGTGGCTGGCGTTTCTTCAATGTCAGTTTAACACCTTTAAACATTTTTTGGTAAAATATACGTAACAAAATTGACTGCTTTTAACCATTTTTACGTATACAGTTTGGTGGCATTAAGTACACATACAGTGTTGTACAACCATCGCCACTCTGTCTCCGGAACTTTTTCATCATCCCATGCAAAAATGTACCTATTAAACAATAACTCCCCAGTCTTACTCCCCGGTGACTTCTAATCTACTTTTTATCTCCATAAATGTGCCTATCTAGGTACCTCATAAAAGCGGAAACGCACAATATTTGTTTTGTGTGTGTCTGGCTTATTTTACTTACCATAATGTTTGTTTTAAAGGCTCATCCACGTGTGGGATATATCATAACCTCATTCATTGGTGAGGCTGAGTGATATTCTGTTGCTTATGTATATGCTACATTTTGTTTATCCATTCATCTGTTCAGGGACAGTTGAGTTATTTTCGCCTTTTGGCTATTGTGAATATTGCAGCAAACATTGATGTACAAGCCAACATATCTTTTAAAGTTTGTTTCATAGTTTACTAATCTTTAATTAAACTATGAATCTTTTTTTAAAACATTAGCTTCATGGTAAATATTACAAAGTCACTGAACACTTCTCTCTCAAATAAATAGTGCACATACGCTGACAACTAATTCATTCACAGTTTTGTTTAACATTAATGTAAAATGTCTCTTTGTTTACATGCATAATAGTCGTCGATTTTAAACGCCAGTCACATTATAGGGAATGTAATAGTTCTGATTGAGAAATTCTACCCATTGTTTTTCTTATTTCCTTTCCAACCATAGTATTTGCAATTAATATTGCAGCTGGTTTCCTATGCACATATTTTACAGCAAGAGTAAAATTGTGCTTGTTTTTGATATAAGGATCAATGATGACTATAGTTTTTCTGTCCACTCAACATTTAACATCAAATTGACAGTTTTCTACTGGAAAGCCTTATTTTGAGCTTATACTAGAGATAGTCAGTTGATTTAAAAGTGAGTTTGATAAGTCTTATTGGAAAACAATGTGGAAGTTTTGATAACCTTATTTCATTATTTGGCAAAAATGTTAACAGATAACGAACTATGTATTAGGACAAAAGGATTGTTGGTTCAGTAAAATCGCTTGTCATTATTCATTGTCTTGATTCCTATTTTCTTAATATTTTTCTCTGTTTTTGTGAGATTATTACACTTATTGTCCACTTGTCTCACGACAGCCAGATTTATGCTTTAGGTTTCTGATGGAGTCCATTCATTGCTTACATCTGTGACTTGATTTCATGTTGTAGGATTTATATTTCTTTTATGGTCATTATTGTTATACTTCCACAAACCATTTTTGAAATGATTATTCATTATTTTCAATTGTGATATTGTGCAATGCCATAGTAATGAGGGCAAGTGCAAGTTTAACACATGTAAAGAACTGGTGCAAAAAGCCCAGTGGCTGTGCTTTCCGTGGTGCTTGCAGTCACTAGCACAGAGCCTGCTTGTTATGTAGGTTGTTAACGAAATTTCTTTTTCTTACTAAAACCTTACTTGATTTCCTCAGGTTTTTTGGTGACTACCACCTAGCTCTAAAAACAAACAAATACAAAAAAAAAAATGTAAAGAACTATCAGATGACAATAAAATACATTACTCACAATAAATTGCTTATCATTAACTCCATGTTAACCAGAATAGAACTAAGGCTACTAACAACATAAAAGTCAGAAGTTCAATGAACATGATAATCTTATATTTAAAAATTTTAAATTATCTGTGGATAAAATGATAGCATTGATTTTTATTCTGAACCTATCAAATGATTGAGAGACTGCTGGTGACCAACAGAGATCCTTGGATCACTTGCTGAGAAACATTGCAGGAGATTGAAAGAGCTGAATTGCTCTGCAAGACCAAGTAGCAATAATTTGGAGTTGCCGGAAACACTGAAGGAAGGAAGAGAGTGAGGCAGAAATTCAACACATCCTAAGTGGACAGTTTACGAAAGAAGATTATAAGCTATCCTCATTTAGCAAAATAAATAAACTAAAATACTGGCAAATTGAATCCAGTAAAATTGTCAACTGGAAAAAAACAATCAAAATAGATTAGCAAATCCATTAATGTAACCTACTATATTAACAGATGAAAGACTATACAGTAACCTTAATAAATATAGAAATTTTGATAAAAGTCAACACCCACTCCAACCAAACCAAAAGGGAAATAAATTTCCAGAATTTAATAAAGAGCAAGTATGAGAACTCTATAGCCAGTCTGATAATAGTGAAACATTAGGACCACACTTTAAAAAATCAAGAGCAAGAGAAATACGCTCACCGTTACAGCTTTGATTCAGCATTGTGCTAATGGTCCTGACAAATTCAATGAAACAGAAAAAATAAACAACTGGCATCAGAATAATAAAGTAAGAAACAAGTTCATTATTAATTGAAGATAATAAATGTCATTTAAATAGAAAATCTAGAGAGAAATGTAATTTTAAGGAGCTCTGCAAGGTTGCTGGTTGCAAAATTGATAGAAATGAAAATCTAACATTGAGATTTTTTAGCAATAAAAATAAATGATCAAAAAGACTACTATGATTACAAGGTACCTAGGAAGAGCACATTATAATGTTTTGTGGAACATTACGTAAAAGAAGACCTGTGTAAATTCCTCAATCTGCCGTGCTGATGTGTGGGAAGACTTCATATTGTAAAAGTGATGACCCTTTCTGAGGTAATCAATAAATTCAGTGCATTACCAAAGAGTCAACAGATTTGTCAGAAAAGAGCTTGAAAATAACCCTAAATTAGCAGGAAAAGTAAAGAAACAAGAATAACCAAGATGATCTTCAAGAAGAAAAATAAGGAGGGGACACAAAAACCAACCTGGTCGAGTTCTACTAGAAAGCATTTAAATCAGAGATTTTGCATCCATCAACCTTGCAGAGCTCCTTGAAGTTATCTTTTCTCTTGGACTTTCTATTTAAATCAAGGAGTAACAGATAGATGAGTGAGAATGATCATTGGGAATCTGGTGCCTGACATAGGCACTAGTAGAGTAGTGGTCATCACTTAGGAAATAAGGATCTATTCAAAATGATTCTGGGATAATCCATATGAAACATGGATTTTGGAAGACTATCTCATGCCATACACACAAAATTCTAGGGAGAAAAAATACCTAAATGTACAAGGAAAAACTGTGAGTTTTAGAAGAAAATACAGGAAAATACCTTTATGGAATACTATATAGCATTGAAAAATAAATGACTTAGGTCTATTTATGTCCATTTAGACAAATCTCAAAACATAATCTAAATTTTTTCAAAAGCCTCATATAAAGCATTTATACATGAGAGATGGCATTCACATGAATTTAAAGCCACACAAGGCGATTCTTTATGTATATGGTGCCAGATACCCATTCTCCTGTCGCCATACATTCAGCTTCATTTCACGTGTTCTTTTCCCAATGAGAAAACATTTGTTTTTCCATTCTGGTTTTCCCCCAAACCAATCACTGTAATTTGTCAAATTTTTTTCCCCTAGAATCTTGGTATGATAAGTGGTGGGTATGCTACGGCCATCAGAGTACCCCCTTAATGATTCTCTGTGAGCCTGGGGCATGGGAATAATAGGAAAGTTCTGCTCTGGCCACTGTTAGCATCCTACCCTCAGTGCTTTTCATCTCCTCTTGGTGCCTAATCTGGCACACTCTCCTTAACTTTGGCTTAGAGAATCTCTAGGTTTTTTTCTGAGCACAAGAAGGGATTAAAATGGAAGATAGTCTATAATAGCTTCCAACATGCAGACAAATAGGTAGGCAGGGAGGGAAGCATGGAGCTACCGTTATCAGCAGGTAACAGTGTAAAGTTAATGTTTCAGGGAGGAATGATGGAAGGGAGGGAAGACAAGGGATGGAAAACATTTGTGTCTAAAAGATTGTATCAGGAACGTAGTGATAGGATTGGCTTCTGATTTCTTGCTGGCTTCAATTTAATTTTTTCTCAAAAATACATGGCATGGTCTTTGGAGCCCCTGTCTTTCTCAAGGACATTTACTCTCTTTTTCTGTGCTCTGAGCAACAGGGTAAACAACAAATGGCTGTTATCAACTCGAGTTTCAAAAAGAAAATCTAGTGTGATTGTTTCTACAAGTCCAAGGATTCTCAGCGTTATCCAAGACTTGTCACATAAATTCCTAGAAATAGGACCAGAAAAATAGATTTGAATGTTTTATATTTTTTGAAAGTGTGTTTGTAAAGGAAATTCTATCAACAGTGCAGTCAATACAAAATCTGGTAAAGAATGAATGCATTTAATAATTAGTGGGAATGGAAATTGATCCAACTTTGGAAGGCAATTTGGCAATATCTCAAAAATTAAAATGTACATCCCTTTGAGCTGGCAATTTTACTTCTAGAAATTTATCTTTACCCACATATGCATACAAAGATATATATGTAAGGATAGTCACCTGAGATTTAATAATTATAGCAAAATATAAAGATTATGTTGATTAGGATCAACATGAATGTCTATTAATAGAACAATAGTTAAATTTTGGTTCATCTATGTAAGTAAAATCTATTCAGCCAATTTCTACAAAACAGTTGTTGCAGGATTTTTACTGGAAAGTCATTGAATCTATAGATTAATTTGGGCACCACTGACATTCTAACAATGATGAATTTTCTAATCCATTAATATATAATATCCTTAAATTCATTTAGTTATTTTAAAATCCTTCTCAATAACATTTTGTCATTTTCTGGTATAAAAGTCTCTCTATATATTTTAAAACAACTTTTGAATTTATTAGTTCTACTGTTTTTTTTTTTTTAAATCTTCTTTTCTTTTCTTTCTTTTTTTTTTTTTTTGAGATGGAGTCTCACTTTGTCACCCTGGGTAGAGTGCCGTGGTATCCTAGCTCACAGCAATCTCAAACTCTTGGACTCAAGCAATTCTCTTGCCTCTCAATTCTCTACAGGCATCCGCCACAACGCCCAGCTATTTTTTTTTTTCCAGTGAGGTTTTGCTCTTGCTCACCTTGCTCTCAAACTCCTGAGCTCAGGCAATCTACTCACCTCAGCCTCCCATGTTTTTCTATTTTCTAGTTTGTTTCTTCTCTGACAATTATTAATTTCTTCTTCCTGTTTTTATTTCAATCATTTTATTGTTTTTTTTTCTAGTTTTATGTTAGGTTCTTAATTTCTTTTCAGGTTTTACTTATATGTGTGTGTGCATATGAATAATCTATGCTTCTATTGCTGGGAATTATTCCCTGAACATGTCTTCAACTACACCCTATAAGTTCTTATTAAGCTATTTTTTATCTTTTCTTATCTAAATTCCATAATTTTAGGTTGTAGTTTGTCCTTCTTCTGGACAAACTACAAACTCTTTTGTAAGAGAGTATTTTTTAAATTAGTAAGTGAAAAGACCTCTCATTGTTTTTTTAGGGGGGGATTTTGTTATTATATTCTAATTTTATTGAGGTTTAATTACCAAATATTTTGTTACATCTATTTTTTGGAGTTTATTGAGTTTTTTGTCATGGCTTAGTATTTGGTTGATTTGTATGGTATTTTGAAAGGAGGTGTATTTTCTATTTTCAGGGAAGGTAGTTTGCTATATTATCCTTATATACATGTATCATAATAATTATATCACTTAGATTATTTATAACTTTCTATTTTTAATACATTTGATCTGTTATATAGACTGAAAGAAATGAATTAACCTTTCCCATTCCTCATGTGTTTTTATTAACTCTCATACTCTTATAATTTCTGATTCATGAATATTGTTGCCACGTTATTTGTTGCAAAGATATAAATTATTGCTGAGGATTATTTAGCATTACAAAGTGTCATTTTTGTCCTATTTAATGCTTTCTTACCAAATTCTACTTTCTCTGATATTAAGGTCATGGTTCCTTCTTTCTTTCTGTTTGGCTTTGCTTATATCTTTGCCTATTCTATAAATTTAGCCTTTCTATATCACTTTGAAGATATTGCTTTTTATTTAACATAGAGTTGGGTATTATTTTACAATGTAGTATGAATTTTTTTTAAGCAGGTGAGTCAAATCCATTTACAGTTATTGACATGACAGATTTTCTTAGCCTTAGTTTGCTTATACTACTTTATCTTATACACTTACTAGCTTTTTAAAATATTGTTGTGTTTTATTTACTTTGTGTGTGTGTACAATTCTTCCAATATTGAAAGTGTTTGTATCTCTGTTTTAGTTCTATTTGTAAGTATAAACTTATCATTATAAATTTATAATTAAAATTACATTATATACGGCCCTGAGTGTGCTACTTCTTTAAACAATCTCTTATTTTCACTTGGTAACGCGTTTTCCCTTCCTCTCTGTTTTATCCATTATATGACTGTATTTCATATCTTTTTCATGTTTACCTTAGCACTGTTGAATATAACTATTTTTTTCATTTCTTGATTTATCAACTTTAAAGAATGCCGCTTAATTTCTTGCTATTGTGCACCCACGCACTTTCCTCTTTCTGCTACCATTTTTTTGCTGCTTGTATCATGTCAACATTTCTAGGGCCTCTAGGTTTGTGGGGGGTAGAATGCTTTTATTCTCATTTTTATTCCGCACTGCAGGTACCGTGGTTTAACAAGCCCTGATCTGCTACATGATTTAGCACTCTTCCACCCACTTTTGGTCTTCCAAGATTGTTTTGACATCATTCGTCCTCCGCGTTTTCCTTTCTCCTTCTCTTCGTCCATGTGTGTCTATATTGTTCATAGTCCCATGCTGTCATTTTATTGGCATTTTCAGAGGGTGGAGTAAAACGTATGCATTCTATCTTCCATTTTTAACCCAAATCCCCAAATAACTCCCAAACAACTCATTTTGAAAAAAAACTTTGTATGAAAAGTTCAGAAAGGCAGAAAATTTGCACAATATATGATCTCAGCCATATTAAATGATTTTATGATTTTTCTACTTAATTACTGTCTTCTGATCTATATTTTTCAGTATTCTGGCCATTTTACACAATGGCCATTTAATTAAAAAAATTACTTTTAGAGCTTTTTATTATTATATGTAACATGCATCATAAAAATATGCGTAAAACACACATTACTGTATTTTACAGAAGTTTCTTATGCCATACTGTGTTAAAAGATAAATACTAAAAACTCCTTTATAATACAAAACTGAGTACCTAACATAAACAAACAAAAATTGGAATTAAAAAGTTAAAACGAAAAATTTTTTCTTGAACGTTTGGGCCAAAACCATGGTTGTTCATTATATGTGGCAAAATACAGTAGTTGTTTTAAAATGAATACTTGTGTATTACTCAGCTCTGTCTGCCATAACAATACCGTAGAGTGAGCGGCTTAAACAACAGGACTTTATTTTCTCACATAATTCTGGAGGCTAGAAGTCCGAGATCAGTGTGTCAGCATGATTGGGGTTTGGTAAAGACCCTCTTTCTCGCTTGTAGATGGCCACCTTCTCCCTGTGTCCTCACAAGGAAAGAAAACTCTAGTGTCTCTTTCTCTTAAAAGGATACTAATTCACCAGATAAAAGCTTCAACTTGTGACCTCATTTAACCTCAGTCACCTCCTAAAAGGCCCTACCTCCAACATGGTAGCATAAGGGGTTGGAGTGAAACCCAAGCGCCCATCTTTGAGGGTTCACAATTCAGTCCACAGCAGCTTGTGTGACAACTACCCATGTTACAAAATAGAACATTATGAGCACTTCACCATTGCCCTTTCCCAATTACCTCGTCTCTCCACTACCCTTTGTGGCTCCTATTCGCCTAATACTTGGTACTGTTCTTGCCTTGCTTTATTTATATTTTCACCTCCTAAAACTAAGCTAAAATAGTTTAATTTTATTTTCAAATTTTGCATAAATGAATCATGCATAATCCTTTGTGTTTGGCATTTTTGGTTTAATATTATATTCTTAAGACTCATCCTTGTTGTGCAGAGCTAAGGTTTATGCATTTTCATCCCTGGAATTATCTCATCTTAGAATAAAACAAGAAATCATTAATATAGCTAAAGATCTATGGATATTTGACTTATTTCAGTTTTTGTTTTTTATAGACAATGTTCATCTACTTTCTTATAGCTGTATTTTGCTGCCTACAAGTAAATATTTATGTTAAGTGAGGGTACCTGAGAGCATCTGGTTAGTGTGTTTGTGTCTTCACCTTTACTAGGTAACATCCACTGCTTTTCAAAGACATTGTCCAGATTTACACTCCCATCAGCAGCGTCTGAGTTTCAATTGCCCTGTGTTTTTCTTGAGGCTTGGTATTATCATACTTTAAAATTCTCCTTATATAATGAGTATTATAATTAATAATTACCTATACGATTTTAATTTGCACCTCCTTGATAAAGAACTAAGAATGACGAGAAATACTTTCATACATTTAGCAGGCATTTGGATTTCTACTTTTGTGAAATGCCTGTTCAATTTTTTGCTCATTGTATAATTGCTCTGACATTTTTCTAATTGATTTGTAGGAGTTCATTACTCCAGACATAAGCACTTTTTAGATATATTTGTTGCAGGTATCTTCAACTCAGTGGGCTTGCTTTTTCACTCTTAAAGTGGTCTGATGAACAGACATTCTTAATTTTAGTATATTAAAATGCAACCTTCTGGGCGGCACCTGTGGCTCAAAAGAGTAGGGCACCGGTCCCATATACTGAAGGTGACAGGTTCAAACTTAGCCCGGGCCAAAAAAAAAAAAAAAGCAACCTTCTATTCCCTGCAATTAGTGCTTCCTGTGTCATATGTAATAAAGATTTTCCTAACCTGAGGTCTTAAAGATATTCTCTCCTTTGGGTTTTTTTTTTTCCCTTCTGAAGGCTTTATATCTTTGTATCTCACAAAGAAAATTAGGTGTCAATCTACCTAGAATTGATTCTATGTGTGACATAAGGTTGGATGTTAATTGTTATTTTCCCATTGGAATTCCTAATTCTTCAACATCTCATTTACTGAAGCCTACCCTTTGCCCACTGTTCTGCGGTACCACCTTTATCACAAATTAATATCTGTGTATGCATCAGTCTGTTTATGGACTGCCTATTCTGTTACTAATCTTATACCAATGGCACACCGGTTTAGTTATTAGTGGTTTATAGCAAATCTTGACATCCAATAGAATAAGATCTCTCACTTTGTTTTTCTTCCTCAGAAGTGTCTTGGCTACAATTTCCTCTTTGCATTTTCATATAGATTTTTAGGGTCAATTAGTCAAGTAATACCAAGACATTCTATTGAAATTTTGGTTTGGGGATCACATTAAATTTATTCATCACTTTGGGGAGACTACAATATTGAGATTTTCAACTCAAAAACACAGTACATCTCCCCATTTTTTAAGTTTTTATGAATTTTACATCATACTTGTAATTTTTCTTGGAGAGATCTTAACTTAGACTTTGATAATTTTATTCCTAGATACATGACATTTTAAGATGCCAGGGTAAATGGTATTTTAAAAACTATTTTATTTTCTATTTGTTGCTAGTGTATATGTATGCAATTAATTTCTGTATATTAATTTGTACTCAGCTGCCTCTTTTATTAATTCTAATAGTTTATCTCTAGATTATGTTGGCTATTTTATGCACACAATCACGTGTGCTTATAAACAAAATCCACAGAAGAAGAGAACTAATTATTATAAAGACAAATAGACAATCGGGCTTAGCATTACTCACGTGAGACCTGCAGAATAAATAAAAGACAAAGACTATCAAAAGAAAGAAAAAAAAAACCCAAAAGACAAAAAGAGAAGAAGATAGAATAGTGATAGCAAATCTACTTACTCAGCTCTCTCTGGAAGATCATTTCGGGTCATGCACACACAATTGACCAAAATAGTGACTGTAATAAATAAACTGAACCACCTGAGAGGCCTGTTAAGGAAACCTGAGAGTCAGTGTTGCCATCTAGAATCACTCTGATGCCAAATGATTAAGTTTATCACTCTTAGCTAATATAAACTTTCCAAGATCTTGTCCCCTAATAACCATTAACATTTACTGAGTGCTAAGCTGGGCTCAGCACTTTGTCCACATTATTTCTAATAAAACTAACCTACAGGTGGATATTATTATCAACACTTTGGCGCAGAGAAAACAGATTGACAAAGCTTAAGTAACTTCTGAGGTCATACAGCTAGTCAACCATGGTGCTGAGATGTGAACTCAGATCTGTTTGATAACAAACTTCTGTACAAGATGAAAGGAAATACGATGTCCTTCTGCCCTGAAGCCTTCATTTCATTATACAAGGTGGCCTGAAATTTCATCTGGCAAATGTCTCTTTTGTTTTAAAAAAGAAAGAGAAGTCAGGAAGTTAGAGAGAAGTAAAGGGGTACAAACTTCATGGAGATTAGTCACATTGTTTTCCTGATTTATCTGAGATCCGTCTCACTTAGGAAATGGACTTCTGGCTTGGAATGGTGGAGGCAAGCACAGGGAATTAAAATACTGGCTCAGAAGAAAATTCCCAATAGAATTAAGCTGTAGGGGAGAACTCTGAACAGCCAGAGAGGAGACTATTAGGAGCAGAGAAAGGGCAAAGGGGTCATCAGATGGAAGACCCCATCTGATGGAAGATTGAAAGGAAGGTGAGTGGAGGGGGTAAATAGATGGGAAGAAATGTTGTTTGGGGGAAAATCCAAAGATAAATTTCTCCCACTTGGACATTTTTCTCAGGATTAGTTGGGCTCCTAACAATACTTCCTAGAGAAAAAGCCGAGATAAGCTTGTCCTACAGAGGCAGTAAAATATTCATCACCTCTATGGTTTATCTTACAAGGGTACAAGTGAATCTTTCTCAAAGTAGAATATAAACATCTTAACACAATAACTAAGAAAATGACATGAAGGCTATGTTAACCAGTTTGATGAAAATATTTCAAATTGTATATGAAAACACCACACTGTACTTCATGATTGCATTAATGTACACAGCTATGATTTCATAAAAAAGAAAAAAAGAAAAAAAATTCATCTTTCAGAACTTCAATTAAAGCAGAAATATTTAAATCTATTTTAGGTTTCAGTAACTAAAGGCCTTTAAGGTGACTTGTTTTACGGTTACTTAGGAACACATCTATTTTGAAAAGTGAAATTGTATTAATTAAATCACATTTTCTTGCTGACTTACAATTAAATTAAAAAATACGTTCACATAGAAGAAAATGTTTACCTAAGGATTAAATTAAAATTATATTCCCTAATTCTATAAACCTTTAAAAGTAATATGGTATCTTATGTATAATATTACTTATGAAAGTAGTCATAACAAATGTGATTAGAATTATATGATTTTGATGAAATCTTAATAACAGGACCCTAAGAATCCCCCATCTTGAATAGAATCTTTTGGGGCTGTAGTTACCAAATTCATGAGATTTACATGTAGACTTTGTTAGAAGGGAACCCCTCAACAGCTTTTCTGTCCTGCTGTGACTCCACCGAGCAATTATTTACTCATCAAATCTCAGGATGGAAAGAATATTCACTGGTCACTTGGTTCTTTCAAAGGGATTTTATTTCTAATTAGCTGTTTCTTACTTATCTCGATGTAATTCTACCAGGATTCTTAAAGAGGATGTTGTATGTTGCTATTTCTCTTTATTTGTAATTTCTGTGTAATTGTATATATTTTTTAAAAAGCAACAGCTATCCAAGTAGAGATGACACACACTGAAAGAATAATTACCCTAATTCATTTCCATCAACTGCCTACTTCCCCATTGAAGATACTGCTCAAAGCAAGATGCAGGGTGGACCTTTTAACTATCTATGTGACCTTGAACATTTACTTAATGCCTCTGAGTGTCAGTTCCATTATCTGTAGAATGAAGATGCTAATCCCTTCTTCAGAGGCTTCTGTACCCATGACAGTGTTGACTCTCAAGAGGTATTTAGCAAGTGGGAGCCTGCTATTATCATTAAATATTCTTTGGTAGAATATGGAAATTCAAGATCTAATTCATAAAATATAATGCTTGCTGGTTAGCCATGAAGAAAAAACACGAACAGAGCAAATGTAATGCGATATTATCAGTTAATTTTATATGGAATGGGCAGATGACCATCCAGAGTTGCTGGTGCAATGAGAACTGTCCAGAAATCCAACAAGCTGCCTCAGAGTTTGGGGGCAGGGGCAAGCTCCTTTTCACTGGAGATTTCCAAGAAGAGGCTGGCTACCATCCATTAGGCAACTGAGACAAGATTGTTCTTGTGCATCAACTCCCTAGAAGCCAGGGATGATTCTGTCATTATGAACTTCCAATCCAAATAGTCACCAGAGAAGATCCTTGGAAGCCAAGCCAAAGTCTATTAGTTTGGCTTGGCTTAGGAAAAAAACCTAAAGGCAGCTTCCAATAGTATCTAAAACCATTAGTACAATACAGACATTTGACCAATGTGTCTCCAATCATTACATACTCATGTGGTATGAACTTAAGACTATTGACATTTTTTAATTTTACAATTGTTTTATTGTATAAATTGAATCTATGTAAATAGATACTTTGATCCAGATTATTTCAATAAAGTTTTTTTAACTTATGGATAATTTTAGAATAACTTGTAATGTTAACAGTGTCCCATGATCAATGAGGTCCCATTGAGACAATGTGTGCTCTGCCCATCATGGTCTATTTTCTTTGTCCACTGGGAAGTACTGCACTTTTGCCCAGTAAGCAGCCAGTCCCCAGTCTGGCTATGGCACAGAGTAACAGCCCAGGTCTATCTAGTCTTCCCAGAGAAGCCTTGGGGTTCTCTTACCTGTTGTTATGTTCCAGTGAGAACAAAGCACATACCACGGTATGAATGTCCCCAGGGGCATCAGGAAATCGCCCCTCATAAAAAGGACATTTTTCAAGTTGTGCATCCATAGGTGTCCAGATTAGTCTGAGGTGAGCACAAAGGTGAACTGCTTCGGGGTGTTGGACACATTATAGTCACAAGCAACTTTTTCAGTTTAATGACTCATTGTCTTAAGATTCAACTGGACAAAAGCTGTCCTGCTAACCTCTAAAGAAAGCACTGGACACAGTGGACAAGGCCTGATTCTAACATGTGGAAGAAGTAATTGTGCAAAGGATATGAATGGATGGACATTTTGATGGCCGTTCTTCTGATCAGGTTGAAAGGACTGAATAGCCACAGAGCCCGAGTGGCACTAAACCGGGAAATGGTCCTCCCTTTGTTCAGCACCATAAACGTCTAAAACAAAACAAAACAGAAAGTAGACCTCCATTGAGAAACAAGAGTCTTTACACAGCCATGTTTCTGGGCGTAAGTGGTGTCATCGCAGGCTCATGATCAAGAAAGGCTTTGGAGCCTTGGAGCCCAAGGGAGCCAGAAAGGGTCAGGAATAAAGGCATGTTTTCACCCTCCCTGCAAGACCCCAGCCTCCATTCCCCACTGTGAGCACTGACAGTGCTCTAATGGACAGGCAGACCCTGGGGCTGGTGAGAGCCCAGGGAGGATCCTGGCAGCATAATGGTGAAGTTGTTGGCTGCATTTAATTCCTCTTCTAACTAGAGGATCACCCTGTAATATTCCTTCTGTGCTCCACCTCCTAAATCTCTGCCACTTAAAATCTTTCCTGTTTTCTTTCTCTAAGCATTTAGGAGGATATGGGCTCTAGGCAGGGGAGACAAGGGGGAGAAAATATTCCAGTGCCTTTTCATGTTTTCTACAAACTGTCTGTTTGTGGATGGTTGATTCCTGCCGTTTCTAATTCCCAAACATCCATTCATCACTTATTTTTGGCTGTGAAGAACATTTTAGATATAATACGGGTGAGGTGATTTTCATGGCAAAGCCCTTATTTAAACTAGTGGTTCTCAAATGTTTTGATTTCAAAAATTTTTCCTCTCTAAAATTATTGAGGACCCCACATACAGTGTATATGTATATGTGTATGTGTGTGTGTGTGTGTATCATATTAGAAATTTAAAACTTAGGAAATTTTATTTTGCTTATTCATATCTTTAAATCTTTTATAAAAGTGGCATAAACAGTATTTCATAAACAATAAGTATATTGGAAGCTGAGATTCTTGAATTTATCTGGGAAAAAGAGTAGGAAATTTTAAAGCATAGCGGTTAAGTGATAACGTCATCCCCCATCAATGGTTTATAATTTACTACTGTATGTTTATCAGAGAATATGAGTGAAAAAGACCAATGATATCAAAATATTGCTATGAAATAACTTTGATTTCAGGAGAGGCTCAGGGATGAAGGCATGTCCTCACCCTCCCCACAAGACCCCAGCTCCTCTGGCTGGCTGTGCAGGCAGAGAGTGCAGGCAGCTGACCCTGTACTAGGGCTGTGGGGACCCCAGGGTTTCCAGGATAATACTTTGAGGACCACCGGCTTAAATCATCCTGCTTTTTGTTCCCTTTGCCCCCAACTTCCCTTCCCCAACTCAAGATCTCTGCTTTCCACCTGCAGAAAGAGCCAACACCTCTGGAAGCCCTGGGCCAGAGGTCATCCAAGGCAACAGCTAACTTTCTCTGCAAGCTCTGCAGTTGTTGTCTGCTTTTGAGGATTTGGGTTTAGTTAGCCTCTATCAAATGTCATAAAGACTCAAGGAGAGCACCAAAGAGCACCAAAATATATGTGAGTTATACATATATTTTATCCAATGTTTTAGCAGACTGCTATAACACCCAGGATTCAGGAGGACGCCCTAGGTTTGGTGGGACTGAGACTTCCTCTTCAGGAGCTGAGAGCAGACATTCCTACTGTTAGCTCTTACCCGGTGTGTGCTGTAGAAGGGGTCTAGGTCCTCCAGGGGCTCCCCGACCAGTTCTTCTGGAAGCTCACCATAGAATTTGGGCAGCTGATTGCAGGCTTTCAAGTCTAGCTGGGGCCGAGGCTTATCTTCTTGGTCTGTCTGTTCCTTATGCTTCCCTCTGGCTTTCTTTGCTGCCTCACTGGCAGCAATTTGCTTTTCAATCTCCACCAGCGACTCTGGAGTAAACCGGCGGAAGTTGGTAGTTTGCAGGGACCCAAAAGGGAATTCCATCTTCTCATTCTTCTTCAAGAAGTATTTATACTCTGATGAGAGTGGACATAACCAAAGAAAGATGAATTTATTCTTAGATAAATTCAAGAATCTCAATTTCCAATATGCTTATTGTTTATGAAATATTATTTATGCTACTTTTATAAAAGACCTAAAGATGTGAATAAACAAAATAAAAAGTCCTAGCTTTTTAATTTCTAATATGAAATTGTCTACTGGCCTTGTCCCTCCCATCTGTCCCACCTTGATTGCCAGAATAAATATCTCCTTCTCACCTGACTCCAGCTCCTCCTTAAATCACACTGGGCTTCTCCCAGGGATCCATTCTCCCACAATGCTATCAGGGTAGACTGTTTATTCCATCCTATCCCAGCTACTTCAGTATCATGTCTTTGCTCCCCTTGCTCTTCCAAGTTATTGCTGCTTCACCAGTTTGTAACATCCCACCACCACCATCAGATTCATACTGACCTCTTTCCTCATTCCTAGAACCACTGAGTTCCACTCTCCACATTCATGGACGCCTCCATGAGCTACTTTATCTTAAGTCTCATCCTACTTTATAATCATAACCCTTTTGTATTGACATTTTCAACATTTCTCTTTCTCTTTTTGAACTCGATTTAGACTTCAAGATTACTTTCTCAATGGTGAACACTTCTTTCCATAACCAGATTAGACTTGTGGCCCACCTATTATTTTAGCCACTCCCTTATCTTCATCCTACATCCCAAACCTAGGCCAATCGAGAGCAGTCTAATTGAGACTGTGTACATTAATGCAGTCATGGGGTATAATGTGCTGCTTTTATTTACAATTTGAAATACTTTCATGAAACTGGTTAACATAGCCTTCACCACATTTTCTTAGTTATTGTGTTAAGACATTTATATTCTATACTTAATCACTTAGTAGATTTAACACGTACCCTTGTAAAATGCACCATAGGTGTGGTCCCACCAATTGTCCTCCCTCCATCCATCTTCCCCCCTCCCTCCCCCTCCCCCTCCTCTTTCCCCTTCATCTTGTGCTCTATCTTTTCTGACTATCCGTCTCCTCTTGCAGTAAGCCAATGACCATGTTTCCTGGTTCATGGAGAAAAACAGAACTCTGCCAACTTCATGTCACCCAACCTCCAACTTTACATCTGCACTTCTTTCCTCCTTTCTTCCTGTCACAACAGGAAAATTATCATCCCTCATTCTGGCCAAGGCCAATTCTTTCCCTCTGCTTGGGATCTTATCCTCTTGCCACCTCATTTTTCTCTTCCCCTTTATCTCCTGGCTCCTTCCTATCAGTGTTTAGAGATGTTTAACTTTCCTCCAACTTCAAGAACTTTTATGTGATGCACAGCCCATGTGGATCTTTCCTCTTATTTCCTACCATTCTCTGTTCGGTCTTATAAAAGACTTGTTTCCACTCTTCAGTCCTTGTACCTTGGCTTCTGTCCTACCTCACTAAAATGTACCTAAATTCAGGGAGCCCTTCTCAGTTGTTATTTTGATGGTCCTATTGGCTGTTTTATCTACTTCTTCCTCAAAATACTCGATCTCTTTGGCTGCTATGATTCTCTTGGTTTTCCTAACTTTCTGTCTGCTCCTTCTCAATCTCTTCTTTCTCATCTTCTTCTATGTATATGTACATTCTTTTTCTTTTTTAATAACAGTTGCAACAACCTCAATAGCGTTAATATAATTACTAATGTTTACTTATATTCCACTATGTTCCAGACTCTGGATTAAGCTGTTTGAATGACTTATCACATTTACCATCATTGTACCTAAGAGGTATTGTCTAAAATATAGAATCAATCAGAGCAACCAAGTTAAATTTTCCAATATCATGTTACTAATAAGTGGCAGAACAGTACTTAAATCCAAGTTTGCTGATGCAAACTCCTGGGAGCATCTCATCCATTCCCATGTCTTCAATTCTCATCTGTGTGCATATGACTGAGTCTTTATCTATAGCTCTCATCTGTCCGTAGGGCTCAAAACCTCATTTGACGAATCCATTTGAGTTTCTCATAGGCACTTCAAACTCATTATGCCCCAAACTAAACTCACTATCATCTCCCTACTCTTTTCTAATGCCTGCCTCTTCTCTATGGCTCTCTCCCTTTGTCTATCTCAAACAGCCTATTTCTGTGCCAGCCCACAACTGGGGGAATTCTTTATTTAAGAATTGTCCTTTCTATTCCATTCCCATTTACATTCACATATCCAGGGCTGCTGATTCTATCACCTTAGTAACTTCTCTCCATGCCTCTCAAACTTTTCCATCACACCACTAATCCTGCCACTATCTTTGCAATGGCCTCCTCTGTGTCCATTTGACACCATTTTAGTCCTTTCTAATCCATTCTCCAACTGTAACCAGATGATCTTCCTAAAATACAAATTGGGTTATATTATTTCCTTATTTAAAATTCTTCCAAAGCTCTGTATAGCACTCAAGATAACCCACACTGAGTGTTGCCCTTTCTAGTACTGTAGCTACCAGCCATAGTAGCCAATTTCCTTTGCCTGAAATTATCCTCCTACTTTGTTTGGCCTGGCTAATCTCTCTCATTCTCTACTGTAGGCTTTGAGACAACTCTTTCCATTTCTGGCTCTATATGAAGTCTATGTTAGGATTCCTAATTTATTCTCTGAGAAGTCTCTGAACTTTCCCCATAAACCTCTGATTTGTAATTTCTGTTTGGCTTTCTATTTCTCCTACTAAATTATAAGCTAAATGAGAGCTGGGCACACATCTATTTTGTGGCACACTGATTCCTTAGAGTCTAGTACAGTGCCTGGAACATAGTAGATACCCAATAGATATTTGTTGAATGAATAGTGGTAACTGCAAAGCTCAATAATGGAAAAGCTAAAGAACATTTTGTTTAGAAAAATTCAGCAAAAATCACAAGTCCATTCATAGGAACATAAGGAACAAAACAGATTATAAAATCCATTGATTTTTGTAAAGCTAGCACACCTCAAAGTCAAGCAGATGGTGGGAGAAGCACCACTTGAATCTAATACTCTTATAGGGTAGATCCTGCTTGCTCCAGCTAGATCTAGAGGCAGGCAGCTCTTGAATTCAACGCCTCTGTGATGCAGATACTGCTGGCTATTGCCAATTCTAGAGGCAGCTCTTATCCCTAATGCCCATATGTGGGAGCTCCTGTTTACCATCGCCAGTCCTCCCATATAATGTAGTTGAGGAGGAGCTCTCACCTCTCTGGCACTACCCCTCTTCCTTAATGTTCTCCACGGCTTTATCCTGGAAATGTTCCCTGCCTCTTTCTACCTCCACCTGATTATTTATACTTAGTCTTTCTTTTAGGGAATTTTCAAAGTCAATTTACATTGAACATCCATCTTCTGTTTTCTTCTATCCTGGAAATTCTACGTGCCGTGTGTTTTTGTCCTGATTAATGGAGCATATTTATGCAATGGCCATTCAAACACCATTGACTTTATCAAGTCCAATAAGTGTCTTTAATTCTTCCCTCTTGAAAAATTAACTTTCTCTTCCTTGTCTAGGAGAGAAAAGCTATTTATATGTTGGAATCATATTTGAGTCCCGGGACTTGGTTACAGAAGAACAATGCAGGGATTTCTTCAGTGACCCTGGAATGCCATCTTGAGGCTTAAGAACAGGACCAAGCCAGAATATTAGATGCTAGAGTTGGAGTTTAATGTCAAAGCAGACTCAGGCGTGAGGCTGACTTGATGCCAAGTCTATAATTGTGTTGAGCTACCATAAATTCATCTGATCAAGGACAAGTTTTTTTCCGAGAAATGAAGGTGGGATTATACTAGCAGGTGGGAATTGTAGTGATACAATATACGTACAAGGACCTCATCTTTCTTCCGAGGAAGAAATGCAGTGAGGAAGGCACAACCTTTGGTAGCCATATCAGACCTATTTCTTCTCAACCAGAAAAGATAGCTCTGGACTTGGCCAAGATCCTTTGATTAAAGTGGTTTTCTTTATTTCCATCTATTGCCCAGTGTCTTTATATGGCACCCTGAAACAAACATTTGCTGCAAGTAGTTAATCTGAGAGCTTATACCAGGAGTGTCATAGAAGAGTAGAAAAGCAAGGTAGGAATGAGAAAGTACTATTTTTCTGTAAAGATTACTCTTATGGACAACTAGGGCTCAGGATTGTTTTACTGAAGGATAAGGATACTGGGGTTTTACTTAACAGTCCTGTTTATTGTTAGTTAAGGGTTGCACCAGGGATGTTAATTCTTTATTTTTTTCTTTTTCCTTTTTGAGACAGAGTTTCACTTTGTCACCCTTGGTAGAGTGCCATGGCATCACAGCTCACAGCAACCTCCAAACCCTGGGTTTAGGTGATTCTCTTGCCTCAGCCTCCCACGTAGCTAGGACTACAGGTGCCCACCACAACGCCTGGCTATTTTTTGTTGCTGTTTGGCCAGGGCAGGGTTCAAACCTGCCACCCTCGGTATATGGGGCCAGCGCCCTACCCACTGAGCCACAAGGTGCTGCCCAGGGATGTTAATTCTATAGAACTTACATCAGTTGCCAGAGAAAGCCTTAGACAGAGATGAAGGAAGCCTATATGTAGGGGAAGTGTCTGAGGGTAAACGTTAGGTTAGACTTCTGGAATATGAACAAGCTGCAGACAGTTACTGCTATATTCCTGAACTATAATGCAGCACAGGAACCTAATTTGGAATCCTTATTGGAGGATCCATATGAATACAGAGAGGAAGGCACAGCCTTTGGTAGCCATATCAGACCTATTTGTTACAAGATTAATCTGGGCCCTAGATTCACTTCTTGGATTGATGGCTAGGGAAGAGCTAATCTAAGAAACTTCTATTCTGCTTCAGCCCTAAACTCAGTCCTGGCTTTTAAATAGTTTGCTTGAGTATTTGCAGGTGTATTCCCTTCAGTCCTGTAGTTTTTCCTACTGAACAAGCAGGAAGTGGCCATCCAGCCCTCCTAAGGTGAACCAACAGGGATATTTGTTTCCCTTTGCCTTTTTAATGTCAGGTGAGAGAGGCCCTTCCTCTATTGCTCTCCTCTAAAGATTTCATGTCTTCTAGAGCCTGTAGTATCTCTAGGGAGAAAGTTAATCTTCCTTAATAGTAACCTTTATGATGGGGAGAATGGATTATCTACAAGGCCAATGCTTTCTTCTTTGTAGTAGTGACCCTTTTTGGCCCTAGGCACTGAGGGGCAGACCAAGATCTGCAGAAATTCCTCTCATAGGAAGCCCCACATCACTCACATTGATTGATAAATTATAGGGGTTTTATCTTAGAGCTTTCAGGGAGAATTGTCTAACCCTGCATTTACCCCAATGTATTCTACAGAATTTTAGTGCATTGTAAACAAGTGGGAAAACAATGTTGGTAAAATTTTCCCATTATAATGTATTTGTTTAAAAATGTGGAAGACACTAATATATTTTATTGTTCTTTTTCTTATGTAATTGTGTGCTTTTGAGAAGTGACAGGCATTCCCCAATATGGCAGGGAGAGAGAGGAAAAGGCCCAGCTCCTTGACTACACGGCGGCACTTGCCAACTGAGAATGTGCTTCTGCTGACACTCTATAGCTTGACAGCATATTTTTGAATTGTTTTGTTCTTAATAAATTATTTAATTTCCCAAATTGATTATTTTTCCTTCTAACATAAAGTTTTTCTTTGAAAAATCATATGAAGAAGATTTTGATTATTTCTTCGTGTGATTTTCTCATTAGCCCATTTTTTTGTTGAGCCATGTGATTTTTTTTATTAAATCATAAACACATAGATCATGTATACATTAGGCAGATGGCCTACAGACACATGAAAAAAATGCTCATCATCTTTAATCATCAGAGAAATGCAAATCAAATCCACTTTGAGATATCATCTAACTCCTGTAAGACTGTCTCACATAACAAAATCCCACAACTACAGATGTTGGCATGGATGCGGAGAAAAGGGAACACTTCTGCACTGCTGGTGGGAGTGCAAGCTAATATGTTCCTTTTGGAAAGAAATATGGAGAACATTCAGGGTTCTAAAAGTAGACCTGCCATTTGATCCTGTAATTCCTCTACTAGGTACATATCCAAAAGACCAAAATCACTTTATAACAAAGATATTTGCACCAGATTGTTTGTTGCAGCTCAATTCATAATAGCCAAGTCATGGAAGAATCCCAAGTGCTTATTAGCCCATTTTACTGTTTATTTTAATCCAAGTGCACCTTACATCTCCTGAGAATCACTGATGACTTAGCAATGCCTGATTATTTTAAAGTTGTTCATTGGTCCAAAAGTCTGCAAATTCCTGACCTAAGATGTGTTCTTTAATGCTACTAGAAAGGATCTCTGGGATCCCCGGTCTGCCACAGTCCAGGCAAACCCTGAAAGGCAGTCTAATGACTTCCCAGGTTTCTATGGGTTGTAACATACTCAGTGGTTGTCACCCCTAGATCTGTCACCATCACAGATGGCTAGAGAAGTGTCTATGTGGCATTTCCCCTGCTTTCTCTAGGGAAGCTAGATCTTGAGCTCCTGCAATCAGCATCCATCCTCATGGTTCTCTAAGGTAATCACCAGCTCTGTGGATAACATAGTTCTCTCACATTCTCTGGTACAAGGATCTTCAAATGCCATCCAAGAATCTGGTGCTGGTTTAACTGCAACCCCACCACAGAGGGCATTAAAATTTAAATTTCTAGACTTCACCTAAAAAGGTTTACATTTAATATGCCTGAGGTGAAGCTCATGGCACTGTATATTTTACAGGCCTATAGCTGAAGCTGCTGAAGGTGTTCTCCCTTTGAGAAGCATTGAGAACTTTTGCAACTGTGGATGTGAGATGGGACACAGATCAGGGTTTTAGAATCTGGTACAGCTATGACCTACTCTGACAGCTCTAGAGCCTGGATGGAAATCTTCCTGGATTTTGGAGGCAGGTCAGAAGCTAGTGTTGAGTGTGTTAAGAGAGAGGAGTCCTGGCATCAAGTAGCATGTTTTGTTGAGTTGACATTCTGAGAAACTCTAACTTCTCAGA
>NW_003852477.1:651191-653033 GCF_000181295.1 Otolemur garnettii
AGACTTATTCTAGTTGTGGGAATGATTTTTAGTCATGGGCAGTCAGGGTAGTGTAAATAAGTACTTTTCAGTAGAGAGGATGTAACTTTACTTCTCAAGTTGCTGAAAGAGGGTGATTGGGATATTGGAGTAAGAGCAAATATGTGTAAATGAATTGTTAATACCAAAGGAGTCTGTTCATGAGCTGTTTCAGGTTCTGCTGGTATGACTTACCTACCTGGCAGAACAGTGAGCCCATTGTAAACTGTTACTAGGACTGAGCATGTGTTTGGACCTTTCACAACATGGAATTGGGAGTGTGACTGAGTTGCTGATGGGAAATAGTACCTGAACCATTCGTACATCTGAGTGAGACTGTGTGGTGCATTACACTGAGAGTGTTATAAGGTTCTCTAGTTCATGGGACAAATAACTAAGCTAGCTTTAGCTCTGAAAATATTTTTAGTATCACCATGGAAACAGAAGTGTGGGGTTTAATGTTCCTGATTTAGGAGATGTGGCCAGACTAGTCAAGACTTAGAGAAGATTGTCCTCAAGATGTCAGCAATTTATATAGTCAGTAATACTGACACGTGTCTATCTATGCAGTTCGTTGCCTTGAAAATTTTAATCTTTAGACATCTGATAAGAGCAATAGGACACTGAACATGTGAATAAGCTGTCTTGGGAAGAAATAACCAATGAAGTAGCTATGTCACTGAAGAAGTGTAATAAGGTGTTTGTGATGATGAAAGTACAATCACAGTATTCATGATCCTGTCCAGTCATTGGAGACTGAACCTCAATTATCTGGGGCACCGGAAAGATGTCACTGACCTGTCATCAAAGTTGTATAAATCTGAGTTACCTCTGGCATAGAGGAATAGAGCTAGGGGAATCCTTGCTGAAGATGGTAATCTTTTGTTAGAGTTTGACCAAAGGTAATCTTTTGTTAGAGTTTGACCAAAGTACCTACAGGGTGAAAAGTGTGTGCGTTATCCATGGTTCTGAAATAGGGAGGCATCATCTTGTCCATGCTTGAGCTGTCCATGGTGCTTAATAAGAGAAGCGGGAATGAGTGAGAGCTGAGTGTGACTGTTTTTTGTTTTTTGAGTGAGGCTTGGTTAGTGATTGATCTGTTTGTAGTGTCAATGGGTGTACCAGGCTGAAGTGCGGAGAGATAAATGGGAAGAAGGGACTAATTCAAAAAAGAAGGAAAGTTGAGAATTTAGAGGAGAACGTGCCTAACAAAGTAGGCTCTGCTCACCAAAATGGAAATCCAACTGTAGTTAAGGAGAAGGAATGTTTCTTTCTCAAGAATCTTTGACTCCCAAACATTGCCCCTAAACTATTGAAAATGGGATCAGAAGGAAGGAAGAGATTTTTGTTTCTAAGGAAGAAAAAGTCCCTTATCACATAAGCAGAATGTGTTGTAGACCAAGAAACTTAGGATGGTGGATTGAATCAGCTCCAAAGAATATGAGTTATAATTATTAAAGAAATTCAGAGAGGTAGTGTAATTTTGATGATATGTCCACTGGACTTGCAGACAAGGAGGCATGAATTATGACACTGATTGGGCCTTTTGAATCATTAATTTCTATGATTTGTAAGCTGAAGATGATTACCTCTTCTCTACACATCTGACACTGTTGTTGAGAGAATAAAATAATGTATATGAAAGCACTTTATAAGCTAAGTGCTATACAAATGCACAATGTAGACAATATTTCCATCACACACCTGATTTAATAGCCAACAGCCACTTAGCCTGTTTCAATTCCACACCACTATCTCTCAGCATGTAAACTAAATAAACATGTGAGATTATTTGCAATTAAATTCAATATAAAGAAGTTAAAA
>NW_003852477.1:653706-656378 GCF_000181295.1 Otolemur garnettii
ATTCTTGCAATTTTTAAAACTGTAGATTAATACTGTCAGTTATATTTTAGTAAGCCAAAGGTTTTGTAAAGATGAAGCATAGGCTTCATTTGACAAGAATATTTAAATTATCTGTGTAGATAATTATTTGCCATTTGTAAAGTCCTGGTCGATAGTATAGTTCAAGCAGTTTATTTAATAACTGATGAAGCTTTTCAGGGTTGCTGGGGGCACAGATTTAACTAGATAACATAATATCATAAAGAACATATATGAAAAATGCATCAATATATAATGCTTCTCCTCAACATGCTTTGATGCCTCTCCCAGACCTTTTTGTAAGAACTTGTACTAAGTTACAAATGACCTCCAGATTGCCAATTCCAGAATAGACCTCTATTACTTGACTTCTCAGCAGGATTTGACATAGCTGACCATCCTATTTTCTTGAAATCCTCTCTCTTTTTGTGTTCTATCTGAGGCTTGGTTGAAGGCTTTTTTCCTATCAGGCCATTAAATTTGGGAGCATCTTAGGAGTCTATCATCATCCTCTTTTACATCCCCTAGCAGCAAAATTTAAACTTTTCTCTTCGTTTTAACTCTCACTCAAACCTCTCTTCTGTGCCAGACCCACTACCCACCTGTTGTTTTCAGATATTTCCCTCCCTTAAGTTTTCTTCTCCATTCCCTATTTGGCTAATTGCCACCATCAAGCACACAGTTCTCATAGCATAAACACATGGACTTTCTCACTACCCCATTCTCCACATGTACTCCAACTACTAAGTCACAACCACCTCTTATCTGAACCCCATGCTGAATTAATAACTGATCTCTGCCAACATCCTTTTTGCCTATATTCATAGCAACAAACATGACCTTTTAGAAGTGCAAATTTAGTCATATCACTTCTATGATTGTACCTTGCAAAGGCTTCCCAATCCCTTCAGACAGTGTCTAAAGTTACTCATATGGCACATAAGTCTTGGCATGATCAAGTCCCTTCCCATTACTTCCTTGTACTTCACTCTTTCTCCTGCTTTCTGCTAGAGTTGCCCTGATCTTTCAGTTATTAAAATTCACCAAATTCCATTCTGCTTTGGTACACATGCTTTTTTCTCTCTCTCAGTAATGCCTTTTCCATCTTTTTCTCCCCAGCTGACTTCTATTCTTCTTTCTTTTTACTTTAAAAGTCACTTCTTCAGAACAGTCTTTCCTGATATTCTGAACTAGACAAGTTTTCTTTGTTATTCATTTAGATAGCAGCCTGTACTATGTATCTCCATTTTGGCCATTATTTCAATAATTGTCTGTTCAATGTCAGTTTCTATGCCAGAAAGTAAGCTCCCCAGTGCCGGAAACCATGTCCATCTCTTCCTGTGCTGTATCCTTGGCACGTAGGACAATGTGACACATATAAATGTTTATTAAATGTTTCTGGAGTAAAGGAATAAGTGAATGAGTGATGGTGGCTGTCTCAAAGACTATTTTTGAGGGAAGCATTATAAATGTGTATTGTGATTGTTTAATCTAGAATTTCTGCTATCAGTATGCCTGATTTGACCTTAATATGAAAGAGATTGTTCCCACACTTCAAAGATGCTGAGGAAGACTGGGCTTCTCTTGTGAAGGAAGAGAAACCTGAAGCTGAAATATGAAGGTAAGAAAACTGAAATAGGGGCAATGACTAAAGGTGAATTCAGTGACATTTACTAAAAAAGAGCCATTGGAATGCCATGAAAAGAACTGTGATTTGGGGGTAGGATTAACCCTGGACCTTCTGCTGACTTGCTTTCTGATGTTGGATATATTTTTTGTCTCTGAAAAGCAACACTACAGAGGAAGATGAAGAAGTGTTCTGAAGTGACCTCTGAGAAAACTGGTGTCTTATGAATCTGTGCATAATATTATAGCTCTGACTCATTCTGATTATGATCTTGTGAGAAAACTCGGTCTTTGCTAAATCACAGGCTAAGTAGGTTGCATAAAGGTTACCTTTCCAATAGTAAGCATCAGGACTGAGTTTGATCATGTACCTGGCAGAGGTATTTCTCCCAAATGTAATTGGTCTGTCCGGTTGCCTTCTGCATGCAACTCTTTGAGAAATAATAAGACTACCTTCTTATTTATTTTGGTTCTTAAATCCTTAGAGAATTAAAATCAAAAGACCTGTGCTCTTGGCTGTGGTCAAATAAGGACATTGTCTTGTATCCTTAAGTTTCAGGGGCTTCTCTCTTGAAAAGGTCATAGCCTGGAAGTATCAGCTGAGTTGCTCTCGGTCTTAAGGTGAAACAGAGAGACAGCTCTTTCTCATTCTGTTGAATATTATTTAAAAGATTCTTTCCTTATCAGTCATAACATAAAGTCTACTATGCATTTAGCACTATTAGGTGTTGTGGAAGATGGTGCAGGATAGTAGGAGAAGCAATGGGCTAGAAGTTAGGAGACTAGAGTCCCAGCCACAAGTCATCATCTTCTCTTTCTGTATCTTAGTTTTCTATCTGTACAATGATTAGGTAAGCCTAGGTGTATGATGAGTCCCTTCTATCTTGATAAGAAGCCATGTTCCTTTGTTTGTTTGTTTGTTTGTTTCTTTTTAGAGTGTAGAGTGCTGTAGCATCACAGCTCATAGCAACCTCCAGCTCTTGGGCTTAGATAATTCTCATGCCTCAGCCTCCCAAGTAGCTGGGACC
>NW_003852477.1:656702-658404 GCF_000181295.1 Otolemur garnettii
ATGAGAGAGCTTCATAAAGGTTTCTAGGAGGGAGATGGTGGCAGAGTATTTTCGTGCCTATATGTCTCACAGTATGAGTGCTACATAGTCAAGCTTGGAAAGGCTCCATGCACTCAGATTTGGGGCCCTGGAAAAGACATAAATACAAGTCCAGACCAAGGGGCCCCACTGAAGCACTTTCTGTAGTTGACCTTGGTTGAACACTTACTAAAAGCAGAGACACCGTATGGAGCCTCTCTGCGTGAAGAAATTCTGTGCTTGTTAATCTTCTTAAACATTAATTATTTTAAAGCCAAATATGTTTCTCATGAACAATAATCCCCCTTTTCCTTTGCTAAGTTTTTAAAGAAGAAATATGCAAATTCTAATAAAAATTGACAGGTTGAAATGGGCTTTGGACAAGGTTCTAAGGCAAGAGCATTGTGAACATTATGTACATGCCAATCAATATTATGCAGCCCATTGATTTATTCCAGGGAAGCAAAGGGTACTTGGAATGTCCAGTGTGGCTGCATAGTTACTGACATTGAAGAAATCCATCTTTTGTTCATAAATCACATTCTGACATGGCCCTCAAATTCTGTTTCTAAATGGCAAATTCTGACAAAAATAGTGCATCTCCTTTTAGGCCAAATCTTAAATGTCACTTCCTCAGGAAGGCCTTTCTTGATCTTGCCTATTGAAATTAGGTGCCCCCAAGATGATCTCTCAAAGAATCCAGTTCTTTTCTTTCTTGTGATAAAAAAATTATCACAGCTTATAATTATATTTATTTGTGTGTTTGTTTAATATCTGTCTGCCCCACTAGACTTTAAGTACTATGAAGGTAACAATGACAATTATTCTGTCCAGAGGTCTGTGCTCCCTGTGCCTGGCACAGTGAACAGCTAATAGCAGATGCTTCCTGTGGGTTTATTGAATGTTTGCATGAAATATTGTCATTAGGCAAAAATGGGGTCTTGGTAAAATTGTCATACTTTTAAAACTTTGTAGCATATGATTAGTGTTTCAGATTTTTCAAAGTGCATTAGATTGCATCTAATGTTTGATTCCTCTAAATATTTATATTTATATTTATATTTATATCTTATTGTATCTCTTCAAAACAACAAATTATTTTCCAGTGGGTCAAGAAATAGATGCTGAGAGAGGCGGCATAGTGTAATGATTAAGTTCTTGGATTCTGGAGCCAGACTATCAGGGTCTAAATCCCCACTCTACAAATTATTAGTTGTGGGATTATGGGAAGATTATGTGACTTCTATGTGCCTCGGTTTCTCACTTGTAAAACAGTCATAATAATAGTACTATGAAGGAGTCACGCAAATTAAATAAGTGAAAAAATACATACAGTGCTAAGAACATAGGAATCATTATATTAATTTGCTATCAACATTAATATTATTATTCCCCAAGGTAATATAATTATTTATGTTGATAATTGATAATTATTTATGTTGATTTAGAAGTGCTACAAATATGTCTGATTTCACATCAAACCATACAGTCTCCTTGATGTGCAAATATCTATAAGCAGCACGTAAAGAATTTGAGACCCACGTGGATAATGGATCTTGCCTAGGAATCCTGCTAAAAACAGGCAGAAGTAGAAAACCAACTCAGATTTTCCAGAACTTTTTCTATTCCAGCACCAGTTGTCTGTCTGGTTGCCTTCTGGATGCAAGTCTGTACGATTCCCTGG
>NW_003852477.1:658424-660100 GCF_000181295.1 Otolemur garnettii
AATTATTCTGTCCAGAGGTCTGTGCTCCCTGTGCCTGGCACAGTGAACAGCTAATAGCAGATGCTTCCTGTGGGTTTATTGAATGTTTGCATGAAATATTGTCATTAGGCAAAAATGGGGTCTTGGTAAAATTGTCATACTTTTAAAACTTTGTAGCATATGATTAGTGTTTCAGATTTTTCAAAGTGCATTAGATTGCATCTAATGTTTGATTCCTCTAAATATTTATATTTATATTTATATTTATATCTTATTGTATCTCTTCAAAACAACAAATTATTTTCCAGTGGGTCAAGAAATAGATGCTGAGAGAGGCGGCATAGTGTAATGATTAAGTTCTTGGATTCTGGAGCCAGACTATCAGGGTCTAAATCCCCACTCTACAAATTATTAGTTGTGGGATTATGGGAAGATTATGTGACTTCTATGTGCCTCGGTTTCTCACTTGTAAAACAGTCATAATAATAGTACTATGAAGGAGTCACGCAAATTAAATAAGTGAAAAAATACATACAGTGCTAAGAACATAGGAATCATTATATTAATTTTGCTATCAACATTAATATTATTATTCCCCAAGGTAACATAATTATGTATGTTGATAATTGGTAATTGATAATTATTTATGTTGATTTAGAAGTGCTACAAATCTGTCTGATTTCACATCAAACCATACAGTCTCCTTGATGTGCAAATATCTACAAGCAGCACGTAAAGAATTTGAGACCCACGTGGATAATGGATCTTGCCTAGGAATCCTGCTAAAAACAGGCAGAAGTAGAAAACCAACTCAGATTTTCCAGAACTTTTTCTATTCCAGCACCAGTTGTCTGTCTGGTTGCCTTCTGGATGCAAGTCTGTACGATTCCCTGGGATTGCCTTCCTCCTACTCTTACAATGGTTTCCCACAAAGCCATGACTGGAATAGATGAGAGCTGGAGATACAGGGCAGTGTCTGGATGAGCCTTCTATCAGCCACAGGACCAGTGGGCCAACCAGGATGCTCTGAATCTTCCATCCCTCGCTTGGCTGACAACAGGAAAGTGAACCAAGAATCCAATCACTACTTTTTCAGCATCCTGATCCGTACATAGTTCCTGCCAATAAACTCTAGGACCGCCAGTAGCCTGAATGCTGTTAATCCACACTTGACCTATGATTCTCCACTGAGCTGGTAAGCATTTTATTACTGACTGATGAAAAAAAGTTGATCACATTTTTATTTGTTTAAAAATTGGACAAAAAGAATTTTTACTTCACTAATAAATGTCTTCTTTATTACTTTCTATTTGCTGGGCTTATAGAAAAGTCTTTTATGCATATGTGTCATTTAATTCTCACACGGCCATATGAAGTAGACCCTATTATTAACCCATTTCTGTAGATAAGGTACTAAAGCTTTCAGGCTGACTTAGCCAAAGTCGTAGCTTACTGGAGATCTAAGTCATTATTCTCATCTTTTTTGTCCAGTAGTTAACAAATAAAAATACACTGATTGTCCTTGGGAAGCCTTATTACTGGTGTTTTTTTCTTAATTGAGGAATAATGTACATACACAAAGAACACAAAGTACACTGATCTTGAAATTATAGTTTGCTAGTTTTTATTCTGACTTCTATCTTCAGAGGCAGCACTTTCTAGGTGTTTCTGGTTCTTTGCCTATGCTACTACCCTCT
>NW_003852477.1:660409-690739 GCF_000181295.1 Otolemur garnettii
TCCTGCTCCTTATGCAAGTAATCAGCTATGTGACCTTCTATAAGTCTCTAAGATTGAAGTTTCAAGGCTCAATTCCCTTGTCTATAAAATGAGGGTATCAGACTAAACAATGATAGGAATAGAAGCTAACAGACTGAGCTAAATTCTTGCTGTACATCCCCCTCCTTCTAATATTTATAATTGTCTTATAAAGTAGGTGTTATGATGGCCATTTTACAATTGAGGAAACAAAAAGAAGGTGGTTCACCTAAGGTGCCAATACATGGCAAAACGAGGGCCCTAAACAAGGTCTGGCTCAGTCTATAAGGGCTGTGCTCTTAGCTGCTGTACTGTATACATGACCAAGGTCACTATGACCCCTTCCTGCTCTCATGAACTAGTTCAGAAAACATGGCTCTAGTTCTTTTTGGAGAACCAGAGAAAAGCACAACAAATGAATAGCAAGGTAAGAAGAGTGACCATGGGATCTAATGAGCAAGATGGACCAGAGTGACATTCTCCCTGAGAAAATAGTTCTAAGGCCCTCAGAATTGATGCTGGAAGGGAAGGGAGAGAACACATTTGCTTGAGTGGGGAGAATGAGAGAAGGTGCTGTCATATTTGAATCTTATTCCCATATGATCTAGGACACCCAGTCATGATTTCTATTCAGTAAAGCTTCTAATTGTACAAAATTTTGATGGGGTATAAAAAATCAAGGAGAGTGAGACTCTGCTCCTCACAGACTCAGACTCTGGTGGGGAGGTTGAAAAATACAAGGGACACTCTAATATGAGGCTTGCACCATATAAATACATGTAAGTGAAGAAGAAGAGAAGCAGGGGAAGAGAGACCAGGCACTAGGCCTTGTGGGAGAATGAAGACTAGGCAGGAGGTGCAAAGGCAAGTAAGATTTAGGCAGAAAGTGATGGTGCAGGAATGGTGAGCCCAGTGGTTCCAAATGAATGAGAGAGGGCACAACAATCAGAAAGAATGAGTGTTTCTCTCATGGGCTCAGGAGTTGTGGACTCCAAGCTCATGGTATTCTTTATATACGGGTATCCTGGGGCCAGTCTGTGTTCTGAGACAGGGAGAGCTAAGGCGAGGCTGATACTCAAGCTTTCTTGACCTGATTGGGCTCTAACACAAGGGAATTCATGACTGCACATGCCCAGAGCCAGTGATCACTTATTTTCTCCTCCTGGAATAGCATTTCCGTGGCAAAATTTATTTGCAAAAACCCCTTTACCACCATTTACCATTACAGACCATTCTCAGGTTTCTTGTTCATTTCCTTTTGATGATTATTATCTCAAAACCATCTTTGTAGTTATGTTCTCTTTCATCCGTCTGTAGCACGAAAAATGCTGATGTTTGAATTTATATGCTTGTTTATTATTATTATTAACACCATTTTTTGACTAGGGAACTAGAAAATTACATTTTAAGACCACTCTAAAAGCTTCCGAACATTTCAAACCGACTTTAAACCATTTCAAAACAAATTTTTTCCATCAGCCTAAAAGCAATTCATTTCTCTGTGTCATTTCAACCTTCCTCCCACACCATGTGGCTAGAAAGCCCAACCTTTGGCTTCTTTTTCTCAAAATAGATACGTGTGGCTGCTTCTCCCTGCTTCATTTTGCAAGTCCAGTAAAGCTGACTCAAACTACATTTTAAAATCACAGCTGACTTTTTTCTGGCTCCCATCCAATCAGGTAATTTCAAAGAGTAAAATTATGATCAAGAATCAAATTTATATTGAGCAACAAGAGAAATGAGGGGGGGAAAGCCAAAAAAGCCGAAACCACAGAAATTTTTAAATGAGTCATTCTTCTAGTTTGCAGAATTAGCGTTAAAATTAAAGTTTAGGCAGCTTTGGTCCTACCTGTTGTCACCTCTCTGAACATGCATAAATGTTCAGCTGCAGATTGGATAAACCTCTTGGCTGCTTGGGTTGGCCTTTTTTAAAAAAATCATAGTATCTTAAAACAAAGGTTCCTCACGTTTTGCACACCAAAATTTTTTTGGAGTGGGGATGTTGAGAAAATATAGATTCAGAGTCAGTAGGCCTAGAAGTGGGGCCCAAGAGTCTGTGTCTCCAAAAAGTTATCACTTTTATTCTGATGTGTGACCATGACTGCAAGCCACTTCTCTCAGCCTTACCTTACCTCTAACAAGATAACTTTTTATCTCAAGTTAGAGTTGCAACTTATATCTGAAACTGAGAATTACCACCTACCAGAGACCATTCTGTGTTCATTTTTCTATTGTTTTAATAACTTCTTCAATACTCCCTTTCCTTATAGTTTTGATAAAATTTCATCACACCTGCTAATAAAGCACATTTTATATCAATGTGCCTCTTTCAAGAGCACAAACTCACCATTGATGTGGCCTTTAGAAATTACCAGTTTTTGGATTTAGCTATAATTTTTTCCCTTATTCTTCAAAGGAAGGGAAGTAGTGGGAGTTTTGTACACAAACAGATTAATAGTAAGTCTTTTTCTAAGAACTATGGGTGTTCTGAGAAGGCCATATCTTCAAACATCTTAAAAAGTGCTTCATTTTTTGTTCATGAATAAAATCTATAATTCTCCCCCTGATACCCCAAGCATTTATCTTTACATCATTAGCCATAGACTGGCCCCTGAGTCCCAGAGCCAAACCTTTGCTGCTCAGTCTTGCTTGTCTTCTAGGTAAGAGCTCCTCTCTTCTATCTCAGATTGCCTCCTCTGGAAACCATGAGCTCCTGGAATATATATTCAGCTTAACATTCAGGGATGGCAAGAAGAAGAAGAAACTCCATCTGACATCTGTTCTCCAGCCAAGAGGCTAGCGAGTGGCTCTGGCAGGGGAAGCGAGTCTGAGAATGCCCAGCTTTGCAAAGACTTACACTTGCCTGTCCTCCGCAATGAAGGTGGTTCAGCTTGTCTGATGGGAACCTTGCTGTCACTCGTGAAACTACAAAGAATCATCCTTTCTTGGATGCCATTCTCATTTCCCGTCACGAGTTCCACCCTAGTTGCTTGTGCTCCAGAAAGTGCACTCCTAGGATAGAGCAGGGAGTGGCAGTGGGGGGAGTAAAGGGAGAGGCTTATGTGTGATTAGATGGTAAAGTAGCAAATGTGATTTTAAATGATCTCATGGGAAATGCTGAAACCTGAGGAAGCAAAAAGGCTGCACTTAGATAACGATGCCTCCAACATCCACGAAAGACTCCCAGCCTGGACAAGGCGGCCTTGACAGTGGGGCAGGTTGTTCCTACCATTGACCCAAGAGATCAGAGCTGCATCCATTCATGTAGTGCCTTCCTTGTCTCTAGGTCAAAAAACACTCAGTATTTTTTGAAACATTTTTGTTCCCTTGCCTCCACTGAAACCCCCGATTTTATTTATTTATTTATTTGTCTGCATCTTGAAAGTTTCATTTAAAAGGAATTTGGAGGCATTTTCATATTCTTCATGCAGACTCCATAGTAGACTAGATCTGATAAAACAATAGTTTAAAATGAAATTACAAAGAAAAACTAAAGAAAAGTTGATATGGGAGTCCCAGTTGAAACCAACTCCCAGGGGCTGCTTGATTTACTTTGGGCTGGAATGGGCATTGTCCCTCAAAGCTAGCTTATGAGGCAAAAATTTAAATAGAGAGAGAAGTAAAACAACTGTATTATTCAAAACCAACCAATTTAAACAAAAATCCGCTTCTTTGGGTCAGGGTTCCATCCTCATGAAGACTTGGGCACTTTAAGGACTACGACTAGCAAAGGGGAAGACTTACAGGAGCCAACGCCCCAGCTCAGCAGAAAGGGTAGAGGTCAAAAGGTGTGGGCACCAGAACAGCTCCATGGAGAGGCTTCCTCTACCCCAAGCAGCCTCGTTAAGGTGCTTCTGCTGGTGGTTTATCCAGGCAATGGCATCTGCATCTGAACTGCCTCAAAAGATTGAAAGATGATGATTCTGAAATACTTCTGGGATTTGCTGCCAAATAATATAAAGAGAATTGGGGTGAAAATGAAGCAAGACAACTCTGAGTATATAAATGAGCAATTGGAGTAGGTAAGGATTTACTATGTTATTCTTTCCACTTTGGTATATATTTGAACTTTTCTGTAGCAAAAGATTTTGTAATAACATGTGATGCTCCTGCAAGGGCTGCTACATGAAAAGCAAATTATGACACTCTATTGAGCCTCATTTTATGAAACAATTCTATCTATGCGCAGAAAATATTTTATGGGAGGAAAGACATTCCAAGTTTGAGTGTATGCAATAGAATGATAAATAATTCTATTTTTCTCTTTTTTTTTTCCTTCTCTCTATATTCCTTTCTCCAATAAATTTAGTAATTTACGACAGTATTTAAAGAGCAAAGTTTGGGCTCTCTCTCTTAGGATCTCAGCTCTCTTGATCTGGTAAGTAAAAAGGAGAGACTGCCAGGAGTGTCTCTGGGAGAAGGGAATCCTTTCATCTAGAGCTTGTTCTATGAGCACCCTTAGGCTTACATTAAGACCTGTCATCGTCCCTTGAACAAATCTGCATAGCCAGAAAAAGGCTGCTCTCTGCTTTTAGAAATCACCTTTCCCGCTTGTTCTCTCTTCTCCTCCTAGGCTAGAACTAGGGCTTCAGAGTTCTCAGAGGTGGCATTGCTAGGGGAAATAGGGTCAGTTCTGCCCCTGGTATGTTTTGTCATTTCTCTAGGTCTCATTTTCTCTACCTGTGAAATGAAAAAGTCAAGCCCTCTTAGCTACCTTCTGGTTCTATATAGTTCTGTTTGAACTCAGAAATGTCATACAATTCATTAGCCATCTCTTTCTTTGCAGATAGATGTTCAGAGGTCTCACCACACTAGTGGTATGGTGTGATCTTTCCCCTCCTGTAACTAATTACCACATTCAGGGTTCATCCCAATATACTTGCAGATTGATGTTTTGGGAGAAGCTGCCAATTTTTTAATGTGGCTGTTTTTATGGTGGTTCCATTTAGTTAGAAACACTTTTGCTCTTTTGTATGCAAGGTCTGTGCCAAACGCCTTCACCATCTGAGGTGGAGGGGAAGTCAAAGGCCCAGAGAGTGAAGGTGTATGGGAAAAGTCGCCTACAGGAACTTCATTTCAACCCCCAAACTCCTCCCTCATTCTTGGACCAGGTAGGAATGCTGGTTGGAGTCGTGGGGTGCAGTTGGAGGACAGAAAAGAGTAATTCCAGGGACCTTTATATGTCTCAGAGGAGAAAAATCTAGTTCTGTGCCAGCTTCTCATTCAAAAATATGTTGCTGGAATATTATTCATCCATAAAAATAGAGTGCTGATATATGCTAAAATACAGACAAACTTTAAAAACATTATATTAAGAAGAAGAAACCAAACACTGAGGCCACATGTGGTATAATTTTATTCACATGAAATGTCCAAAAGAGATAAATCACTGGAGACAGAAAATGGGTTAAGGGGATGGGAGGGAAAGAACATAGAGTTTCTTCCTTGGGTAATAAAAATGTCTGAAATTGGATTGTAGTGACAGTTGCACAATGTTGTGAATACATGAAAAACCACTGAACTATATACTGTAAAAGGGTGAATTTTACCATATATGAATTGTATTTTAATTACAAAAAAATAGCAGTGTTCAACTGTATATATGAGTATATATTTTTTAAAAAGGAAGAAAAGGAAAGAAGAGGAGGAAGAGGAGGAGGAAGGAGAAGGAGAAGAAATAACAGGAGGTGAAGAAGGAAGAGGAGAAAGAGAAGGAAGGGGAGGAGGAGATGGAGGAGGAGGGGAAAACACACATAAAATCTGATGCTTTCTAAGCAAAGCTTATACCTGAGTTAGTTAAACTAAACCATTTGAGTTTCCTGATTTTGTCAATGTACGGTGATTATGGGAGATATTATTGTTGGGGAGAGCTGGGTGAAGAGTACATGGAAACTGATTATTTTTGCCACCTTTTAAGAGTCTCAAATGATTTCAAAATAAAATATTATATATTTTAAAAAGTGTTAGGCACATTGAATCCTATAATGGCATAAATGGGATCGAAATAATTTATGATCTATATACAAATGACTTAATACAAATAATAATAATAAGTGTTAAGGCAAACCTGATAGCATGTGGTAGTGTGGCGGCATGGAGGGAGAGGAGGTGAGCTCGGGATTCCCTCAAGCCCATCGCGAGTGGCCTAACTGCTTTTTGTGATGAATTCAAATACTTAGGGTTCTGTTCCTAGGTTCCCAGGCTTCCTGTTTTGTTAAATGTCATAGGCAGCCCTAATCAGACCTCCTTCCTCAATGACCCACTGTTGGTTGGGATATAAAATCTTAAATAATGCATCTCTTTAATCTTAAATAATGCCTTTCTTTAGGTTAAGATTAGGTTAAAGGACAAAAGAGGAAAGGAGGCAGGCATTTAACATTCTGGTGATATCTGGCCTGGTATTTGGGGCTAGTGAAACTGCTGGAGGCAGAGATCCATTTCTTTTGGGGGTGTGTGTGTGTCAAATGATGCTTTATTGAAACATTTTCCCTTGTACTTTTAACTAGATGGGCATTCCACAGCACCACTGTTGATGTCATCTGTGATGTCATGAGGGTGGTGGCCATCAACATTGCAGTCTACTGACTGGGCCTTCCCCAGGAAGGAAATCCATTTCTTAAGAGCCCAGCTTCCTGTTGCTAAGATGGGGGAGCCTATAGCTGAGGGATGAGATTGGCTGTATTGGCTGTGATGGTGAAGATTATGGTAATGGATTTTTTTTCAATGTGTTACCAGCTACTCACTCCTCTCACCAAACTCCAGTTAAAGGGAGAAATGGGCTAAATCTTGAATTCTTGTCCAGAGGGAGAAAGTGAAAGAGGAGAGGGAAATGGACATTTCCAAATAAGGAAGAAGCTTTGGTGTCCAGCTCTGAGACACCTAAATTCTGAGAGACTTCCTTTTTTTTCACCATGGATTCATAAATCTCTCAGTTGATCTCTACCATTGATATTAAGCATAATTGATAACATTTTCCCTGCAGAAATATTCCCTTCCCTTGCTTTTATTGTCAGAAAATCCAATTCTTGGTCTCTTTTGCTGGCTCCCCATCCTTAACTAACTAATCATGGAATTCCTTGATTCTGTGCTAGGCCCTCTGTCTGGTTTCTTCTTTCATTCTCACATCTTTAGTTACCTCCTATTTGGCACCTGAAACTTTACCTTCGACACAAATCTGTTCCCTGCATTGCAGACTCACAAAGGCACTCACAAAGACATAGTGGAGTCCCGCATGTCCATTTATGAGTACCTCATAACAATTTCAGATTAAGAATGTTTAAAACTGAGCTGGTCATTTCTGTTCCCATGCCCCATCCCAAAATGGTCCTCTTCCAGTGAGCCAATAGTGTCACTGTCTACCTGGACACTCAAGCCAGAAACCTATGGATTATCTAAAAGTCACTTCTATCCTTCACTCCCACATTAATTCTCCACCAACTCCTTTAACCTGAACTCCTGGAAACCCCTTGTTTCTTTTGGCTTCTCTCCATCTCCATGGCCACCACCATGACACAGTCACCAACTCCTCTCATAGATGACTTCAGTGGCCTCCTAGCAAGTCTCCCCACTGCTACTCCCCGACTCTCCACTACATTCTTCATGCAGCTGGAATGTTTTTTATGGAAAGAGGTATCTGATTAGAGGACATTTCTGCCCATTGCTATTATAATAAAGTCCCAAATCCCAGAAGTAATATATGAGCTTTCCATAATCTCTTAGCTTTATTTAGAAGTTTCCCCCAGTCTCTCCCTACTTTCATGCCCAGTGATATTGGAATAATCTTGTGTACTGGAATATGCCATATTCTTCCAAATAGGAGCTTTTGGAAATGTTGTGGGTTTTTTGGTTTGTTTACTCATATTTCATTTATTCCCTTCCTCTTCACTTACTAATTTCCAGCCTTCCTTCACTCCTTGGACTGAACATCACTGCCTTGACAACATGTTTCCTGACCCACCAAGCCAAGGGGGATCCCCTGTTACACTCTTATATGAATTCATTTATTCACTCACTAAATGTGTATTTGTTGAGTCCCAGCTATGAGCCAGGAGCTCCCAGTCCAATGAGGAGACAAATACTGAACAAATAATTCTGAGACAGGTCATAGTAGGGTGTCTTATGATGACATTTCCCAGAATAATGCAAATTTGGACCGATAGCAGTCAGAAATTGGCTCTCACCCTTGGCAGATGGTGCACGCTGGTCACTTCACCAGGCTCATGATAATGCAGCACACATTCTCCATGACTAAATTTTTGTGCCCCACTTAGGGCATCATGGCAGGGTTGCAATTTTACTACCAATTGCTATAGGGGCTTTGGAAAGGATAAAGGGAACGAAATGCTTATGTTACTGTGGATAAAAAGCACTTCTTTAAGCCACTTGTTGAATGCCTATCTTCTCTCCTATTTGGTTGTTTAAGTAGTCCTTAATAAAATCTGCTATGTATCTATCTGAGTGCTGAGAATGAAAAGATGAAGTTCTGCTTATATCCTAGAAGGGAAGAGAGAAAATAAACAGCTAGATAAATTAACTAGTCCATTTTAAAAGATAATTATTTTTCAGAAAGCCACATGTTTTGCAAAGATTTTCTTCTGTTCCAACAAACCAAAGAATTGCATGAAGCAGATTACTGTTCTCTCCCCTTTGACTCTGCCTCTTTTCTCCACGCTACCTCCCAGGAGCCTTTCTGCATCCACTGACGACACCATTAAAGTCCTCTTCCTCAGTAAGTTACAGTATTCCTTCAGTGTTTCTTAGGGGCATGTTTAAGAAGTTGTTTTTTTTTTAATACTTCTTAAGAAAGTGAAGTCTATTTTTGCATGCTTCCCAGCACATAGTAGGTCAACACTCAACTCTTCTGTGAGGCTGGAAGTTCCTCCAGAGCAGGTCTCATGACTTATTTACCAGGTCTGGCTAGGTAGAGAGGTACTAAGCTAAGATTTTGCAAAATAATAAAGGAATTTCTCCTTTATTCAATATTCCATCAGCATTTGGCTTATATGCATTAACCTAATTCTTTTGAATACAAATTACATTTTCAACCTGGATAGTAATAATCTTTTACACATACAAGGGCTTTATAGTTTACACTTTATATTTGAATAATGATACCTGATGACTATCTAGTGGATGAAATGGTCCCTGTTTTATATGTGGGGAAACTGGGCTTAGAGAGACTGAAAGGCTTAACCAATGACATCCAGCTGTGACATATTAGAATGAGGATAAGCCCTCAAGGTCTCCTGGTCCAAGGTTCCTGACAGTAAAATTTCTTAGATGTGACTTTCACCTTTTTTGGTTACTTCCCCTTGGGTATGTCAACTCCCTTCAGGGAGTAACCAGGCCGAGAGAATGTGGCAGTGGTCAGCAAGGTGGAAGGGAGAGATCATGGCCAATTTCTTGGTTCCTCTGTTTTCCCTGCTCCTCCAAGCCCCTTGACCCATCTCTGTGCTCATCATGTTCCCTGGACATGGGGCTGAGAGGTTGAGGAGGAGCTGACGGAGCCTGGCCTCCCTGTCAGAATGCCAAACACCAGGAAAAGATGAGCAGCTTGGTTTCTATGGCAACTTGCCCACTGTTTCCTGCAGCTGCAGCCCCTTTTTGGCCCCTTAGGTGGGGGCTGTGGGTGCCCTGTTATGCTCCAGGGCAATACAGGCAGGAGGGAGTTCAGGCCTAAGGCAAGCGGCTCACTCTGAGTTGGAGATTTGCCTGACGTGGTTCCCATGGGGACGGCTGTGGGCATGTGCTGCCTGTGGTTAGATGCCCAAATCAAAAAACAAAACTGCCCTGCAGTTCAGGCAGCTTCTCTTGGGCTCACAGCCTTTGGAAGAAAGACTGAGTTTTGAGTGTAGTGCCTCACATCTCTCCCCTCCCCCCAACCAAAGGTGGATTTAGGAACTTGGGTCTATGGGCTTTCTGTATCAGATATTGGCATTGCACTGTCCCAGGGCCAGGAGCACCAAGATGACTGAGGCATAGTCACCAATCATAAGAAGGATAAGGAACACTCGGCACCTGTAAAACAGTGGTTATAGCGTCAGCCACATACACCAAGGGTGGCAGGTTCAAACCCAGCCTGGGACAGCTAAACAACAATTGCAACTGCAACCAAAAATAGCTGGGCATTGTAGCAGGTGCCTGTAGTCTCAGCTACTTGGGAGACTGAGGCAAGAGAATCATGTAAGCTCAAGAGTTTGAGGTTGCTGTGAGCTGTCACAGCATAGCACTTTACCAGGGGTGACAACTTGAGACTATCTCAAAAAAAAGAGGGGGGGTGAGGAAGAAAGACCATTAAGTTGGTGATTACAGCTCAGGACAGCCCAGCAAAAGTCAAACTCAGAGCAAGAAACAGGGGAGAGATCCATCAACTCTGGGAAGGTTTTAGAGTTAGAGAGAGAGGTATTTCAGGCAGAGAAGCTTCTACAAAACATGAGATGAAAGAACATGCTCTGTGAAGTCACAAAGTTTGGGCTGGAGTGGAAAAGGAAGAAGACATGCCTGGGGGATGGGCAGGAGCCCCAAACTGCAGAAGATTGCAGAGCTGGGGGTGTATCCCATAGGGAAGGAGGGTCATTCTGTATAGCAAAGGCAGCACCATGGCTGGATTCTTAAGTTAGAATCCAGGGACACTGTGAGAGAACTAATTTAAGGAGGAGAAGGTATAGCTGCAAAGGGGGACTCACGTGAGACCCTCCATGACCTTGAATGGCTATTGTTCTGGGGGAAGAGAATAGGATACTTGTCTGGGAAACCTGGGGGTCTGCAGGCAACTGATTCATTGAACTACCTCCCACCCTAAGCTCCTGAGACAGAAAAGTTGCTGGGATGAAAGAGGAGTACTATGCCTGAGGTTCACAGAATCATCTGGGAGGAAATAGATTGATATCTTAACTTTTCCCCCAGGGTTTTCCAAATTATGGGGACATGGATGGATTAGGTTTCATGAACCACTGGCATCCTTGATCTTTGTGTGAGAGGGTGGCAGGAGGGAAGACATACACCCTCACAGCGAACAGGAAGGAGTTAAATTAATTTGAATACTTAAAGAGACAGAATTTTGTTTTGTACCCCTAGCTCCTAGTTACAAAAGGATTGGATGGGGGGATGGGGATGGTGCTGGTGAGAAAGAAGCACAATTGCTCATCCTATCCTTGAAATGGATTCACATTTGCTTAAATGACAATTGTTTTAGAGTCACAACTGGTAGCTGTTTTCATAATTGCAAAGTAAGAGGGAAAAAAAAATGGGTAAAAGAAAGAATGCCCAAATCAGTAATGGCAGTGAAATCTGAAGGCACTGGGGTATTTTTGCTTGTTTTCTTTTCTTTTCTTTCTTTTTTTTTTTTTTTTAGACAATAGCATTTCATTTTATGAAAAGCTGTTCGAAGAAAAATACCTTACCTTATGTGGTTTCAGTGCAAGCTGGATGGAGAGGGTTTTTATAAGAAGAAAAAACATTTGGGATCTGAAACCTCTTAGCCCTCAGCTGAAGGAAAAGCTCAGAGATGGGCTGAAAGAAGCAGAATGTGCTCTAAGAGCTATGCCAGGCCCAGGAGAATCAAGAGCTCGGAATACAACTTAATCTAAATGGACAGAGGAAATACAGAATGGATGTTAATGGATATTTCAATCCAAGATGAAATTTGAGTCCGAGGAGCATTTCAATATAATATATATTTAATTGGTATGAACTACATATCTTAAATCAAAAATGATGTTAGCAATTCCATACAGAGTGAGAATTACGATGCCACCTTTATTTTCTCCTTCTCTAATGCTTATTTGGGGAGAGAACTGTTAGCTCAAATACTTGCTGAATAAACAACTGAATGAACGAAGTTGAAATTGGCAGATGAGAGTTTTTAAAATGTAATTTCAGTAATGCAGTTAATTTCCTATGCTTTTCAGGTTTTCTACAGTGAAGGCATTACTTTGATAAGTACAGTAAGTTTAGAATGTCAGTGGGGGACTAGTTAGGAGCCTGTTCTCTTTAGGGAATTTCCTGAGGTGCTCAGTGAGGTACCCACCCTCCCATGCCAGAGACGGTGCCCTCCTGACCCATGAATCAACCAGGGGTAACAGGTGAAGGTCATGAGGCTAGGGCAGTCAACCAGCTGGGACCATGTTTCTCTGTATCCGAAGTTGTACACAGAGCTGGCATTCCATTGGAGGGCATTTGAATGGCTTCTCCTGCAAATAGCTCAGGGTTGGCTAGAAATTTCATGCTCTTGATACCCTGTAACTCCAGAACAACCTGTCTGTGCTGGGGCCAATAGAGACAGCAGTACTAGAAGAGATTGGAGCTGGCCAGCTGGCAGCTAGTTGGGACACTGCTGCTTATTCTACATCTATCGAGAAACTGTTGTGGCAGCAGAGAAGGGTGCACCTGGCCCATGACCCCCCTCACTGTCAGTGATGACTGAATATGATGAGCCATCTCAGCTCTCCTTAGTTACACTTCCTGGCAGTCAGAGCAGAAACCTCATCCAGGGATTTTACTGGAGAGGATGTGGAACTTCACTGGAAGGGGTCAGGTTATACCTGGGCTCCCTGGGATGGGGAGTATATGTGGTAGGGGAGTAGTAAGATCCAGCAATGGGATGGGCAGAGGGGCACCTAAATGTCATGGGCAGGAGTGTCACATCCAGCAGTGCCTTTTAAACTCAGAAATGGCCTGGGGTGATCCTAAAATGCATATTCTGGGACCCCAATCCTAGAGATTTTCTTTCTTTTCTTTTTCATCTCCCTCCCTCCCTCCCTCCCTCCCTCCTTCCCTCCCTCTCTCCCTTCCTTCCTTCCCTTTTGGTAGGTTTGAATTGTTTCAATGAGGATTGGGAAATATGCAATATTATCTTGTTTCTACTAAATATAAGATGATTTGCTTGCTTTGTGGTACTGCAATATCAACATTAAAGAAATTCAGTGCTCATCAGCCTTGTAACATTCCTAAGGACCACAAATATTTTAAATTAGAAGGAGGGGTGTGATACCTGGTATTGCACAAATTAAAAGATTGAAAGCAAAAGCAAAGACAATTCTCTCAAGCAGCAATAAGACCTGGAAACAATGCCACAAAGCAACTTATAAAGTAGCTTGTATACTTTAGGAAAAGGGGATGCCTTTCAATAATGTATAAATTGTGAAAGAATGAATTGTCAAAATTATAGGATGCTTAGACCCTGATAATGTTTCAAAGTACAAACAACTGCCTTTTTCAAGGAGAACCATAATTGATTGGCAGCATGAATTAGCTTTCTACTTAACAGAATAACTTCATGCAATACTTGAAAAGGAACACAGCATGGGTGCCAAAAATATACCAGGCCTCCTCAAACTATGGCCCATGGGCCACATGCAGCCAGCCAAGGACATTTATCTGGCCAGCCAGGTGTTTTTGCCACCACTGCCTGTCCTGCTTAGCAGTTGACTCGTCCTGGGGCCCACGGTCCAGCCCTCCAACAGAGCTCTGAGGTCTGAAGGACAGTGAACTGGCCCTCTGTTTAAAAAGTTTGAGGACCCCTGGATAACAGCCCATGTTGGAAGTAAAGTCAATAATTCCTCAAAAGTGTTTGAATTGCAGATAAAATGGGTGACAGGTAAAGGTCATGAGCAGTAATGGTACCTTGAATTCAACTTCAAAAAGTAATACATAGATAACACCTTTTCAAATGTGTATATGTGTTTTGGGCAACCTCTCTACATATAATACATTTAGAACATCTAGAAGCCCTAGGGAAACACACACCCTGCTCACCACCACTCCAAGGTAACTGCTTGAGCATTGTGGGACATCTTCTCATCAGACACGGAGAAAGCCTCTGGCCCAGAGCTTTGTCCTGCCTCTGGGGGAAGCAGCCTCACCTTTCATGCCTGCGCATTCTCCCCTGAGAGTGTGAACCACTGCATCCAGCCCTCACTGCCAAGCTTTGGATGGTGATGGGTGTCCACAAGAGAATTCTGTTGTCACACAGAATGGAGAGAGAAAATCCAGAGAACACTAGCATTGCTAAACTTATTATGCTTTGCCAAGAGTCCATGAACCATTAGGAAAGGCACTTAACTGTGTTTCTGCGAGAACTGGCAGCCATGAATCCTGCCCCTGACATGTTGCAGCCCAGGCATAGAGGGTGGGGGACCTGGGTGTGGCCCCAAGTTCCTTAGTCAGAAATAACCTGCAGTGAACTGTTCTGGCCTATAGAGGACAAGTGAGGCCATAAAGGGGGTGAGAAGAAGAAAGAACTGCACTGATGCCCAGGGTGATGCCAGGTGACACTGCTGCTTATTATGGGCAAAGAGCTTCACATGGATTATCTCATTTATTTCCCAGAATGAAGTGTGATCAAGGGTGATAGATACGGGAGTGAGGGGAAGGGGATCAATGGCACATGCGTGGACTTACAAAGCTCAACAATGGATTCATGTGGAGCACAGGGAGAGGGAGAAAGTGTCACACTTCCTCTGAACCTACCCACAAACTTTTCCACCAGCAGCTGGGAGCCCCCCTCATTTGGTAAAAAACAAGTGTGTCTGGGTCCTACTGGCCAGAGCTCTGAAGTGAGAGGAGAAGGAGGGTGAGGAAGGAGACTGCTCTCGGGACCACTTCCCTGCCTGACGGTGACTCCCAGACCACGTTCTCATCCCAACATTCTTTTTTTTTTGTCCTTCCCACATTCTTGACCAAGGCTAGTGGCAGGAAAAGCTACCACCAGGAGTCAGGGGAAGAAACAATTGGCTCTCAAAAAGAGAAGGAAAGAAAGGCTCACTTGTCTCTTTTTTTCTTTCTCTAGAAAGCAAGTCCTAGGCTGAGTGCAGATAGACCTCAGACACTCTGACCTCAGAGGTGGCCGCTGCTCTCATGGCTTTGCAGAGCACTGACCCGTGGATTTGGATAAGTGGCTGTTTGCCATAATTATTCATGGGCTTCCCATCTTCCTACACCTCCATGTCCAGCATTAGGAAGGATATGTCAGTTCTTCAAGCACAGCCCTGTGCAGTGGGTGGGGCTGGCAAGTGGACCCCTCAGTAGAGGAGTTCAGAGAAGGGAATGTGAGTGAGGCTGGAACCAAGGCACAATCCATGATGGGGGGATAGACGTGAGCCTAATGACAGGCAGCATGCCCAGCCAGTTCACCTGCCAGCCCTCACTGAGCTCTCCTGCAGCCTGGGAGATGAGTGGCTTTATCTTTTTCATTTTAATGCCAAGAAAACTGAGTTAGGGCCACACTCTTTCAAGGGAAAGACCAGGCAAAAGCCGAGGTGATCAATTCCTTGAAAACCTCTGCATTGTTGAGTGCCCTGGAGAAACCCATTTACCTTCAGAGCCCCCAGGAGCCCTTGGATACTGACTCCAAAGACTTACAGGAACTGAGTCCCAACCCTCACCTTTGGGCTTGTTTCTCTGGCAGTATCTGAATAATTTCCTGACAGTCGAAGGCATAAAACAATTCTCATCATGGTATGAACTTGGGAGGTCCTCAAGGGAATAGGACTGCTCTTTTGTCATCTTTGTATCTATACCCAACTCTTCAAAATCTACCAAATATACATACAATAAATATTTAATAAATAGTGATAGTAGTCAATGGTAACTGAGGTGTACTTCATATAAGGATCTTAGCTATCTCAGGAGGTATTGTCATTATTATCTCCATTTTTTAGATGATTAGAGCCTCAGAAAGAATGAAGAGTGGGTTCAAGTTTACCCTACTGCTATTTGGTAGAGTCGATGAGACTGAAACAGCCTCTCTCTGCCACATTTCCCATCCATGGAGAGCAATTGCATCCTGGCAATAAGAATGACAATAAGTCCGGGAGTAGACTATCTGTATCCAGTCACAGATACAATGGCCTGCTCTTTAGGTCTCCCTACCCAAATTTGTCCATTTTGGGTCATTTCAAATCCAATTTCAATTCCATTATTTCATTCCTGGAATGGAATACATAAAAATATATTTCATCACTCTTCAGGGTTGATGACACAATCATTGTATCAATTAGAAATTCTCTACAACTGCTTGAAATAGAGACTCACAAAAGTGGCTTAAAGAATATAAGTCACTGGTACAAATATCTTTGTTATAATGTGATTTTTGGTCTTCTGGATATATACCTAGTTGAAGAATTTTAGGATAGAATGGCAGGTCTATTTTTAGAACTCTAAGTGTTCTCTAAACATCTTTCCAAAAGGGACGTATTAGTTTTGCATTCCCACCAGCAGTGCAGACGTGTTCCCTTTTCTCCACATCCACGCCAACATCTCTGGTTTTAGGAATTTGTGATGTGGGCTAATCTTACTGGAGTTAGATGATATCTCAAAGTAGTTTTGATTTGCATTTCTCTGATGATTAAGGATGATGAGCATTTTTTCACATGTCTGTAGGCCATGTGCCTAAACCAGAACATTGTACCCCATGATTGCATTCATGTACACAGCTATGCCTTAATAAAATATATATATATATATATAAGCCACTAACATAATGTGATGTGCAGAATTAGGTGGTTCAGGGCTAATGCAGGAGATCCACAATCCCATCTGGTTTTACATTCTTTCCATTTTTCAACTCTGCCATCCTTAGGATATGGCTATCATTCTTTAGAGTACCTCCTGATCACAAGATGGCTGTTAGAGCCCCACCCTCACATCTGAATTCCAGACAACAAGGAAGAGAAGGTGTTGAAGGGTAGAAATTCTTAAACAAATTGATTTAGCCTCTTCTTTAAAGGATCTTTATGTCTCCTTAGAATTAATTGCCTGGAACTTAGTGAAAGTACTCTACTAACTTCAAGGAAAAAAAAGAAATAGTAATTTTTAAAGCTGGGCACTTTGATGCCTCCAATAAAATCAAATATCTTTTAACCAAAAAAGGGGGGAGAGTGGAGTTCCCCACTATCTTTGCCACAGCTCTACTTTGCTTTAGTCTATGTCTATGTAGCCAGAGACAACCCAAAGGAACCTTTTCTAGAAACTAAGATGTGACCGACTTCCTCTGTCAGAAACCTAAGGTGGGTCTTTCCCTGCTCTGAATTTTTTTCTCTCTCCAATAGCAGCCTCAATAGCACAGCCCTTCTTTGGGTTGTGCTCATGTGGGAAACTCCTATGTATGCGCAGAATAAATATTTTTGGCTTAGTTCTGTCTGTCCCATGGCAGCTGAGAGCCTCAAGGGAGCTAATGCACATGACTCTTCCTGATGTCACCAAGTCAATACTACTACTGCCTGTATTAGTCTGTTTTGTGAGGGTATAACAGAGAACCACAGACTGCGTAATTTATGAAGAATAGAAATTTATTTTCGCACAGTTCTGGAGGCTGAGAAATCCAACGTTAAGACACTGGCATCTGACAAGGGGTGGAAGAGGAGGGGCAAAGGGGACCAAACTTGCCCTATTGCAAAGGCATTAATCTCAGCCATGAGAGCAGAGCCCTCATGGCCTAATAACCTCTCAAAGGTCCTGGCTCTTACTACTGCTACAGTGACAATTAAATTTCAACATGAGTTTTTTGGGGGGACAAATATTCAAGCCATAGCATTGCCATTGTCCAGAACCTCATTATTCAAATAGGGTCCATTGACCTCAGGCTTACTACAGATCTGCTGAATCAGAATCTGTACTGTAACAAGATCCTGGGGTAATTCATATGCACATAAAGTTTGAAAAACACTTTCACCAAAGAGCCATGGGCCTGTATCATAAGGGACAAGTGACAGGAGGCAGGTGAGCACACCTGAGCTACTTCCTCCAGTCTGATGTATCTTGAGAAAGTCATTCTCTCAATCAGGGCTCAGCCTTCCTACCTGCAACAGGAGGAGTGTATGTCAGACTTTATGGATAAACTGTGGTCTTGGACCAATGACAATAGCATCACCTTGTTGGGAGTGCAGACTCTCAGGCCCCACCCCAGAGTGCCTAATAGTCTGCATTTTAGCAGGCTCCCTGGTGATGCATCTGTATGTTAAAGTTTGAGAAACCTTGCATTCAAAGCTCTGTGTTCCCTAAAACAAGAGAAAAAAAACTGACTCAGGCAACTGGTACCAAGTTCCCAGGCTACGATGTGATGGGAGATGACTGATTCCTGCGGCTCCCTGAGGTAGGTTGAGTAGAAATAAGCTCCCTGTGAAAGCTCAGACCACAGGGTCAGGGAACAGCAAGGGTGGTGAGCCACACCACGGGTACACTAGATGCCTGTGTGAGGTCTGGAGCAAGTATCGGGCTTCAGGGTTCCTCCTCTGGCACTTCTCTGGAGCTAGATGGGTACCTAAGACTGAGGCAGGAGCTGCAGGTGGGGTTCTGAGGATGGCTGTCCAGGGAAGGTGGGCACACATGAGGTCCATCAGAAGCAGTGAGCACACCACTGAGTTAATGCCACCTGAGTTTTCAACAGCAGAAGGAAGCGGAACTAACTTCACCAGTCTTCTTGCTACTGAACACTTGGTTGTTAAAAAGAATCCTTTAAAACTGTTTGATGTTTTGGACCAAATAAAGCAACGCTCCCACTCCAATTGAGTTTATAATGGAGTCTAATTTTATAAAGAAGCCAATTAATGGCTTTGTAAATATAAAAGAAAGAATCCCTGCTTTTTCTCCTGACCAAAAGGCACCAGAAGTTAGTCCAGTAAAAATGTCAAATTTTGCTCTAAAGAATGGCAGGACTTCTTCCATGAGAATAACAGGAAATGACTCACGGAGGGCACCCTGAGGCCACTCAGCCACACAAAGGGGCCCCCTGCGCAGTAATGCCTGGCTGCTGGCCTCAACCACAGGGAGAAAAGTGCCCCATCCATGAGGGGGGATGCTGGCCATCTTCTCTAGGCAGGGGCTGCTCTGTGGGACCCCAGGGACTGTTGGCATGCTAGCTAGCAGAGACAGAACAATACTGTGAAGCTGACAGCTGGACAGAGTCAGCATTTGGTGCCCCTAGGAAAACCCATCGACTAAATTAATTGCACAGAAATGTCAGTCTAGGGACTCTTACTTGTACTAGACTGGTAAGTCTAGTGTGAGTTGGGTGGGGTACATTAAAGAGCAGGTGGAGTCCTAAAAGATGCCTCCCATGATTTCTTGTGGACTAACTCAGGCCTGAATCTTTTATTCTGCCAGCTAGCTTCTTGCCTGCCTCCCCTAAACTTACTTTCTCCCTTTTGCTTTTCTTTCACTCTCTTATCCTATACCCAGCTCAATACCTGGGCTTTGCCCTGTCCAAAGCCCTCACTAAGTGTGGGGGTTCCACCCCAGACTTCCCAGCTCTTCATTTGATGGGTCAGAACTCACTCAGATGGAACATATCAATGTAACCATAGTCTTGTTAAGATATTGAATTTTTTCCATACCAGTGGTTAAGAGGCTGCTGTATTGAGTTCCTATAATAGTCGGAAAGCAGAAGCCATCTCAAATGAATCAGGAAACTTTAATAAAGTGACTATTTAGAGAGGCATGGGAGAGTTGGATGAGTTATTTACTGCTGGGTAACAAATCATCCCAATGCTTTGCAGCTTAAAACAACACACATTTATTATCTCCCATGTTTCTGAGGGATGAAAGGCTGAGTGTAGCTTAGCTGGGAACTGGCTCAGCGTCTTTCAGGAAGTTGCAGTCAAGCTGTCTGCAGAGGCTACAGTCATCTTAGACTTTCCCGGGGCTGCAGATTGTTTCCAAGCTTATTCAGGCAAGCTGCAGGTCTTGCTGGCTGTTAGTGGGAGACTTTATGTTTTTGCCATAGGGCCACTAACAACCTGGTGGCCTGCTTCGCTGAGAGTGAGCAATCCAAGAGAAAGCAAGCCAGAGAGTACCTAAGACAGAAGTTGCAGTCTTTTATATCTTAATCTCAAAAGTGGCATATTATCACTGTTTCTCTGTGCTGTGGGCTACACCAAACAAATAAGAGGCAATGTGGGAGGGGCTACTGAAAGGGATGAATACCGGGGGGCAAGGACCAGGAGGGGCCTGGAGGCTATCCCAGGAGTTAAGATGCTGAGGCATCAGTGACTAGCAATAGCAGGAAGCCATTTTCATCCTTAGACCCAAAGGGGCAAAGGGAAGATGGTATTACTGGGGGCTAGGGAGAGCTGGCACAATGCACCAGGAGGGACTTGTGGAGGGACTTGTGGAGGGACTTGTGGCATTAGAGGAATAGAGCCAGTGCTAGAAAGAGCCTGGAGCAGGGAGGAAGTGGGGAATAAATACTCTGACTGATTGATCTTCCTTCCCTTCGACATATTGCTGGTGGCTCTCATTGACTGAAACCAACTGCAAATTAGATAGCAAGGGTGTCCAACTGGTGCAGCCTGATAAAATCTATCTCCTTGGACAAGATCAAGGAAGAAAAGGGCAGAGAGCGGTACCTGTAGCTCAAAGGAATAGAGCGCCAGCCCCATATGGAGTTGGTGGGTTCAAACCCAGCCCCAGCCAAAAACCGAAAAAAAAATTGGGGGACAGCACCTGTGGCTCAAAGGAGTAGGGTGCCAGCCCCATATGCCAGAGGTGGCAGGTTCAAACCCAGCCCCGGCCAAAAACTGCAAAAAAAAAAAAAAAAAAAAAAAGGAGAGGAGGCAGAGAATGGATCTGTGGTGGGAATGTGGGTCAATTGATTCTAACCCGGACCCCTAAAAGTCCTCTGCTGCCCAAGCTTCCCTGGCTCCTCCCCCTCAGGACCCACCCCCAATATATTCTGGAATCCAACAACTAAAGGGTCACACCTGGCTACATCTTTACTCTTGTCCCTCACTACCTCCTTTTTGGCCAATCTCAAGGACTTTCTCCAGTACTCAGTGACATCTATTCTGTCTGGGCAGTGCCTAAATCTTTCCAGATATTCCCTTTTGAGTATCATACTTGACCAGAATATATAGCAAAGAAAATAATTTGAATCAAAGCAGAGAATGATGGCTTGATGAGAGCTGGATGAGGCAGTCTGGTCTGGAAAGGGGATAACCTTTGGTTCACACACTGTTTGAAACTTCTGAAGCAGCCTCCATCTGAGGTACAAATAGGCTCTATGTGCCATATGAAAGGTTCCCCTGGCTCAGAAGAGCTGCCATTTTGGACTTGGAATGAATCTTTCAGGGCCATCAGCATTTTTCCTGTGGTTTAGCACACTTTGTAGAGTCTCAGTGCTGGGATGGGCAGAGAACAGATTAGGGTGCAGCACCTAAGCATATGTCCCCAGACAGAACCACACCTATACATTTGTCCAGGCTGTTCCTGGCATAGCAGTAGCTTATACAGAGTTTAGGTCTGAGAAAAGTCTCCTCAGTCAGCTTGGAAGGAAGTTAGGCAGAGCTGCTTTTTGATATTGAGTCCAGGGCTACGTTGGGAAGGGAACAAGAAGGAGAGGGCATTCCAGTGGAGGGGATTGGTGTGAGGAGGATGCTGTGGGCAGCAGGAACCACCAGGATTATGCAAAGAATAGCTTAGGGGCTGGCAGGACCTGAATGGAAGTAATGAGGGGGTGGATTAACAGAAAATGTCCATCATGGCCTGCAAAAGAAGACCCAGGTGCCCTCATTTTTTCTCCCATTGGGGGCTGCCTGAACCAGCTGTGGCACATCTGGGCCAACTAATAAAGGGTCTGTAATAGCTGCAGAGTTGGATGCCCTACAGGAAAGGTGGCTAGGTTACTGTAACCTGGACTGTACTTTAAAATAATTCTTTGCATGTTGATTTTCATGTGTTTGCTCTCTAAATGAGCAGAACCCCGTCTGGAATTTCTCTCCCTTTTTAACACCTCTGGTTCCTGGCATTTCTGCTCTTGATACTTTCCTTACAAACCTCCAACCTGGAATGTGTGCCCTGTTGTTGCTCTGTACACCAGAGATCAGGGTCTGTAAAAACGAGCAAGCTGAGTACGTATCTGAGTCAGCCCTTCCATTTTATAAATGTCAGAACTAGGCCCAGAGAGGGAATGGGCCACACACCAAATTGTGGGAAGGCAGGGTCAAGCCTGCTGCACGGTAAGGAAGGGCAAGGAGGCTTTCTCAGCCTCCAGGGGAGGGAGCGGGAAAGTAGCTAAACACCCCAGTGGCTCTGAGAAAGCTGCTGTTGGGCTCATCAGAGCATTCTTAAGTGTAATTGACTTTTAGGCATTAAACTTTTACCAGAATGAGCTCACACATGGTCTGTAGGGAGAGGGAAAGTGCCTGGTGTTTCCTGCCTCTTGGGGCAGTGTCTGGGGGTGGAAAGCCCATCCTCCTAGCTGTAGGATTGAGCACTCTCCTGGAAGGGAGAAGAGGATTGAGGCCCTGGGAGAGTATACAGACCGGGATGTGCAGTGTTCAGTGGCCAACAGGTCCTCACCAACTCTGGATAGGGAGGGAATAGGGGCCTTGAGCACCCATCCAACAACCCTCAAGCAGTCATGCTCTGTGCAGTGAGAGACAGATAACTCAGTCTCTTCTCATAGGGTGCCTCTCCCAACCATTCTCACTCATCAGTTTGTCCCTAAATCTGTCCTGCCATCAACCACAAACCTTGTTTAAATTGCCACCAAACTCTGGGCATCAGTTTTCTTATCATCTATACCAGAGGATGTCTTGATTTTTACTGAGCTTTGTCATTCCCTAATGAGGAAGTTATACTAATTCTTAGTTGAGCAGGTGCCAAGGCCTAGCAGCTATTCCTAGAACAGCTGAAGCCTCTCTCTTCAACTTTAGTGCTGAATGAGGGATCCAGAGGCTTACAGATTCTTCTATTTAGACCCCTAAACTTGAAGGGCTGGATGATTTTTACATGTTTGATGAAGTTGACATATATAAATATATTTAGGGGGCACAGTTTGTTAAATTTTGACATATATTGTTCATTTGTGAAACCATCCCCACAGTAGAGATAGGTTTCCTTTTTCTTTTCTTTTCTTTCTTTCCTTTTTTTTGCAAGCTTGCTGCAACTGTACCTGATTTCTTATAGTGAATAAAAGCATTTCGCAATGTACCTTCTTCAACAGTACAAAGTAAACTAAAGCTGGGTACATTTTTTTTTTTTTACATATTTTCAGCATTACCTTTATTTTCTGTATTTCTAATATTTTGTTTTTTTAATTCAGATTAATATAAGGGTACAAATGATTAGATTACATTGTTTGTGTTTCTAAGGTAAACTCAAGTTGTAGTTGAGGCAGTTGAGCACTTCATCCAGGGGGTGTACTATACACCCTCACAATGTGCCCATCAGATGAGAACTTATCAATTTCCCTCCTCTCCACTTCCCCCACTGAATATACTAGTGTTATTCTCTTGTATGGGCATGTAGTTGTTTTAGATTCATATTAGTATTTAGTACATTAGATATTTGCTTTTCCATGCTTGTGATATTTTACTAAGAAGACCATGTCATCTTTAATCATCAGAGTAATGCAAATCAAAACCACTTTGTGATATCACCTAACTCCTGTAAGAGTAGCTCACATAACAAAATCCCAAAAATACAGATCTTGGCGTGGATGTGGAGAGAAGGGAACACTTCTGTACTGCTGGTGGGAATGCAAATTAATACTTTCCTTTTGGAAAGAAGTTTGGAGAACACTTAAGGAACTAAAAGTGGACCTGCCATTTGATCCTGCAGTTCCTCTACTAGGACAATAGTAGATCTTACAACAAAGATGTTTGCACCAGAAAGTTTACTGCAGCCCATTTCATAATTGCTGAGACATGGAAGTAGTCCTAGTGCCCATTGACCCATGAATGGATTAACGAATTGTGGTATATGTATACCATGGAATATTATGCAGCCATAAAAAAGATGGAGACTTTACCTCTTTTATATTTACATGGATGGAGCAGGAACATACTCTTCTTAGTAAAGTATCTCAAGAATGGAAGAAAAAGTGTCCTATGTACTCAGTACTATTATGAAACCAATATATATAACCACCCACACTTTCATATGAATGATAAAATACAACTATAGCCCAGAATGAAGGAGGGAAGAGTAGGCTGAGGGGAGGGGAGAGGCCAGGTGGAGAGAGGATAATCGGTGGGACCTCATCTATTGTGCATAATGCAAGGGTACATGTCAAATCTATTAATGTAAATGTTTTAACACAACAATTAAGTGGGGTAAAGTCTATGTTAATGTTTGATGTAAGCATTCAAAATTGTATATAAAGTCAGCACATTGTACCCCATAAATGTATTAATTTACAGTTATGATTTAATAATAAATCAAAATAAAATAAAATGCATCAAAAATAAAATTATAAAAGGATAAAAATAAATAAATACAAAAGATGTAAAGTCACCATCATTTTGATAACTGAATAGTATTTCTTGGCATACATATACCACAGTTCATTAATCCATTCATGGGTTGATGGGCCCTTGGGTTGCTTTCATGTCTTGGCTATTGTGAATTGAGCTGCAGTAAACATTGTAATGCAAATGTCCTTGTGATAAAATGATTTATTTTCTTCTAGGTAGATTCCTAGTAATGGAATTATGGGATCAAATGACACATCTACATTTAGCTCTTTGAAGATTTTCCATACTTCTTTCCATAAAAGCTGTATGAAATCTCACCAACAGGGTAAAATTGTTTCCCTCTCTCCACAATCAGGCCAACATTTGCAGCTTTGAAATTTTGTGACATGGGCTATTCTCACTGGGGTTAGGAGATATCCCAGGGTGGTTTTGATTTGCATTTCTCTAATGATTACGGACAATGAGCATTTTTTTCTTGTGTTTATTGATCATTCACCTGTCTTCAGAAAAGGTTCTGTTCCTGTCTCTTGCCCAATGATAGATGAAATTGTTGACTCCTTTTTTGTTTGTTTGTTTTATTTGAGTTCTCTAGATTCTAGTTATCAATTCTGTGTCAGATTTGTACCATGCACATAGCTTTTCCCATTCTGAAGGTGGTCTGTTTGCTTTGATTATTGTGTCCTTTGCTGTGCAGAAGCTTTTCAGCTTAATTAAGTCTCATTTATTTATTTTTGTTGATATTGCCATTGCTGATGCCATCTTCCTCATAAAATCTTTTTCCAGGCCGACATTGTCTAAAGTGTTTCCCATGGTCTCCTCTGGAATTTTTATCATCTCATGTCTTAGATTTAAATATTTTATCCATCATGAGTCAATTTTTGTAAGTGGTGAGAAGTGTGGATCCAGTTTTAGTGTTTTACATGTGGTTAACCAGTTCTCCCAGCACCATTTATTGAATAGGGATACTTTTCTCCAGTGCGTACTTTTGTTTGGTTTATCAAAGATCAGATGAACATCACCACAATAAAGATAAGTTTCCTCTTGCCTTCCTCCCTTCTTATCAACTCTACCCTCATCCATAGGTTACCACTGTTGACTTTTTTTCTCACTTTAGTTTACATTTTCTAGAATTTTATATAATTGAAATCATATAGTATATACCTATTTTTGTCTAGTTTCTTTAATTTAGCATATTTTTTTGAGAATCATTCATGTCATTGCATGTATTAATAGTTTATTCCTTTGTGTTTGTTAAGTAGTATAGTATTGGATGGATATGCCACAATATATTTATCCACTCACCTGTGGATGGACATTTTGGTTGTTTGCAATTTGGGGCTATTAAAAGTAAAACCTGCTGGGCGGCACCTGTGGCTCAGTGAGTAGGGTGCTGGCCCCATATACTGAGAGTGGTGGGTTCAAACCTGGCCCCAGTCAAACTGCAACAAAAAAATAGCCAGGCGTTGTGGTGGGCACCTATAGTCCCAGTTACTTGGGAGGCTAAGCAAGAGAATCGCCTGAGCCCAAGAGCTAGAGGTTGCTGTGAGCTGTGACACCACAGCACTCTACTGAGGGCAACAAATTGAGACTCTGTCTCTAAAAATATAAATAAATAAATAAAAGCTGCCATTAGCAGTTTTATACAAGTATTGTGTGGGTATATGCTTTCATTTCTAGTGGGTAAATACCTAGAAATAAAATGTGGCTGCTAGATGTACATTTTACTTTGTAAGAAATGAAGAAACTGTTTTCCAAAGTGGCTATACCATTTTCTAATCCCACCAGCAATGTATAACAGTTTCAGTTTCTCAACATCCTCACTAAAACTTTGTAGGGCCAATATTGTCCTTTTCCTCTAGTTATTATTTTTATTCTTCAAAGAGTAATGCTTTCAGTGTGGCATAATGGAGACTGGAGACTCACTGAGGGAAGGGGAAAGGTGATGCCAAAAAAATACTTATGGGGTGCAATGTATATTACTCAAGTGATGGGTTCACCAACAACCCAAACTTTGCCACTATACAATATATACATGTAATGCAATTTGATTCATATCCCCTAAATCTATTAAAATTAAAAAGAGAAAAAAAGGGGGAAAAGTTAGTGATTTATGTGTTGTATTTAAGAAATATTTTCCAATTCAAGATCATTAATATTTTCTCCTGTATTTTCTAACAGAAATATTATAGTTTGGTTTACATTTAGGTCTATGATCCATTTTGATTAATTTTTGTAGATGGTGTGAGGTAAGGGTTAATGTTCTTTATTTTTTTTTTTGCATATGAACATCTAATTTTCCAGAATCATTTTTTGGAAAAAAAGTACTCTTTCCTTATTGAATGACCTCAAAATTTTGTTAAAGATCAATTGGAGAAGACAAGATGGCTGACCAGAGATACCAGTTGGCAGATGATCATAGAAAGAAGACAAAGTTTTAGATGTAAAAGAAAAAATAAACAAACAAATCAATATATATCACGTGTAATTATGAGGGAAAAGTGCCAGAACTTACAAGGGATTTCATGAAAAGAAATTGTGGAGTAGAATAAGAAGGAGCAAAATATCAGCTGAAGTCAATGCCTGAGAGGTTTGGAGTCCAGGAAAAAGGCTAGGTGGAACTGTTTCTTTATCCCTTCCTCACATCACTGGTAGTCGGCAGGGTCCTGAGCTGCTGGGGAGTCCTTCTACTTTCTTTTTTTTTAATTATTTTTATTAAATCATAAATTTGTACATTGATGCATTTGTGGAGTTCAGTGTACTGCTTTGATATGCAATGTGAAATGCTTACATCGAATTAACACATCCATCACAATTATACTCATTTCTTTATAGTTTTGAACTGTACCATTGCATCATGCACATTAGGTAAGGCCCCCACAAATATCCTCCCTCCTGCCATATCACCGCTCTCCTCCCCTCTCTTTCCTCTTCCCTTCTACTTTCTGGACTATAGTTATGTTTTGCCATTTATATGAATGTGTAGGTGATTATATATTTATTTCATAATGGTATTGAGTACATTGGATACTTTTTTCCCCATTCTTGAGATACTTTACTAAGAAGAATATGTTCCAGCTCCATCCAGGTAAACATAAAAGATGTGAAATTCCATATAAAATGAAGTACTATTTTTTCAACTTTTAAAAATTAAATCATAGCAGTATATATTAATACTATCATGGGGTACTGTGTACTGTTTCTGTATACAATTTGAAATACTTTCATCCAACTGGTTAACATAGCCTTCATGTCTTTTTCTTAGTTATTGTGTTAAGACATTTATATTCTACATTTAGAGAGATTCACATGTACCCTTACAGGATGAACCATAGGCATGATCCCACCAATCACTCTCCCTTCACGCACCCTCCACCTTCCCCACCCTCTCCCCATATTCCTGGGCTAAAATTGAGTTATAGCTTTCCTGTGAAAGCTATAGATTAGTTTCATAGTAGGGCTGAGTACATCGGATACTTTTTCTTCCATTCTTGGAATACTTTGCTAAAAGAATATTATCCAGCTCCATCCATGTAAACACGAAGGAGGTAAAGTCTCCATCTTTCTTAATGGCTGCATAGTATTCCATGGTGTACATATACCACAGTTTATTGATCCATTCATGGATCGATGGGCTCCTGGGCTTCTTCCACGACCTAGCAATTATAAATTGGGCTGCAATGAACATTCTGATACAGATATCTTTATTGTAGTGTAATTTTTGGTCTTCTGGATATATACCTAATAGAGGAATTATAGGATCAAATGGCAGGTCTATTTTTAGTTCTCTAAATGTTCTCCAGATGTTTTTCCAAAAGGAATGTATTAGTTTGCAAGCCCACCAGCAGTGTAGAAGTGTTCCCTTTTCTCCACAACCACACCAGCATCTGTGATTTTGGGATTTTATGATATGGGGTAATCTTACTGGTGTTAGAAGATATCTCAAAGTAGTTTTGATTTGCATTTTTCTGATGATTAAGGATGGTGAGCACTTTTTCATATATTTGTAGGCCATGCACCTGTCTTCTTCAGAGAAGTTTCTCTTCAAGTCCTTTGCCCACCCTGAGAGGGGATCACTTGTTCTCTTCTTGCTACATTTGAGTTCTCTGTGGATTCTGGTTATTAAACCTTTGTCAGAGACATAACCAGCAAATATCTTCTCGCATTCTGAGGGCTGTCTACTTGATTTACTTACTGTGCTTTTGGCTCTGCAGAAGCTTTTTAATTTGATGAGGTCCCAGGAGTGTAATAGTGTATTTTTGATGTTGCTTCAATTGCCCAGGGGGTCTTCTTCATAAAATTTTCACCCAAGCTGATTTCTTCAAGTGTTCTCCCTACACTTTCTTCTAGTATTTTTATAGTTTCATGTCTTAAGTTTAGATATTTAATCCAGTGAAAGTCAATCTTAGTTAATGGTGAAAGGTGTGGATCCAATTTCATTCTTCTGCAGGTTACCAGCCAGTTAGCCCAGCACCATTTGTTAAATAGGGAATCTTTTCCCCACTCAATGTTTTTAATTGGCTTGTCAAAGATCACATAACGATAAGTAGCTGGGTTCATCTCTTGGTTTTCTATTCTGTTCCATACGTCTACCTCTCTGTTTTTGTGCCAGTAGCATGCTGTTTTGATCACTATGGATTTATAGTATAGTCTGATGTCTGGTAGCGTAATTTCTGCTTTGTTTTTATTTCTGAGTAATGTCTTTGCTATTTGAGGTTTTTTTGATTCCATATAAAATGAAGTATTATTTTTTCAAGATCTTTAAAGTATGACAATGGAACTTTAATAGGGATTGCATTGAAATTATATATTGCTTTAGGTAGTATGGGCATTTTAAAAATGTTAATTTTTTCCAGCCGTGAGCATGGCAATGGTATGTTTTTCCATTTGTTAACATTTTCAGCTATTTCTTTTCTTAGAGTTTCATAGTTCTCTTATAGAGGTCTTTCACGTTCTTTGTTAGGTAAACTCCCAAATATTTTATCTTCTTTGGCACTACTGTAAACGGAATAGAGTTCTTGACTATTTTTTCACTTGACTATTGTTGGTATATTAAAGGCTACCGATTTATGAGTGTTGATTTTGTAACCTGAGACACTTCTCTATTCCTTGATCACTTCTAAGAGTTTTGTAGTCGAATCGCTGGTATTTTCCAAGCATATAATCATGTCATCTGTGAAGAGTGAAAGTTTAATCTCTTCTGATTCTATATGGATACCCTTGGTTGCCTTTTCTTCCCTAATTTTGATGGCTAAAACTTCCATTATAATGTTAAAGAGCAATGGATACAATGGGAAACCTTGCCTGGTTCCTGATCTGAGTGGAAATGATTTCAATTTAACTCCATTCAGTATGATATTGGCTGTGGGTTTGCTGTAGATGGCCTCTAACAATTTGAGAAATATCCTTTCTATGCCAATTATCTCATTATCATGAAGGGATGCTGGATATTATCAAAAGCTTTTTCTGCATCAATTAAGAGGATCTTATGGTCTTTGTTTTTTAATTTGTTTATGTGATGAATTACATTTATAGATTTATGCATGTTGAGTCAGCCTTGAGATCCTGGGATAAAATTCCCTTGGTCATGGTATATAATTTGTTTGATGTGTTGCTGGATTCTGTTGTTAGGATCTTGTTGAATATTTTTGCATCAATATTCATTAGTGATGTTGGGCTATAATTTTCTTTCTTTGTTGAGTCTTTTTGTGGTGTGGGAATCAAGGTGATGTTTGCTCCATAGAATGTGTTGGGTAGTATTCTGTCTTTTTCTATATTTTGGAAAAGGTTAAGTAGTATAGGCACTAGTTCCTCCTTAAAGGTTTGGTAGAATTCTGATGTGAAGCCATATGGTCCCAGGATTTTCTTTTTAGGGAGATTTTGTATAGTTGATGCTATTTCAGAACTTAATATAGGCCTGTTCAACATTTCCACTTCCTTCTGGCTAAGTCTTGAAAGGTGGCATGTTTCCAAGTATTGGTCAATTTCCCTCAGATTGTCATATTTCTGGGAATAAAGTTTCTTGTAATATTCATTAAGGATTGTTTGAATTTCTAAAGGATCTGTTGTTATTTCATCTTTACCATTTCCGATTGATGAGATCAGGGATTTTACTCTTTTTTTC
>NW_003852477.1:691724-695496 GCF_000181295.1 Otolemur garnettii
AAACCTGGTATAATTTTGGGTATTGAGTTTTTTGTTCTTTTTTTTTTTTTTTCAGTTTTTGGCCAGGGCTGGGTTTTGAAGCTGCCACCTCCGGCATATGGGCCTGGTGCTCTACTCCTTGAACCACAGGCACTGCCCAGGTATCGAGTTTTTTGAAAGTCCAGTGGACATCTTTAATCCTTTTGCCACTGTGGAAGTTGGAATTTGAACATAATTTTCTGTGTGAGTTTACTTATGTGGTGAATGATTGCGGTGGTCATTATGGAGGATAGGTCTGAGAATATCCTGAATGGTTGGTTTAGTTATAGCAAATTTCTTCAACATGTGAATGTCATTGAAGTATTTAATTTCTCCATCATAAATGAAACTCCACTTAGCTGGATACAGGATCCTGGGTTGAAAGTCACTTTGTTTTAAGAGGTTAAAAGTCGATGACCACCCTCTTCTAGCCTGAAAGGTTTCAGCAGAGAGATCTGTAGTCATTCTAATATTCTTCCCCATGTAGATTATGGTTTTCTTACATCTAGCTGCTTTCAGAATTTTCTCTTTCATATTAACTTTAGTGAAGTTAATTATGTGCCTGGGGCATGTCTTGTTTGGGTTGAGTCGTGCTGGGGTTCTGAAACTGTCTGCTATCTGAATTTCAGAAACTCTTGGCATGTCTGGAAAGTTCTCTTTCATAATTTCATGAAGTAGAGTCTCCATGCTTTGTGAAGCCACTTCATTGCCTTCAGGGATTCCTATAAGATGAATATTAATTTTCTTTGAATTATCCCAGAACTCTCTGAGAGAGTGATTCATTTTTGCTTTCCATTTCTCTTCATCCTTGCACACTTTGGCACATTCAGAAGCTTTGTATTCAATATCAGAGATCCTTTCTTCTGCCTGCTCCATTCTTTTACCAAGGTATTCTACCATATTTTTCAGATTTTGAGGGCCACAACCTCTTGCCTCAATGTTTCAAAATCTTTGGAATCATGAATTCTTTGAATTCTTGAGACATCTTTTGAATAATTTCTTGGACATCTTTTGAATAATTTCTTGAGATATCTTTTGCATAATTTCTTGAAATTCTAATTCCCGCCTTTCTTCCATTCTGTTAATCTTATTTGCTATCCAAATTCTGAACTAGATTTCTGACATCTCAGCCATCTGTTTATGGATGGGATCTTCAATTACATCTGCCCCATTTTTCCTTGGGGGTGTTGATCTACTCTGGTTATTCGAATTACCAGAGTTTTTCTGCTGATTCCACTCCATGCTGAATTCACGCCATGTGGAGACTGTACCAGAACCATTCAGTCAGTGGCTCCCACCGGAGAAGATGCCGGCTTCCTCTGGTTGCCCAGAGAGGCAGAGCATGTCTGTCCAGAAGAGCCTTATGGGTGTGAGCCTTGTTGTTCCCATTGTTGTGGCTGCTGCTCTTTGCAGCCACCATTCTAGTATGGTTCCCTCTCAACTGACGGTCCCTCTCAACTGACAGCTCTCAAGCAACTGGCTGGGGATGCTTGGAGTGTACAGCTCTGGCAGTTCTGGGCCCACCCTGCACGGGTGCCTGGAGTGGGGAAATCCTCCACTGCCACCTGTGGGTCTTACACGACTCTAGCAAGCAGTTATGGGTCTGTCTGGAGTGGGGGACTTCTCTGCCACCACCTACAGGGCATGCATGACTCTAGCAAGCAGTTCAGAGGCCTCCTGCATGGGTGCCTCGAATAGGGGACTCCTCCACCACCAGCCGCAGAACACACACAGGTCTAGCAGGTCTCTGGCTTCCGTACCGGGACTGGGCGCTTGGTCTTGCAGGGGTAAGGGATGCTGCTCTTGTGCCGCCCCTCACTGTCTCTGTAGAAAAGTGGGGAAGGGTGGACTGGAAATTCAAAATGGCAGTGAAAACATTTGTTCAGTTTTTCTGCCAGGTGAGAGAGAGTTTAGAATCTCAGCAGGGTCCCTCTAGGGGAGTAGACCCCCCTTTCCTGTGGTTCTCACACATGGGGTGAGATAATAGGTCCTCAGTTCACCACTCACCTGTAGAAAACTTACACAAGCAGACAAAGAGAAAACCACAATTTTCTTGGGGGAGGGAATGGACACTTTTCCTTTGGGATGTATTATGTACCTGTAAATTGCTTTCTTGGAGTCTCAACTTGCCTCAGCAGAGGTGTCCTGCAGATATCACTCTTCTCTCTCAGCTGGGCTCCCAATCTTCAACTTTATTGGGTATTTTCCGGAGATTATCCTTCCCTCTGGACGGGAGCTTCTCTCAAGTTCTTTAAAGTATGACAATGGTGCTTTAAAGAGATTGCATTAAATCTGTAGATTGCTTTGATTAGTATGGACATTTTAACAATGTCGATTCTTCTCAGCCATGAGCATGGTATGTTTTTCCATTTGTTAACATCTTCAGCTATTTCACTTCTCAGAATTTCATATTCTCTTTATAGAGATCTTTCATGTCCTTTGTTAGGCAAGTTCCCAGATATTTCATCTTCTTTGGTCCTACTGTAAAAGGAATAGAAACCTTGACTATATTTTCAGTTTGACTATTGTTGGCATATATAAAAGCTACTGATCTGTAAGTATTGATTTTGTATTCTGAGACAGTGCTATATTCCTTGATCACTTCTAAGAGTTTTGATGTTGAGTCCCTGGGATTTTCCAGGTATAGGATTATATCATCAGCGAAGAGTGAGAGTTTGATCTCCTCTGACCCTATATGGATACCCTTGATCACCTTCTCTTGCCTGATTGCTATGGCTAAGACTTCCATTACTATGTTGAATAGCAGTGGAGACAGTGGGCATCCTTGCCTCATTCCTGATCTGAGTGGAAATGTTTTCAATTTTATACCATTCAATATGATATTGCTGTGGGTTTGCTGTAGATGGCCTGTATCACTTTAAGAAATGTCCCTTCTATGCCTATGTTCTTAAGGGTTCTGATCATGAAAGGATACTGAATATTATCAAAGGCTTTTTCTGCATCAATTGAGGGAATCATATGGTCTTTGTTTTATATTTTGTTGATGTGATGTATTATATTTATAGATTTGTATACATTGAACCAACTCTGTAACCCTGGAATAAAACCACCTTGATCATGGTGTATAATTTTTTTGATGTATTGTTGAATTCTGTTTGCTAAGATCTTCTTGAATATTTTTGCATCAGTATTCATTAATAAAATTGGTCTATAATTTTCTTTCTTTGTTGGATCCTTTCCTGGTTTGGGGATCAGGGTGATATTTGCTTCATAGAATATATTGGAAAGTATTCCTTCTTTTTTATGCTTTGGAAAATGTTATGTCATATAGGTACCAGTTCCTCTTTAAAGGTTTGGTAGACTCCTGATGTGGAACCTGGTCCTGGACTTTTCATTTTCAGGAGATTTAGTATAGTTGATGATATTTCAGTGCTTGATATAGGTATATTCAAAATTTCTGAATCTTTCTGGCTGAATCTAGGAATGTGGCATGCTTCCAGGTACTGGTTCATTTCCTTTAGATTTTTCTATTTCTAAGAATAGAGTTTTTTGTAGTAATCATAGAGGATTTTTTAAATTTCTAGATGTCTGTTATGTTTTCTCCTTTATTGTTTCTAATTGACGATATTAGAGATTTTACTTTTCTGTTTCTGGCTAGGTTAGCCAAGGGTTTATCAATTTTGCTAATCTTTTCAAAAAAACAACTTTTTGATTCATTGATCTTCTGAATGATTCTTTTGTTTTCAATTTCATTTAATTCTGCTCTAATTTTGGTTATTCTTTTTTTTTTTTT
>NW_003852477.1:695516-703301 GCF_000181295.1 Otolemur garnettii
TTTTTTTTGCAGAATTTGGCTGGGGCTGGGTTTTAACCTACCACCTCTGGTGCCCTACTCCTTTGAGCCACAGGTGCTGCCCTGGTTATTTCTCTTCTTTTGCTGGGTTTGGAGTTAGAATGTTCTTCCTTTTCCAGTTGCTTGAAATGATCCATTATGTTGTTAACGTCCTCTCTTTCTGTTGTCTTGAGGAAGACTTTCAATACTATAAATTTCCCTCTTAGGACTGACTTTGCAGTATCCTACAGGTTTTGATAATTTGTGTTTTCTTTGTCATTTTGTTCTAAAAATTTGATAATTTCCTTCTTAATCTTGTCTTTGACCAAGCTGTCATTAAGCATAAGGTTGTTTAGTTTCTATGGCTTAGTATGAGTATGAAGATTCCTATTGGTGTTGAGTTGAACTTTTATTCTGTGATGGTCTGAGAAAACACAAGGAATAATTTCTATTATTTTAAATTTGCTGAGGTTAGAATTGTGTCCTAAGATATGATCTATTTTGGAGGATGTTCTATGGGCTGATGAGAAGAATGTATATTCAGTTTTGTTAGGATGAAATGTTCTGTAGAGGTCTGTTAAGTCCATTCATTCTAGGGTCAAGTTTAAGACCATATTTATTTGTTTAGTTTCTTCTTGGAGGATCTATCCAGCACTGCCAAAGAGGTATTAAAATTTCCAACTGTCATAGTACTAGAAGATATCAAATTGTTCATATCTTTTAGGCTTTGCTTTATAAATTGAAGAACATTCTGGTAGGGTGCATAAATGTTAAATATCAAAATCTCTTCATGTTAAGTGTTTGACAAATAAGTAGTGTCCATCCTTATTTTTCCTTATCTTTGGTGGTTTAAAACCTATTGTATCTGCAAATAGAATTGCAACTCCTGCTTTTTTCTGATTTCCATTTGCCTGTATTATAGATGGCTGTCCCTTCACCCTGAGTCCATTTTTATCTTTTAAGGTACGATGAGACACTTGTATGTAACAGATATCTGCCCTGAGTTTTTGTATCAGTCAGCCAATCTGTGCCTCTTTAGAGGACACTTGTATGTAACAGATATCTGCCCTGAGTTTTTGTACCAGTCAGCCAATCTGTGCCTCTTTAGAGGACAATTTAAACCATTCACATTAATTGAGAGGATTGATAAGCATGGTAACATTTTAGGTATCTTGTTTTTCCAAGTTCCAGTGGACATTTTTAATCCTTTCAACATTGTGTGAGTTAGGTTTTGTTTAATAATTTCTGGGTGAGTTTACTTTGGTGGTAGACCATTGTGCTGGCCATTATGAAAAATGGGTCTGAGAATATCCTGGAAAGCTAGTTTAGTTATGGTAAATTTCCTCAACATGTGTCTGTCAGTGAAGTATTTGATTTCTCCATCACAAATGAAACTCATTCTATCTGGATAAGGGATCCTGGGCTGAAAGTTGTTTTGTTTTAGGAGATTGAAGATCAATGACCATCCTCTTCTGGCTTGAAAGGTTTCCACTGAGAGATGTGCAGTCATTCTGATATTTCTGCCATTGTAGGTAATGCTTTTCTTACATCTGGCTGGTTGCAGAATTTTCTCCTTCATATTAACTTTGGTAAAGTTAATTACAATGTGTCTAGGAGATGCTTTATTTGGATTATGTCTTGCTGGGGTTCTGAAACTGTCTACTATCTGAATTTCTGTATCTTTTGCCATATCTGGGAAATTTTCCTCCATTATATCTTCTAGTAGAGCATCTATGCCTTTAGGACCATCCTCTTCTCTTTTAGGAATTCCTATAAGACCAATGTTTGATTTTTTGGAGTGGTCCCACAACTCTCAGGGAATGATCAGTATTTGTTCTCCATTTCTCTGCATCTTTCAGGATTTGGGAGCATTCAATAGCTTTGTCTTCAATTTCAGAGATCCTTTCTTCTGCTGGCTCCACTCTATTACTGAGGGGTGCTACTGTATTATGAAGCTCCTCAAATAACTTTCTCATTTCCTTGAGCTCTGCTATTTCTTTTCTCTTTATGCACAAATCCTTGGAGATTTTGTCTTTGAATTCATTGATTTCTTGAGACAATTTTTGAACTACTCTTTGAATTTCTATTTCCAACTTTTCTTCTAATCTATTAATCTTATTTGCCATCCATATTCTGAATTCAATTTCTGACATTGCTGCCATTTGTCTATGAATAGCATCTTCTGTTTTATCTCCTTGGTCATTCCTTGGGGGAGTCTACTCTGATTATTCATGTTGCCAGATTTCTTCCTCTGGTTCCACTCTATGTGTATTTTTGGCAATTTGGCTATTAAAAGTGAAAGAGTAAGATCGGATTGGGGACCCCAAGAAATAGGATTAATCTGCCTTTAACCAATGAGCTGGGACTTGTGACTGTGGGTTTTCCCCTAGAACCTTATGAAGGTCCCTTTCAGAGCTGTAGCCTAAGACTCTGAAGACCTGCTTAGTAAGAGAGCACAAGTTGGCTCTGACCTGAAATCAGCCACCTCTACCCAATCTTAAGGAGTCGAGGTATTAAACTAAAATCTCATCTTGGGAGAGATATAAGCATCTGTAGTGCCCTTCCTCCCACCAGCAACAGCTAGTGAATTAGTCCTTTCACACTTTAAAACAACCTGCACTCAACATCAGATGGATTCCAGATGGACAGCTCAGGTCTAGAGTTCTAAACAGATTGACCTGGACAGCCCAATAGAGAGAGTTCAAAGGGTCTTGGATATCGTAATAGTGGAAATCCACAGACAATTCCAACCAGCATACACAAGGGGATGGCCCCTTGTCCCCCCCAGTGGACCACCAATTCAGGAAAGATCACTAGCCACAGTTAGGACAAAGACACTGGACATTAGTTTACCTGCCCTTGAAATTCTAAACCTGGCACAAGTGGCTCCACCCTTGGAAGTCCAAATCCAGCACTAGCAGCTCTGCCCTTTAACATCCAAACTGGGCATCAGTGGCATTGCCCTTGAAAGTCCAAACGGGGGTCATCCCCCACACCTTAAAGTCCCAACACATTGTCAGTGGCTCCACCCCTGAAAGTCCCAACAGGGTGAACTCACCTGCCCCCTGCAGCCCTTGAAATTCTGAGCAAGGGTCAGGGTTGCTGCCAGGAGCACAATGTTACATGTGTTTCTCTCTCTGAAAATCCCTCTCTTCCCACACCCCCCTGCCTGCCTCCACTTGAGTCACTGTTTCAGCACTTCTATCCTTACAATGTCCAGACCTCCTAGGGAATGGCCACACTGCAAGGGATAGACTTTCCTACCACTGGGCAAGGGCGGAGGGTATACTGCAAGTTCAGTATTGCGAGAAGAGTATTTTTTCAGTTTTATGCTGGGCAGGATAATGCCTAGGCTCACAGGTGGGACCTCTCTCAGGGAGGATGTCCAGTATTTTGTGGCTCTCACCAGTGGTATAAAAAGAGTGGTCTTTTGTCCCCTGCTCCCTTGCAGAGAGGCCATAGTGATCCTCCTACTTCGGGGAGGGGTCTCTCATCCTCGTGGCACTGGACTTTGTACCTGGATTTGTTTACTAGGATCCTCTTTCTTGGAGTCACATGTTGCAACAGCTAAGATGACATGTACTTGCCTACCTTCTTTCCTATCTCAGCTTTCCTCCTTCAGTTTCAGAGGCCAAATCTGTCCAGAATCTCTTCTTGTGGTCAGGATTCTCTGGCTAAAGTTGCCTCTCATAGGCTATCTTCCCATCCATCTTTCTTTGTGGCATTCCACAGTATACATACACCATAGTTTATTTCTCCATAGGATGGCTTTTATTAAAAAGTCCAAAAAACAAAAGATGCTGCCATGGATGCAGAGAGAAAGTAACACTTACATGCTGTTGGTAGGACTATAAATTACTACAATATGTATAGAAAACAATATGGCGATTCCTCAAAGAACTAAAAGTAAACATACCATTTCTGTCCAGCAATTTCATCACTGGCTATTTACCAAAAGGAAAATAAGTTATTTTATCAGAAAGAAACCTGCACTAGAATGTTTATAGCAGCACAATTTACAATTTCAAAGAGTGGAATTACTGTGAGTGCCCATCAATTCATGAGTGGATTAATAAATGTGGTATGGAGTATTTATTACTCAGCTATCAAAGGGATGAATTATTGCCTTTTGCAATAATTTGGATGGAACTGAAGTCCATTATCCTAAGTGAAATGTCTAAGGAATGGCAAAACAAATATCACACGTACTCACAATTAAATTGAAACTAACCAATGAGCACACACTTCCTACAAAGGGAGGTAAAACCCAGTGGAAATCAAGCAATGGGGGAGGAAGGGATAGGAGAAACCCACCTCATAGGAACAATGAACACTGGGTAATGGAAACACTTAGAATCTGGCTCAAGCATTACAAAAAGTGAACCCTATAACCAAAAACATTTGTGTCTCTGTATTACTTTTAGATTTTTAAAAAGTTATTAGAAATAAAAAAAAAATCAGTTGGATATATACAGGTAGGTCTATTTGTTTTCAGTATTTTGCTCTATTTCATTGAGTTGTCTATGTTTACTGTCTTGATTACTATAGCTATATATAACTTTTTTTTAAAGTCATGTAGTGTTAGCTTCTCCAACTTTTCTCTTCTTTTTCAAAATTATTTTTTCTATTCCAGGTCCTTTGTATTTCCTTATACATTTTAGAATCAGCTTGTTAATTTCTACAGAAAATTTGAAGGGACCTCAATTAGAATTCCTTTGAGAGAAAATTGATATCTTAATGATATTGTGTCTTTGGATCCGTGACCATGGTGTTATCTTTTTAAATTATTTACAGCAATGTTTGTAGTTTTCAGTACATGAGTCTTGTACCTCAGTTGTCAAATTTATTTCAAAGTAGTTTAGTCTTTTCATGCTATTATAAACAATATATTTATATTGAAGTTGTTCTTTGCTAATATATAGAAATATAATTGACAGTCATACTTCCTTCCCGATCTATCTCTATGCCTTTTACTTTTTCTTCCTTTATTTCCCTGGGTAGACTTTTCTGTATAATATTGTGAAAAAGTGGTATGAACATATTTCTTTGCCTTGTTTCTGCTCTTAAGATAAAAGTACATCAGCATATACTTAGCTCCCATATATTTTATGCCCTTCATCAGTTGAGGAAATTCTCTTTTAGCACAATTTGCTGAAATCTAGGAGTATTATTCCTTAATTAAGGGATGAATGTTAGATTTTAATAAATGACATTTTTTGCATCATTTGAGATTATAATACATTTTTTTCTCCTTTGGTTCACAAATATAATTCATTACACAATTGCTTTTTAGAATTAGGCCAATCATGTATTTCAGAGATAAATATGTTTCTAAAAATGTATTTACAGGTTCAATTTCCTAAATTTTATAAAACATCTTTGAATTTATGTTCATGAGGATATTGGTTTATGGTTTTCTTTTCTTGATATGTTTTTGTCTTTTTTTTTTTTATATCAGAGTAACACTGGCCTCATAAAATGAATTGAAAATATTACCACCTTTCAACTTTTTGGAAGAGTTTGAGTGGAAATGGAATTATTTTTTCCTTTGATGTCTGACAGAATTCAATAACTGAAGCATCATGGAAAAAGTTTCTTTCTTTCTTTTTTTTTTTTATTGTTGGGGAATCATTCAGGGTACAATGAGCCAGGTTATATTGCTTGCATTTGCTGGGTGAAGTCCCTCTATTAATAGTGTCCCTCCCCCAAGAGATGTGCCATAAGCTGTGGCCCCACAGTCCCCTCCCTCCTTCCCTCTCTCCTCTGCCCCATTCCCCCTCCTGCCGTGTACTAGCATTAATTGTCCTCATATCAGAATTGAGTACATTGGATTCTTGCTTTTTCATTCTCATGATGCTTTACTAAGAATAATGTATTTCAACTCCATTCAAATTAATACAAAAGATGTAAAGTCATCATCCTTTTTAGTGGCTGTATAATATTACATGGTATACATGTACCACAGTTTGTTAATCCATTCCTGGTTTGGTGGGCATTTAGGTTGTTTCCACAATTTGGCAATTGTAAACTAAACTTCAATAAATAGTCTAGTGCAAATGTTCTTATGGTAAAATGATTTTTTTTTTCTTCTGGGTAGATGCTGAGTAATGGGATTGCAGGATCAAATGTAAGGTCTAACATGAGTTCTTTGATGGTTCTCCATACTTCCTTCCAAAAAGTTGTATTAGTTTTCAGTCCCACCAACAGTGTAAAAGTGTTCCCTTCTCTTCATAACCATGCCAGCATTTGCAGCTTTGAGACTTTGTGGTGTGGGCCATTCTCACTGGGGTTAGGTGATGTCTCAGAGTGATTTTGATTTGCATTTGTTGGATAATTAGGGATGATGAGCTTGTTAGCCATTTGTCTATCTTCTTTAGAGAAGTTTCTATTCATCTCACTTGCCCATTGATATAGGGAATTGGTGGCTTTTGTTGCTTAATTTGAGTTTTCTGTAGATTCTAGCTATCAAGCTTTTGTCTAATACATAATATGCAAATATCTTTTCCCATTCTGATGGTTGTCTATTTGCTTTGTTGTTATTCAGTGTAATTAAGTCCCATTTGTTTATTTTTGTTGTTGCAATTGCCACTAAAATCTTTTTCACAAAGTCTTTCCCCAGGCCAATATCTTCAAATGTCTTCCCACACTTTCTTGAAAGATTTTTATGGATTCATGCCTTAGATTTAGATCTTTTATCCATCTTGAATCAATTTTAGTGAGTGGAGAAAGGTGCAGGTCAAGTTTCAGTCTTTTACACATGGTTATTCAGTTCTCCCAGCACCATTTATGGAATAGGGATTCTTTCTCCCAGTGAATGTTGTTGTTTGGCTTGTCAAAGATCAGGTGGCTGTAAGATGTTAGTTTCATCTCATGGTCTTTGATTCCAGTTGCCTATGTCTCTATTTTTGTGCCAATAGCAAGCTGTTTTCATCATTATTGCCTTGCAGTACAATCCTAAAGTCTGGTAGGCTAATGTCCTTGGCCTTGTTTTTATTACTAAGAATTGCCTTAGCTATACGGGGCAATTCTTTTTCCATACAAAACAAAGAATTATGTTTTCCAAATCTTGAAAGTATGATGTTGGTATTTTAATGAGGATTGAATTGAATCTGTATATTGCTTTGGGAATTATAGACATTTTAATTATGGTGATTCTTCCCAACCATGAGCATGGTATGTTCATCCATTTGTTAATATCTTCTGCTATTTCTTTTCTTAGGGTTTCATAATTTTCTTTGTAGAGGTCCTTCACCTTTTGTTAGGTATATTCCTAGGTATTTTTTTTCTTTTCTTTTTCTTTTTTTTAGCTACTGTGAAGGGAATTGTGTCCTTGATGAGCTTTGTATATGCCAATAATAGCTGTTATTGGCACATAAAAAGATTACTGATTTATGGACATTGACTTTATACCCTGAGACATTACTGTACTTTTGATCACTTCCAAGAGTATTATGGTTGAGTCTTTGGGGTTCTTTAAGTATAAGATTATATCATTGGCAAAGAGCAAGAGTCTGACCTCCTCTACACCCATTTGGATGCCTTTTATTTCTTTCTCTTGCCTGATTGTATTGGCTAGAACTTCCAGTACTATGTTGAATAGTAGTGATGATAGAGGACATCCTTGTCTAGTTCCATTTCTGAATGGATAATATTATATTAGCTGTGGGTTTGTCATAGATGGCTTCAATCAGTTTAAGAAATGTGCCATGTATGCCTATACTCTTCAGTGTTTTAATTAGAAAAGGATGCTGAATTTTATCAATGCTTTTTCAGCATCTTTTTTTTTTT
>NW_003852477.1:703894-706163 GCF_000181295.1 Otolemur garnettii
GATCTCAGTGCTTGAAATTGGTCTGTTCAGGATATCTATTTCTTCTTTATTATGTCTTGGGAGAGGGTGTGATTCCAAGTATTGATCTGTTTCCTCCACATGGTAAAATTTCTGGTCATAGCATTTCTTGTAGTATTCAGAGATAATCTCTTGGATCTCTGTAGCATCTGTTGTTATTTCCCCTTTATCATTTCTGACTGAGGTTATTAGAGATTTTACTTTTCTGTTTCTAGTTAGTCTGACCAAAGGTTTGTCTATTTTATTTATTTTTTCAAAAAACCAACTTTCTGTTTTGTTAATTTTCTGAATGATTTTTTTTATTTTCAGTTTCATTAATCTCTGATGTAATTTTGGATATTTCTTTTCTTCTGCTGATTTTAGGGTTAGATCGTTCTTCTTTTCCCAATTCCATAAGATGGTTTGTGAGTGTGCTGATGCACTCACTTTCTGTTTTTTGAAGGTAGGCATCCAGTGCAATATATTTTCCTCTTGGTACTGCTTTTGCTGTATCCAAGAGGTTTTGGTAACTTGTCTTCATTGTTGTTATGTTTGAGGAAATTAACAAATTACTCATTTATCTATTCCTGAACCCAACTATCATTCAGCATAAAGTTGTTTAGTGTCCAAGATTTTGTGTGGGGATGAACATTTTTTTAGAGTTGAGCTTCACCTTTATAGCCTTGTCATCTGAGAAGAGACATGGTACAATTTCTATTCCTTTAATTTTGCTGTGGTTTTATTTGTATCATAAGAATTGATCTATTTTGGATCTATCTTTGGGATGGTGTGTTCTTTATATGTCTATTAATCCTATTTGTTCTAGGGTCATGTTTAAGTCCTTTGCATCCTTGTTTAGTTTCTGTTTAGAGGATCTGTCCAGTCCTGCCAGAGGGGTGTTGAAGTCCTCAACAATTAAGATATTACAGGATATCTTGTTGCCCAGCCCCCTCAAGTTCTGTTTCATAAATCTGGGGGCATTTAAGTTAGGTACATAAATGTTTAAAACTAACGTCTTCTTGTTGTATTGTTCCTTTGACCAGTATGAAGTGTCCATCTTTGTCTTTCTTAACTAAAGTTTATTTGAATCTGCTTGTATCTGAGAATAACTTTGCAACCCCTCCTTTCTTCTGATTTTCATTTGCTTGAAGCACTATTTTCCATCTCTTCACCCTAAGTCTTGATTTGTTCTTCTGGGTTAGGTGTGTCTCCTAGAGACAACATGTGTACAGCCTGTGTTTTTTTTTTTTTTTTTTTTTACATCCAATCAGCTAGTCTGTGCCTCTTCAGTGGGGAATTCAATCCATTGACATTTATTGAGAGTATTGATATGTGTGGTGGAATTCTATTCATCTTATTATGAGATAGTTTGTTGTGTAGTTTTACCCTTTATACCACTATGGAAGCTGAACTCTGGCCTTGGGTTCTAAGTGTTTACTTTGGTGGTGTTCCATTGTGGTGTTCATTATTGAGAATAGATCTGAGTATTTCCTGTAGAGCTGGTCTTGTTGTGGCAAATTTCCTCAGTGCTTGTATATCTGCAAAAGAGTTGATTTCTCCATCCATTTTGAAACTATGTTTAGCAGGATACAGTATTCTGGGCTGAAAATTATTTTCTTTAAGAATGTTGAAGATGGATGACCATGCTCTTCTGGCTTGGCAGGTTTCAGTTGAAAAGTCTGCTGTTGACCTAGTGGCTCTGCCCTTGTAGGTCAATTGGCCCTTACTCCTAGCTGCTAGCAGTATTTTCTTCTTCATCTTGACTTTGGACAGGTTCATTGCAATGTGTCTTGGAGAGGCTCTGTTAGAGTTAAGATGACCCAGGGTTCAATATCCATCTGAAAGGAGTGTGTCGGGGTCTTTAGTAATATTTGGCAAGTTTTCATTTGTGATAGTCTCCAGTAGGGCTTCCATGCCTTTGGGACAATCTTCTTCCCCTTCAAGGACTCTTATTATCCATATGTTTAAATGCTTCATGGAGTCTCATAGTTCTCTAAGCACCTGCTCTGTTTTTTCTCTCATCTTTTCTTACTCTGTAACTGCCTATGTTAACTCAAAGACTTTATCCTCTAACTCTGATGTTCTTTCTTCTCCATAGCCTAATCTATTTTTGGTGTTTTCTACTGCTTCATTAAATTCCCTGATTGTCTCCTTCATTTCCTTAAGCTCATCCATGACTTTTCTATATTCTACATATCTCTTGTCTGACTTTTGGTTTTGTCTTTGTATTTTCTCATCCATTCCCTTTCTTTTCTTTTCTTTTTTTTTTTTT
>NW_003852477.1:710697-754117 GCF_000181295.1 Otolemur garnettii
TTCTTAAATGATCTTCCTTGGATTTATAGCTTGCCGAACTTCTTTCTGGGCTCAGCTCCCCGTCTTTGACTTCATAGATTCTGATTCCAACCAGTTTTTCTTCCTTTGTTCAGGAGCCTCTGACCAGGGTTGCTACCAGTCGGCCATCTTCCCAGAATCCTCTATTTTCTTAATGATCCATATTTTAATTCTCTTTCTGTCAGATCTATTATCTCATCTTTATAGGATGAGTCTTCTGTAAAAGCAATCTCATGGTCCCTTGGAGGAGTTGCTCTATTTTGGTGTCTCATGGTGCCTGAATTTTTCTGTTGGTCCTTCCTCATATGTGCTTTCTTCTTGTTCACCTCTTTGTGCACCTTTTGCCTTCTTTGCTTAAAATTACCTTGTCTCAGAGTTTATGTGATGAAGAGACCTCTTATGGAAAATGCTTTAACCACAAATTCAATTGTTAAAATACAGCTAGCACTATTAAAGTTATTTCTCCTTGAGTGAGATTAGTTTGTATCTTATAAAGAATTTATCCACTTCATCTGAATTGTTGAGTTTGTCTGAATAAAATTGTTTGTTATAATCCCTTATTATCTTGTTATTATCTATAGAATCTATGGCAACATCACCACTCTCATTCCTAATATTGGTCATTTATGTCTTTTCTTTTTATTCCTGATCAGTCTAGCTAAATGTTTATCAACTTTCCTGATCTTCCAAAAGAGCCATCTTTTGATTTCTTTAATTTTTCTTGATTATTTTTGTTTTCCATTTAATTAATTTCTCTCTTGTTTTTATTATTTAATTTCTTCTGTTTACTTTAGTTTACTATTCTTTTTTCTCATTTGTCATGATGGAAACTGAAGTAGTTCATTTGGGAACTTTTAGTTTTGGGGTTTTTTTTTTTGGCTGGGGCTGGCTTTAAACCCACCATGTCTGTTATATGGGGCTGGTGCCCTACTCCTTTGAGCCACAGGTGCTGCCCGAGAACTTTCAGTTTTTAAACATAGCATTTAGTGCCACAAATCTCCCTCTAAATATTGGTTTAGCTGTATTGCACACATTTTCATATGCTGTGTTTTTGCTTTCATTTAGTTCAAAGTACTTCCTAATTTCCCTTTTGACTTCATATTGATCTATGAGTTATTTATAAGTATGTAATTTTTAGTTTCCAGTTTCAGAGACTTTCTAGATATCTTTCTGTTGTTGATTTCTAATTCAATTCCATTATGATCTGACAGCATATTTTTAAGATTTAAGTATTTTAAAATTTCTTGAGACATCTTATGGCCCTATATAGGTAAAAGTTCCATATTTACTTTAAAAAAATGTGTATTTTACTCTTGTTGAATTCTGTAAATATAAATCAGACCGAGTTGACTAATAGTTTTACTCAAGTCTTATATACTTTCCTGTATTCTTCCCCAGTCCTGGAGCTGTCACTCCCAGCTCCAGAAAGTACATTTACCTTGGTAAGTCTATCTAGATTGATGAGATATCCCTGGAGGCTCTGGTGGGTTCTTGTGGAATAGTAGGAACTCTCCTTTTGAACTTTAGTGCTAAAATGGGTGATCCAGAATTTTATTGAGACTTCCAGTTAGAGCCAAAGAAACTTTTTTCTCAAATATTGCACTTTAATATTAATTAATTTAGCATTAATTTATGAGCAAAACTATCTAGGAGTCTGATTCAGTCTCATGAATCAGTAAAATATGAGCTATCATTGTGATCGAGCTCTAGAAGTAATTTTAAAATAAAAGAAGATCTTAGAGAATGGAAAGGGGGTAAGAGAACTTGAAGCTGCATTGTCACAGCAGACACAATGTTTTTACTTAGCTTGTGTGCTCAGTCAGAGTATGTTGAGTTGGGGAACTGGTGAAGATTAAAAGAGGCTAAATTGATAACCTTAGGATACCTCTTGTTACCATCACGGCTTTTCTAGCACATTTACAATCTACATTAATGAGGGTACACCAAAAGGAGGACATGGTTCCACTTCTCCCTGTGCACATGGTATTAGAGGAGATAAATTAACCAGAGTTTGCCTGGAGATGGAGAAAGAAAAAGGTAAAAGAGTGAAACCTGACAAAATATTAGGGAACCAAATACATCCATAGAACTAAGTCTGTTAAATTTGGAAGGAATTACAGCATTTCCTCAAAGCAGGTTACTACACTGTCAAAAGAACTTGAAAAATATACATTATGTCCAGAGGATAAAAATCCTTTGGTTCCCCCAAGAAATGGATGGTGAAAAGTTTACAGGCACTATCAGGAAAGCCTTGTTCCCACTCTTTGACTTCAACCATGGAATTTCTTTTTCTCTGTGAACCAGTGCAGTATAGTGGTTGATAGCTTGAGATCTGGAGCCAGAGGAGCTGGAGCTTGAGTTTGAATCCTGACAGAAACTACTTATTGACTGTGTGACCTTGAATAAGCCTCTTATTTCTTCTACATGCCTCAGTTTTCTCATCTGTATAATGAAGGTTAAAAATTGTTTCTACCTAACAGAGCTGCTGTAAAGGGGTACTGCCTGTAAAGTGGCTACCTGGCCCAGAGTAAGTGCTCAATAAACGTTAGCTTTTGTTCCTCACTGCTACTTTCATTACTCCTATGTATCAAGAGACTGAATTGCCCATTCAGTGACCCTGGAGGTTCTGTGTGGTTGCCAGGCAACAAGCTATCAGGGACAAGTGGCTGCCCCTCCTTCAGCAGGAGGAGCTGTACAGGATTTCAACTTCCTCGGGGGCATTGGCTACTAGTAGCTGACATTCCAAGAGTGCTCCCTGGAACAGATCACTCCTCAGCCTCATTATTTATAGAGCAAGCTCTCATACTTGCCCTATAAAAAGGGATCTTTTCCTGAATTCTGCATGCTTCTTGGGATGAAATGGCAGGACTGCATATTTCATCTTACTGACTGAATTTCTCCGGTGAAGACTGCTTTGTGCCTGTGCTATGTGTCATGATATTTACCTTCACCTACCTCTCCACATGCTTCTCTACACTATCTCACTCCTCTTCATCTTTATTCTTTAAAAGCACACCTCCTCTCCCCTGTTGCCGTGGACAAGTCCTCTGCCTCCTTTGATCTGGATATTCTCTCTCTCCTACAAATCATCTGTTCTTGGGGTTTCAGACATTGCCTTTGGGCTGAGGACTGCTGTCCACAACTGTCCTAACATGCTAGTGCTGGGTGAGAGTCATCATTTGGACTTAGCATCTTAAATCTTCAAATTTCTTAAAAATTGAATTAATTTTTAGGTTTTATTCCTCCTTAGCCATGAAAACACAGAGAAAGAAAAACAACAACAAAAACACTTCTTGCTCCTCCTATATTCTTTAATTTGGTAACTCGTACTGTTATTTATCTTGTCACCTGGTCAAAAATTCTAAGTTTCCCATGAATCCTGCCTCATGGCCAGTCAGTTGGCATAAGCCTCCTAGAATCACACTGCATTTCTCCCACCTCCTTTGTGGCTCGGTGTCTCTTCTCTGCTGGGTTTCATTTTCCATTCCACCTTGCATACTCTGCCCAGTTAATTTTTCTTCCCTGCTCAAACACCTTCAGTGCCTTCCCATTATCTAAATATGCTTGAATGTCTCACTCTGGCATTTGAAGCTCTTCACAAATAGTCCACTTCCAATATTCTGTTGCTACTGCTCTACTGTCTATACTCCATGTTCAGTCAGTTGGGTAACTCATACTTCCTTGCATTTTCTGGCTTCCACGGTGCTCCCCATGATGCCTCGTCCACTTCAAACATCCTCCCAAACCTCTTCCACCTGTCAAAATCCTGCACATCTCAGATGCTCCTCTCTTATGAAGGCTTCCTGTGAGAGTCACCATGCACATCCTCAGACCATGTATTGCATTATCATCACACAAATACTCGTCTGATTTCCTGATGCTCTTGAGGTTAATGACCACTGGTTAGAAGCATTTTACATATTGATCCTCAGAAGTATGTTTATTGATTGAATTATGAAGGGCGTGATTTACCTGGAGAAAAGACTCAAAGGACAAGGGACTGGCTTCATGTTCTTGCAGGACTGTTTGCCATGGAAAATCAGAATGTCCCAGGAAAACAGCTCAGGCCATCATCTCTGTCTCTTGCGGGTATCCAGGGTCCTTACACAGTGAGCAATACCTCTAGGAATATGTCTGTGAGCTTTCTAGCACTCATCTAGGGTTTAGGAAATTCACCACTTCCTGCCTTGGTTCTCCTGCTCTCATTCCTCTGGTGCTATAAGTGATAGGCCCACATACACTTGCTGTACAGGGCACTCAGAAAAAAACATGTTGGACATTTGCTGCCATCTAGTGAAGGAAGCATGGTTCCACCTCCTGCTAATATGAAGCAGATCGTGTTCTCACTCTAGAATGTGACTCCAGGAATCCAGACCTGGCCAAATCGAACCTTGTTAGGGTAGACACATGTGTAGGGTAGAGTGGAGTAGGGTGGGGTGAATCTTCTATACAGATCAGTTTACATCCCTAAATGGTAGTCTAGAATGGCAAGACCTATGTCCTTCTAGATCCTCTCTTATCTCTAGTGAAGAGGTACCCCCTACTGTAATGACAACAATCCCTTATTTTCAGAAAACTTGGTAGGAATCTATAAATCGCCCAGAGCTTATAATCAGAGGCATCTTTTAAGGAAACCATAGGTCATTCCCAGAACCTCAAGAAGAACTTAGCCATTACTTTAAAACTGGTGATTTCCGTGAGGCACTGGCAGTACTGCACAAAACCCTCTGTGGTCCCTTCCCAGCATGGCACAGATGCTCAGGCTCTGCCACATGCATGACTGTGTGCAAGTCACTCAGCCTCTTGGTCCCTTGGTTTTCTCATTTTTCAATGGGTTCATTGAGTTCTTAAGAGGTACAAATGAGATTATTAATGGCAAATGCCTACCCAGCATCTGATGCTGAGCAGCCATGAAATAAATACTAGATGATGATATTATTCCTATTTTTTCCCAGTGTTCCAGAGCACAAAGCTGCCTACAAAACTCATAAAACTCAGGCCCTGAATATGAATACATCAAGTCATGGTTAGATCTCATACACATTGAAAATAATTACCCCACAGCCCAGCTTGGATCCAATGCTTCCCTTTCTTCCACTAGACAGTGGAGGTAGGTAAAAGGCTCAGACCCTGACTCCAGGCTGCTGACAGACACATCAGCTCTTCTTACCTGTCTGAGATACAGGATTCCTGGGCTATTTCTGTGAGGTTTTCCACTAAATCTAGATTATCGTAATCTGGTTTCTTTGACCCTAGCCCACCCTCTTTTGGGGCTGAAAGCCTAATGCCTTGTTTTGCTTTTTGGTGTCTTCAGTTTTTAGGAAATTTGGGAAGAACTAGGCTAATCCCAAAGCCAAGCCCATCTGATAAACCTGGGTTTTTCTCAGGGCTGCATTTCATGTAAAATTTCAGTTGAAACTGAGTATAGGGCTCATCAAATGGCTAAGCCCACTCGCTAAACAGTGTTTTTCAGCTCCCCCACCCTGTGGCCCAGGTGTTGCTAGAGGGCACTCTCATCCAAGGAAGGTATGGCAAATATTTTAAGAACTCAAGCAGGCCTCTCTAATGAGTCCAGCAATGGTGTGCTAGAGCCAGCTTGGGCCAGCTCTCAAGAACTTGTTACAAACACCTCTTCCTAACTCCATGTCTGGTAACACCACGTCAGTGACTTGAAATCAGCCATGATGGAAGCATTCGCACACAGAAATCAATGAATGCTACAAAGCATTTACCCTGAAGAGCCAACTGTTAAACACATATCAGACACACAGCTGGCTCCAATCTTTAATTCCAAGCAAAACACAACATTTAAACCACTATTTACACAACCACTCAATGAGAGGGAAATAAAGAAAGACAAACTGAAAGTCTCATTTATTTATTTTCAGATGTATATAACAGAGACTGTAGCTTGTGAAAGATAGAGTGGTAAATGACAACTCATGATTTTGTCTTTAGTTTTTAAATAAATCCCTTTTAAATAGTTACCAAATATTTAATGTTGGTAAAAAACATTTTCAATAAGATATTCATTTATTGGCAGGTTTTGAATTATTTTACTTAGCATGCAAAAGAGCTATATGATAAACCACACTCTTGCATTGGGAAAAACATTAAATGAAGGTATTTGGGCAATACACCTAGAAACATAAGGAAAAACACAACTTAAAATTTTAATGTATTTTTCTGTTTCTTACTCTTTTGTTTCAACATAATTTGAACTATGGCTTAATCCTAACACTAGCACGTCCTTTACAGCACTTTCCAGTGTCCTCTTCTTTGATAAAGTAGTGCCAGTGGTTAAGATGTAGTCTTATCTTTGTAAGACTTATTTAAAATGAAATAAAAATGTATCACTATATTTAGCTAGAAAACAAATGGAATGGCTAAATTAGCGAGTCCACTGCTTGTTTGTACACTGAGCAGCAGACACCTGAAGCCCAGAGACTGGAGGCAAGACTGTGTGGATGTGAGGTAGGGATGAAAGTGAGGGGCTCAATCACAGTGGACCTTGCCCTGGGCCACCCCGGAGCTAGACAAGTCTCCATTGCAAAGAGTCTGGAGTGGCAAATGGGGCCTGTTTTCCAAGTCACCCTTGGCCGTCTTCCAATACTTTCTAAAGGCCTTTTGAATAATAACAGCACCTCTTTCCTCTTCCTTTCTCTTGGTGGTAGTGACTATGGGTTCATATAACTGCTTGGAAGGATTGGCTTCCATGAACTTCTCCTCCATCATTGTTTTCATGCTATCCAGGCCATCAGAATCACCTAGTACCCTAGTGGTGAAAGCAAAGAGAACATCCATGCAGTGGAGGCGATCTCCACTCACCATGGGCAAGTCCATTACTAGAAATTGAAATTTGTTTGGCTTTGCCACACGCAAAGGCTCAGGAAGGGAATCAGCAAAGTCCGAGAGGGCAGAATATTTGATAAACTGGGTTGCTTCTGGGTCAAACTTTTCCCAAACTTCATAGAATATTTCAAAGTCATCTTCACCCAAAGGTTCCTCACTTTCTTCAGTCGCTGTATTGAAGTTCTCTAAAATCACAGCAATATACATATTGACAACGATAAGAAAGGAGATAATGATATAACTGACAAAGTAGGTTGTGGCTATGGCACGGAGATGGCGACAGTTCTCTGAAGAGGAATTACAAGATTTTTCTGACAGCATGGGCTTAAGGAGGGCATCCCAACCTGCCGATGTGGTTATCTGGAAGAGACAGAGCATGCTGCTGCCAAAAGTTCGGAAGTTGAAAATGTCATCAATTCCAGACTCTGGTTTCACTTTGGAAAAATAGTTCATGCCCAAAATGGCATAAATAAACATCACCAGAAAGAGTAGAAGACCAATGTTGAATAGAGAGGGAAGAGACATCATAAGAGCAAAGAGGAGAGTCCTAATTCCTCGGGCTGCCCGAACAAGTCTCAGGATTCGGCCAATCCTAGCCAAGCGGACAATTCTGAAGAGCGTCGGAGGGAAATTTATGAGCTTCTGTTCCAACTCAGAAACAATTGTACCTCAAGAGAAGGAGAAAAGTCAGTAAATTTCCAGTAGGCACACTGGCTTCAGAATCCTACTAGAGTCAGCTTTTTATCAATACTTTGTGATTTATGCACAAAACTAAGAACTTTCTTTACCAATATCAGAGAAAGTATCTACCTGTACCTTAACTTGGAAAATAATTTCGAAGGGCCATACAGTTTGGGACGAGACTTTAGATGGGAGAGAATGTCTAAAACGTTGACAACACCAAGGAAACAAATGCAGTTTACAAGAGTTATTTTGTGAATTACCTCATGTATGTTATCTATGTTGGATTTTTAAAGTTACTTATGGAGTTACTTTAAACAATAAGACAGGTTTCTGTATTTACTGAATACATAGTATGGAAAATAGATAAACTATAGTTTGAGTCTTTTAGAGTAGAAGGAGAAATGTCTGCTGTTGAAGGTTCTCTTGAGCCTGAGCTGCTTAGGGAAATTGTAGAACCTTTGGCTCCAAAGTTCTACTCCAAAGGGCAGGTTCTTATTTAGGGAAATATTCTTTTTTTTTTTTTTTGGAAACAGAGTCTCATTTTGTCACCCTCAGTAGAGTGTCGTGGCATCATAACTCACAGCAACCTCATGGGCTCAAGCGATCCTCCTGCCTCAGCCTCCCAAGTAGCTGGGACTACAGGCATCTACTACGATGCTCGGCTATTTTTTTATAGAGAGGTCTCTTTCTCTAGCTCAGGTTGGTCTCAAAATCCTGAGCTCAGGCAATCTACTTGCCTTGGCCTCCTAGAGTGCCAGAATTACAGGTGTAAGCCACCACCCCTGGCCTATTTAGAGAAATTTGAATACAGCCTTGCTACAGGTGAAGACTTACCTTTTGAAAGAGCCACAACGTATGTACAGCTAGAGGGAGATGATGGTGCTGAAACACTCATCTTTTGTCTAAAGCTGCCCATGGATCTTGCATATTTACCATTATGCTCACTCCCAAGGTCCAAACTCAACAAGCTCAAGGGACAAAATTGGGGAGATCCTTCCTCTGTTGCTGCAAACATCCCAGAAATGGCATCTCAAGCAGAGGTCTGTGCAAACAACTGAATATTTGGCCTAAAATGCCACCCTGTTCTCTCATTGCCTGCTCTGCAGGCAAGTGATACAAGGATTTAAAGTAACTCACATCTTAGCCCAAATATTGCAGCATGGCTGGAACATGCTTGCCTTGTATGGACATGGCCTTTTTCTTGCACTGAGGATCCTTTAAGGTCCTTAAGGGTCATAGGGTCTCAAAATGCTTCTGTCAATACCTAATGACTAAACAGAACTAGTTGATACATTTCACTGACTGCCCACTGGTGCCAAAGAAGTTGAATTCATATATTAATTGGGAAGTTAAATACAGTAAGATATGAAATTTATTAAGTACCACCTCAGCAACAACTAAAGAAGGTCCATCTCTTAAGGCCTATTGCCTCCCTTAATGTTTCTTTGGTTAATTGAGTCCATAGTAATCCGTCATTTCTGAGCTCAATTCTACTGTGTATGATGTGGTTTGGTGTTCAATTCCTTTCTATTTTCTTCTGACACTTTAAGGTGAGTAGATTTTAATACCACAACTGAATTGTTAATTCCAAGACGGAGATGCCTTTCAATTCACTCTCACGTTTTCTCTAAAATCTTCAGAAGCAGCTTATAAAAGTATCAAGGCTGGGTTGTTGCATGGTAGACATACTGGCAAAAGCACATAAAATTCTGCCTATACTGGTGAGTAGAATTTCACTTAATAGGAGATTTTCTCATCCATTGGAGCAAAATGCTATTCAACAAGTTTATTTGCAATTGGCTAGCAGCTATTTAAAAGATAGACGTCAGAGATATTTATACAAACTCACAAACGGCACAATGCCTGTCACTGCCTGGAAGGGGGCTATCAAATGAATGAACTGCTCTTCACCTATCAGAGGAAGGGCTCTTTGAGCTCTCAGTTGGCTGCCTCAGAGTCATTGTACCACCATTTTCTGTTTTTACTTTTGTCAGTTTTGCCAGGACTTGTGATTGGAAATGATTGACAAAAATTAAAGATCTATATAACTACAAACACACAGAAAAATCTACTGCCAAATTTTATCTACACTAACTTCATGGTTTAGAAACCAGAACCCACTACACACTGTAGCATTTTCTTGCTCTCTGAAATATCTGTATTACAGTGATAGCAGTGGGAACCAAAGTATTTTGATTCAACATATTTATTTGATGTATCCTTTCTGAGACTGCATAAAAGCTTCCACTTGTAAAATCAGTTTGCTGTGTCTTCAATTGCTTTTTGAACTATGAGAAGGCCTTCTGGACAGTTTTACATAATTATAAAAAGTCAAATTAATGGTTTATTTCAAACCAGACTTCAAAAAGCCACAGTAAACTCTCATAATTTAGCCATGATGAATTGATTACAAAGCTGATGTGTGCACATGTGTATTTTATAAAAAGGTATATGGTTGGGAAGTAGAGGATGGGTAAATTCACACCTTTTGGGTAAAAGGCACACTATCTGGGTGAAGGGCACACTTAACTTGTATAAATTTGACTCAGTCTGTACAAAAACAAAATATGTTAACAAAAATATGAAATTTTGAAAAAATTATATGGCAATAACCCTCTTTATTCACTATTCTTCTATAAACCTTATAGTAAATCTTGCTCAGCTGGTTAGAAAATGGGATCAAAACTGATGGTATAAGCACGGTTCACGCTGTGGTCTAAGTTAACACAGGATATAGAACAAGGGAAGAATACTGCTTCTCTGTAAAGTACCTCTTGGAAGCCCAATCTAGAATGGGAGGTGAGGAAGGCACAAAAATGCCATAGGGGCACAATAATTATGATCTGGCATTACAGATTGTTCATGAATGAACAAAGAAAAAAGAAAACATGGGCACTAAATGCCAAATGCTTAAAACTATAAAATGTTTATTAGGGCTTTTTTATATTTGTCCCAGAAAGCTGAACTTTAACTCAATTACCTGAATAAACCAAGTACCACCCCAAAGACTTCTGAGTCAACTTAATTTTGTCTTTCTCCATTGAATAAATTACTCATGTAATTATTTACCTTTCAGTTTCAATTGTGTAGATAGTCAAGGGGATGGAAATTACTCTATTGCCTCGCATCCTCCCAGCAAAGAATGATGTTAGTACCCCTGTTTTTTCAGAAACCACATTATGCCTAATATGCTGTGTTGAAGACAGTTCAGATATACTTCCAAATGGTAAGTATTATACTTTTACTTCTGGCTCTCATTTTAAAACCCCTCTGGCTACTGATTTTACTTACTAACAATAGAAAGGACCACAACCACACAATCAAATAAATTCCAGCCATTGATGAAGTAGTATTGCCTCAAAGCAAAGATTTTGATGAGACACTCTATTGTAAAGATGACCACAAAAGCCCGGTTGAGATTATCAAGGATGGTTTTTGTGTCTTCGGTTAGGTTATATGATTCAGCCATCATGATAACCATGTTTAGGATAATGAGGCTTATGATGACGATGTCAAAGACCTGGCTTGTGACTAGGTCAAACACGAGACCTTGACATTTGTTCTGAGGGAAAAAAAAAAAAGAAATCTTAGATCACCTCAAGTTGCAAGAATAAAATCACCTACATTAAAAAGACACATTAATAAAAGACAGGTTGTTTTTTCTTCCAATGAAAGCAGTTCCTTAAAAAATGTACAAACCCTTTAGAAAGGGGAAGATATTCTTATAGGTTCCCAATATTGCCTTATATATTTTCATTTAAATTTAATTAGATAGCTGGTTTTAAGGTTTATAACTTTAATTTCATTTTAAAAACAGAAATATAGAAGTCTTAGTAACAATATAACTTTGATATGATTAGTGATGTTGCTTCACTGAAATAAAATAGTGCATAATGTATAAATAAAAAGATGAACCTTGGTCTCTATTTCATCTGTTTCTGTATTTTTGCTTGAAAAATATTAATGCAGAGAATAGCTGCTCACATAAGTATGTTGGGCAAAATAGAATTAACGTCTCCAGTGATTACTAAAAATGGAATCAGAAAAACTGATAACTTCATATTATTACTGATGGTGAACTTGCATATTTGTTCCTATATAACTGACCACACTGTCCATCTATAGTGAATATGCGTTGCTCTAATATAGATTCTAAATCAAGTTTGCATGGCAAATCTACCATGAGTAGTGAAATGACTCAGTTATTCCATAATTTTCTTTACTATAAGCGCTTTGACACACTACTTTGTTCTTCATAAGGTAGATAATTATTCCTAAACACAAATTCAGACATTGAAATTGTATGGCATTCTTGGACTACTTGCTGGTTGTTTTATAATATGTACATATTTTGGATTGTATTTCAATATGGGTGTCATTTAATCAAAGTAGCATACACTATTCTATTTACAGAACTCATAAACCCCTCCAAACATCTTTAGAACTCCTCAGAGATTTGTTGTGGTAATCCAGGAAGAAGATAATGATGGCTTATGGTGTTGATAATAAAGGCAAAAACTAAGAACTAACATGTAGGTAGAAGCAAGAACTGTTGGAGTATTTGAATGTAGTGGGCTAGTAAAAAGTTAAAGCTTAAGCTATTGTTTCTAGTTTAACCATCCAGAGATCAAAGAATGAGGAGTATTGAAGGGAGATGATGAGATCTATCTTGACCATGTTGAGATGGAAGAGCCAGTGGGACATCCAGGGCTGGGAGCAGGTAGAAGTATGTGTTTCAGCTTGGGGCAGAAGCTGGAATGCAGGTATGGAGTTCTATAACATGAATACACATATTTATTAAACCCATGAGAGTGAATTTTATCATTCAGGGACAGCGAGAGTAATAAGAAGGAGGGTAGGGCCAAATGTGGGGAGACACATATTTAAATTAGAGAAGACACTTAAAAATCAAGTGCTTTTCCTATATGAGAATGCATTCAGAAAGAGCTGGAGGAAAGATACCCTTATGGATACACTACAGTGAGGCAGAATAAAGGGCAAAAAGAAATGTGAGAAAAGGTGAGCATTGGTTTTATAGTTAATTCTAACATTTAGACAAACAATGAAGATTAAGTTTATAAATTAAAGTGTTAGATGATCAAAAGCAATCTATGTCACTTTAGAATGTATAGACTACACTGCACTATGAATTTTAAACCAAGTAATAAAGCCATCCTGTGGAGGTGCTTCAGGAAAAATCAGAAATGATCCTAAATTCTATTTCTAGAAATGAAATGCATCAATACTCGGTTTGATTTTCCTCTCTACAATTGCTATTCATTTGTTCCAAAGATCAAAAGATGATATTCAGATTTTAGAGATTCTCTGGGGAGATAAAGTTGTGGGTCAAGGACTAACTGTTGATTTGAATTTTTAGCCCAGACTCAGGGACTTCTGGAGATATGTTGGATTTATCTCATGCAACACTGCTCTTTGAAATATAAAAAGTTAAGATAAATGTGCAGCATTAACTGGTGATAATTGTACTTGGTTGTCAAATCATTCATTGATGGTTCCATTGGTGAATTATAGCTATGCAGGGAGGGCTGTGGCTTAGCACCTTCTCCCAGATGAGCCATGTGATAAATATGTTGTTAAAGATAGTTAAGGAGTGCAGGTGGCAGCTTTCCTGTGGTAAAGTAGTACACACCCACTTTCAGTTCATTTTTTGCAGCCCAGCATGTCCCCTATGCAGAAGAGGGCCCAAGAAGCAATGTCTGTGTTTCTGCGACTTCTGTTTGACTGTGTGCCACACTACTTGGCATATACTGGTAAATATGTGGGAACATATGCATCTGGTGGATCTTTTAGTTAATTCCAAACCTAGGACTGACTGGTATTAAGCCAGTGGTTGTGTGGCATGTACACAGAAAGAAAAATTCTCTTTATCTTTTTTTGCTGACTCAAGTTCAAATAAGAACTTCAAAATGAAATTTGTACTGTAAAGTAAAATTGGTATTTAAAAGCTAGGTTCAACTAAGGTAAATTTAAGTTTCATACACCGTAGATAAATTAAACCTCTCCAAATACAATTTTATGGTCAAAAATCCTTCACTATATAAAGGATAAATTCTAAATACTCAGCTCTAACATCCATAGAATTTTTAGTGCAACACAAATATTTAATCTTAGTGGAATGGAATCTGTGCTCTAAAATGTATCTTTTTTATTCAACAAATAATTACTGCGAACACAAGTTATGCCAATTTGAGAGCTGGGAATAACAGTAAATTAATGTCTTTGATTATTGGGGGTCTTGTGTTGGAATAAAAATCTCCAAATCTTCTACATGCTTGAGATTATAAGCCCTGTTTCTCTGACTTCCCTTCCAACCCTCCTTGCCCTGAAAGCTTTCAAACTCACTTGTCAAAATCACCAATGTGCCTGCTGTATTACTTTATAATCTAAAGTTCTCAAATATGTATATTGCATCTAAGATCTTCAATTAAACTGCAGGCAAGGAGAAGTTCTGAGTACATCTGACTTGCCCTGTGATACCTGATACAACAGCATTGAGTGATAGAGAACAGGGGTCAGAGAACTATGACACACAGTCAAATTTACCCAAAAACCTGCTTTTATACAGCTCAGAATGGGATTTACATTTTTAAATTTGGGGGGAAAAAATCACTCAGAAGAATAAAATTTTGTAACATGAAATCCAAATTTCCATGTCCCTAAATAGTGTTAAAACACAGCCACATTCATCTGTTCTATATTGTTTATGGATATTTTTGTGCCAAAATGGCAGAGTTGAATAGTAGCTAAAGAGACCTTATGGTCAGCAAAGGCTAAAATATGTACTATCTGTTCCTTTAAGAAAATGTTTGCCAACTCTTTTCTTTTCTTTTCTTTCTTTTTTTTGCGGTTTTTGGCCAGACTTGGGGTTTGAACCTGCCACTTCCAGCATATGGGGCCGGCACCCTATTCCTTGAGCCACAGGTGCCACCCATTGCCAACTCTTGACATACAAAATTTATCATAAATACGTGTAATGGAAGTGAGTATGCATATACTGAACTTCACACCAAAGATACATTTTAAACTGGTCAAAATTAAATTTAAACAAGCTGCTAAGTTCATGTTGTAATAAGTACTTACTAAGCCACTGATGCATGTTCACTAAAAAATAAATTTAAGCTGTTGCCCAGGCTGTTACTATTGAATTTGAATATCTAATTTTCTTAAGGACTTCGATGTATCTGGGGTTTTGTTCACTTCCTAGATAGCATCTATAAATTTAAAAAATAAAGAAGGATGGCAGTGCAGAAATCTGAGTTCTTCACAGTTACTCAACTGTATTATGTATTTAGAATTATTCAATTGCTCTCACCAGAGGCCTTGGAATAGGTTTTTGAGGTTTTTTGGATCCTAATTTTTTCATTGCATTATAGTATTTCTTCTGTTCTTCTGTCATAAAAATGTCTTGGCCACCTAAGTATAAGGAAAAGACAAATGCTAATTACCTTTAACAAGATTGTTTCAGAATCAAGTTCTGAATTTTTAGAAACAATATTAAATTTATATTACATTTCTATTAACTATGCTAAAATTATAATGAGAAGTGAAAGAATCTGGACTCTAGGGAAGGTGCTGATAAGAAACAAGGTTTAAGTTGAGGAACTTGCAAAACAGGAACAATTTCAGAGTCTGAAAATTAAGAGATCAAAAAGATACAGCAAATAAGCCCCCAAACCAGGGCTGGCCCAAGATTATTTGCTAATCTCTGTAAACTAGAATCTTGGATTTTAATAACTGTAGGGAACTCATGAAAAAAAAAAGTCAGAGGGCTTATGCAAAGGGACAGAAAGCACAGAGGTCACAGTAAGAGTCTGAGACTATCCAAGGGCTGCCAATAAAAGGATGAAGGAAAAAAGAAGTAAAACACAGAGTCTAACTGTTGGTATTGGAAGACAAGCAGGAAATTGTCTCGATCGGGACTATGAGTAAAAACCCAGTTTTCTCCGATAATTTGCAACATCAGTTCTACTTTGATGAGGGTTTGCAGTTTGGATTTATTCCACCAGTATGAACCAAAAATATGTAGATGTAGAAGTTTACCTAGAAGTTAACCAGGTTGTTTGGGATGCTGAGCAAAAATAAGTCCTTTAGTAATCATCTTTGTCATGATAACATTAATAATATTATTCTGAGACTAGAGTGTCTGTATATGTGTTGTAGAATAAAGAAAATAGGTAAGTGTGGAAATGTTTACTGACATCATCTCCTGGGCCCTTAAAAATCATGTATTTCAGTGTGGAAAAGAGGAGACACAGATGTATAAGAGAAGAGCTAAAATGAAAACTTTGTAGTCCCAAATTTGAATGATCAGTATGCATATTTCCACACATTGTTTTTGTATTCTTGGATTTGAAGTAGCTTTGTGCATTGAAAAGGCCTAGAAATTATGAAAATGAGCACTGCAGACCATGATCTTGATGTATCACTTCCCACAAAGAAAACAGTGTTTTTTAGAGGAATGGCTGATTTCAGATCTGGGACAAGTAGAGTACAGCCTAAGCCTGGAAAATGTACAGCCTAAGCATTTCAAAGAACATGAAGTCATCAAATGGGAAGAACTTATGTATCTGAATCTGGTTTAAAAACAAAACAAAACAAACACAAAAAGAGCTTTAATGGAAATAATTAAATGAAATAAAGAGTTAACAAATAAACATTGTTTTAAAATTAAAGGCTTGGAGCAATTTGAACATATACCAGGTTTTGCATTAAATATTTTAGGTATGATAATGGAACTGTGGCTGTGTTTAAAGACAGATATGGTCTGAAATATTTACTAATGAAATAATCTACTGTCTGTGACTGGCAGAATTGAGTATAGGCATTGATGTTCCTAAGGTGAAAAAAGTTGTGTTGGATAAGGTGCATTTTAGTTTCATTCTAGCATATTCTCATGCATATTTGAAATTCTTGAGTAAAATAAAAACAAAACAAACCGTGGACTGATCAAAACAATAATTTCTAATGTAAGCTTCAGTTTAAAATCACAAGGCAAGAGGAGGGGCAAGATGGCCAACTGGAGTCAGCTTTCCATAGAAGCTCCCATCCAGAGGGAAGCATAATGATGAGACAGTACCCAATAAAGCTGAAGACTAGGAGCTGAGCTGAGAGAGGAGTGATAACTGCACATCCCCTCTGCTGAGGCAAGGTGCGACTCTAAGAAAGCAAATTTTAGTTACAAAACTCATCCCAAAGTAAAAGTGTCCATCCCCTCCCCCAAGAGAGTTGGGGTTTTTTTGGTCACTGTAGGTTTTCTACAGGCGAGCAGTGAACTGAAGACCTCTTCTCTCACCCCATGGGAGAGAGTTGTAGGAAGTAGGGACTACTTCCCCAGAGGGACCCTTGCTGTGACCCTGAGCACTCTCTTGCCAGGCATGAAAGTTGAACTAATGTTTTCCCTGACATTTTGAACTTCCAGTCCACCCTCCTCCCTCGCGGAAGGTCCAGAAGGCTAACCTCTGCAGAGACGGAAATGTCTGCAGTTCATTGCCAGGTCTGGGCACAGCAAGGGCCGTGGTAGAAAAGCTTCACTATAACAGTGAGCCCAGCAGTAATGCAGACAAAGTGGGGGAGACTGTCCGGCTTGGCTCTACAAAAGTGCAAACCAGCTGTGGGAGAAGGCTTGCCAGCTGCATGCCCCACCTTCTGGAACTGAGTGCCCTGCACCCCACCCTGCCAGAGCCTCATGCCCTATGACCCATGCTCAGCCCTGCCAGAGCCACCTGCCATGCAAATGGTGAAAAATAATCATCAGGCAGAATCAGCAGAAAAACTCTGGCAACATGAATAATCAGAGTAGATCAACTCCTCCCAAGAAATGATGAAACAGACACACCAGATGATCCCATTCATAAACAAATGGCTGAGATGTCAGAAATTGAGCTCAGAATTTGGATGGCAAATAAGATCAACAGAATGGAGGTAAACATGGAAGTAGAATTTCAAGGAGTAATTCAAAAGTTGTCTCAAGAATTCAATGAATTCAAACAAAAATCACCAAAGATTTTGACACATTGAGGCAAGAACTTGCAGCCCTCAAAGATCTGAAAAATACAGTAAAATCTTTCAGTAACAGAATGGAGCAGGCAGAAGAAAGGATCTCTGACATTGAATACAAAGCTTTTGAATGCTCCCAAATGCTCAAGGAGGAAAAGGAGTGGAGGGCAAAAATGAACCATTCCCTGAGAGAATTGTGGGACCACTCCAAAAGAGCAAACATTCGCCTTATAGGAATTCCTGAAGAAGAGGTTGCTTCAAAAGGCCCAGCTGCTCTACTCCAAGAGATAATAGAGGAAAACATCCCAAACATGGCAAGGGATTCTGAAATCTAGATAGCAGACAGTTTCAGAACCCCAGCACAACTCAATCCAAATAAAGCATCTTCTGGACACATTATAATTAACTTTGTCAAAGTTCGTATGAAAGAGAAAATTCTGCAAGCAGCCACATGTAAGAAAATCATAACCTACAGGGGGAAGAACATTATAATGACTGCAGATCTCTCTGGTGAAACTTTTCATGATAGAAGAGGATGGTCATCAACCTTTAACCTCCTAAAACAAAATAACTTTCAACCCAGGATCCTGTATCCAGCTAAACTGAGTTTCATTTATGATAGAGAAATTAAATACTTTAATGACATTCACATGTTGAAGACATTTGCCATAACTAAACCAGCTCTCCAGGATATTCTCAGACCCATTCCCCACAATGACAAGCACAATGCTCTACCACCAAAGTAAACTCACTCAGAAACTTTTGATGAAACTCCAACTTCCATAGTGGTGAAAGGATTAAAAATGCCCACTGGACTTTTGAAAAACTCGATGTCCAAAATACTACTAGGCTTATCAATACTCTCAATTAATGGCTTAAATTTTCCACTAAAGAGGCACAGGTTGGCTGACTGGATGCAAAAGCTCAGGCCAGATATCTGCTGCATACAACAATCTCATCTTACCTTAAAAGATAAATATAGACTCAGGGTGAAGGGATGGTTGGTCATCTATAATTCAGGCAAATGGAAATCAGGAAAAAGCAGGTGTTGCAATTTTATTTGCAGATACAATAGGCTTTAAACCAACAAAAGTAAGGAAAGATAAGGATGTTCACTTCATATTTGTTAAGGGAAATACTCAACATGACAAGATTTCAATTATTAACATTTATGCACCCAACCAGAATGCACCTCAATTTAGGAGAGACTAACAAACATGAGCAACTTGATTTCCTCTAGCACCATAATGGTTGGAGATTTTTAACACCCCTTTGGCAGTGTTGGATAGATCTTCCAATAAGAAGTTAAGCAAAGAAATTTTAGACTTAAACTTAACTATTCAACAATTGGATTTAACAGACATCTACAGAACATTCCATCCTAACAAAACTGAATGCACATTCTTCTCATCAGTCCAGGAACATCCTCCAGAATTGATAACATCTTAGGTCACAAGTCTAATCTCAGTAAATTTAAAAGAATAGGAATTATTCCTTGCATTTTCTTGCACCATCATGGAATAAAACTTGAACTCAGTAACAACAGGAATCTGCATACTCCTACAAAAACATGGAAGCTAAATAACCTTATGCTGAATGATAGCTGGATCATAGATGAGATTAATAAGGAAATTACCAAATTTTTGGAACAAAATGATAATGAAGGCATGAACTATCAGAACCACTGGGATACCACAAAGACAGTCCTAAGAGGGAAACTTATAGTGTTACAAGTCTTCCTTAAAAGAAGGGAAAGAGAGGAAGTTAACAACTTAATGGAACATCTCAAGCAACTGGAAAAGGAAGAACATTCCAACCCTAAACCTGGCAGAAGAAAAGAAATAACTAAAATTAGAGCAGAACTAAATGAAATTGAAAACAAAAGAATCATACAACAGATTAACCAAAGAGTTGGTTTGTTGAAAAGGTTAATAAGATAGATAAACCTTTGGCCAACCTAACCAGAAATAAAAGAGTAAAATCCCTGATTTCATCAGTCAGAAATGGTAAAGGCCAAATAACAACAGACTCATCAGAAATTTAACAAATCCTTAATGAATATTCCAAAAAACTCTATCCTCAGTAGTATGAAAATCTGAAGGAAATAGATCAATACTTGGAAACATGCCATCTTCCTAGACTTAGCCAGAAAGAAGTGGAAATGTTGAACAAGCCTATATCAAGTTCTGAAATAGCATCAACTATAAGAAATCTCCCCAAAAAGAAAAGCCCAAGACCAGATGGCTTCACATCAGAATTCTACCAAACCTTTAAAGAGGACCTAGTACCTATATTACTTAACCTTTTCCAAAACATAGAAATAGAAGGAATACTTCCCAACACATTCTATGAAGCAAATATCACCCTGATCCCCAAACCAGGAAAAGGCCCAACAAGAAAATAAAATTATTAGATATCTCTAATGAATATTGATGCAAAAAAATTCAATAAGATCCTAGCAAACAGAATCCAGCAACAGATCAAACAAATTATACATCATGACCAGGTGGGTTTCATCCCAGGGTCCCATGTATGGTTCAATATACATAAATCTATAAATATAATACATCACATAAACAAAATAAAAAACAAAGACCATATGATTCTCTCAAGTGATGCAGAAAAAGCTTTTGATAATATCCAGCATCCTTCCATGACCGGAACACTTAAGAAAATAGGTATAGAAGGAACAATCCTTAAAGTGGTAGAGGCCATCTACAGGAAACCCACAGCCAATACCGTATTGAATGGGTAAAATTGAAATCATTCCCACTCATATCAGGAACCAGGCAAGGTTTCCCAATGTCTCCAGTTTTTTAACATTATAATGGAAGTCTTAGCCATCACAATCAGGCAAGAGAAGGTAATGAAGGGTATCCAAATAGGATCAGAGGAGAGCAAACTCTCACTCTTCACAGATGATATGATTGTATACCTGGAAAACCCCAGGGACTCAACTACAAAACTCTTAGAAGTGATCAGGGAATATAGAAGCATCTCAGGATACAAAATCCATACTCACAAATCTGTAGCCTTTATATATACCAACAATAGTCAAGGTAAAACAATCAAGGACTCTATTCCCTTTACAATAGTGCCAAAGAAGATGAAATATCTGGGAGTGTACCTAACAAAGGACGTGAAAGATCTCTATAAAAAGAACTATGAAACTCTGAGAAAAGAAATAGCTGAAGATGTTAACAAATGGAAAAACATACTATGCTCATGGCTGGGAATAATCAACATTGTTAAAATGTCTATACTACCCAAAGCAATCTACAAATTTAATGCAATCCCTATTAACATACCTCTATCATACTTTAAAAATCTGGAAAAATTAGTATTTAGTTTTATATGGAAACAGAAAAAAACTTGAGTAGCCAAGACATTACTCAGAAATAAAAACAAATCAGGAAGACTCACACTACCAGACTTCAGACTACACTATAAATCTATAGTGATCAAAACAGCATGGTACTGGCACAAAAATAGAGAGGTAGATGTATGGAACAGAACTCAAAACCAAGAGATGAACTCAGACACTTATCATCATTTGATCTTTGATAAGCCTATCAAAAATATAAACTGGGGGGAAAGATAGCCTATTTAACAAATGGTGCCAGGTGAATTGGCTGGTGACTTGTAGAAGACTGAAACTGGATCTACATCTTTTTCCTCTAACAAAAATTGACTCTCACTGGTTAAAGGACTTAAACTTAAGATATGAAACCATAAAAATTCTTGGAGAAAGTGCAGGGGAAACACTTGAAAAAATTGGCCTGGGAAAATACTTTATTAGGAGGACCACCCAGGCAGTTGAAACAACATCAAAAATACATTACTGGGATCTGATAAAATCAAGAAGTTTCTGCACTGCCAAAAACACAGTAAGTAAAGCAGGTAGACAATCCTCAGAATGGGAGAGGATTTTTGCAGGTTATATTTCTGACAAAGGTCTAATAACAAGAATCCACAGAGAACTCAAACTTATTAATAAGAAAAGAACAAGTGATCCCATTTCATTGTGGGCAAGAGACATGAACAGAAGCTTCTCTGAAGAAGACAGGTGCATGGTCTACAAACACATGAAAAAATGATCATCATCTTTAATCATCAGAGAAATGCAAACCAAAACCACTTTGAGATATCATCTAATTCAAGTAAGAGTAGCCTACATAGCAAAATTCCAAAACTACAAATGTTGGCGTGGATGTGGAGAAAAGGGAACACTTCTGTACTGCTGGTGGGAATGCAAACTAATACATTTCTTCTGGAAATAAGTTTGAAAAACACTCAGGGATCTAAATGTAGACCTGCCATTTGATCCTGCAATTCCTCTCCTAGGTGTCTATCCAAAAGACCAAAAATCACTTGGCAACAAAGATATTTGCACCAGGTTGTTCATTGCAGCTCAATTCATAATTGCCACATCATGGAAGAAGCCCAAGTGCCCACTGACCCATGAATGGATTAATAAATTATAGTATATGTATACCATGGAATACTATGCAGCATTAAAAAAATGGAGACTTTACCTCTGTTATGTTTACATGGATGGAGATGGAAAATGTTCTTATTAGTAAAGTATCTCAGGAATGGAAAAAAAATCCAGTGTACTCAGTACTACTATAAAACCAATTTATAATCACTCATAGTTTCCTGTGAGAAATGAGTCACAACTATAGCCCAGGATGAAGGAGGGAAGGAGAGGAAGAGAGGAAGGAGGGGGGTGGTTCGATAGAGGGAGGGTTAATGGTGGGACCACAACGATGGTGCATATTGCAAGAGTACAAGTCAAATCTATCAAGTATAGAACACAAATGTCTTAACACTGTGATTAAGTAAATGAGGTGAAAGCTATGTTAAGTAATGAGGTGAAAGGATATAATCACTCCAATTTGTACAAATAATCAAAACATTGAATCCCACAAAGGCATAAATGTATTCATGATCTATGTATATATGACTTAATAAAAAAAATAAAATCACTATGGATGACATCCGAAATACAAGTATTGATTCCAATCAAGATGCATATTACAAAGGGGACTCTCCAGTCAATACTCCTGAGTAGGAAAAGCCGTGTAGTTATGTAACAATGGCAAATGACTTTCCCAGCAGATGCTAAGAAGGCTAGTTGGTATCAAGGTACATTTTGGATGAATTACAAGAGTCCCAAAGGAACATTCTAAAGCCATAAAACTTCAGGAAAACAAAAGGTGAATATTTAGTTACCTGATTTTGGGATTAAGAAATGCCTCAGTTCATAAGTATAAAAAGCAAAAAAGAACTAGATTAGGAGTTCTTTTTATTTGAACTCTTGTATATGTATTTTAGAATCAAGAAATAAGTAATTGTAGAAAAATAAATAATTGTGGAAATGTCTATAAATCAAAAATGTAATTACAAAAAAAGTAAGTAGCAAACCACAAATTGCACTTACCACATAAAAAAGCATAAATAAAAGGTAACAATCTCAGTCTTTTTTTAAAAAATTGAGACAGAGTCTCACTTTGTCACCCTGTGTAGGAGTGTGCTGTGGTGTCATAGTTCACAGCAACCTCAAACTCTTGGGCTTAAACGATTCTCTTGTCTCAGCCTCCCAAGTAGCTGGGACTACAAGTGCCTGCCACAATGCCCAGCTATTTTTGTTGTTATTGTTGTTTGCTTGTTTAGCAGGCCTGGGCTGGGTTCAAATCCACCAGCCCTGGTGCATGTGGCCAGTGCCCTAACCACCGAGCTACAGGATCCCCTGACAATCTAAGTCTTAAAAATAGAGAAAGGATATAAATAGATCATTCTTGAGGGGAAAATACAACCAACAACCTATTAAAAAGTGCATAGCTTTTGATAAATTAAATAAATGATAAATGACTAATGACTAATTATAAAATAAATAAATATAAAACAATGAGATAACACTTCTCCCCATCAGTCTAGAAAAGATAATAAAAGTTACAATAACTAGGGATCCTCATTTCCTATAGAAATAAGGTATCTGATGCATGATTTTTTGCATGGTAATTTAACCATATTTTTTAATGCCCTAAATATTCTAATTCTGGAAACATATCCTGAGCAAATAGTGAGAGATACACAGAGTTTTAAGAACGTTCATTGGTGTTTCAAAAGAGCAGGAAATTTAGAAACAATTTAAATGTCCAAAAAGAGGAAAATAATCATTCTAAATTATGGTCTATCTGTAGCCTTAAAAATTTTTATAGTAAGGATGATTTTGTGACACAGGTTCATAATTACTGAGGTCATAAACTACAAAATTAAAAACATAAGGTGATCCCCTCCTTATAAAAGAAGTTTGTATCTTATTGATAAGTGCCTAGAGGGATTTGTACTAACACAATAAGAAGCACTGTCTAAAGTGGTTATCATTTGATGGTTGCCTTAAGGTGCTTTTAATTTTTGTCTTATCCTCTTTAATTTTCCACATTTACTACAAAGCTCTTATGGATTTTAGAGTTATCAAAATAAGTATCTGTTTAGTATAACACATTATAACCTTCGTAGCCTAGCCTTTTCTCCAGTCATCTTTCCAAGAAGATCTGTTGAGGCTTGGGCATTGGGAGCTAGGACACAAGTTTACTGAAAGAGGAGAATCCATTCATTATTTCCATAATGGATATCAAAATACACTTGAAATGTTATTAAAATATAAGGATAGTGTCACAAATGTTAATACCAGTGGTGGCTATTCTGTTACAGTTTAATTATCAGGCTTAATCTCAACAATAGTAATGTCTATTAATTAAGAGAGTAAGACAGTTAGTGAAAATAATGACTTAATAAAATCTGGATGTATTCTGTGCCCTCTCAGCCTCATCTCTGAGGATCTTCTCCAGACAGAAGTGGTAGGCTGCTTTGTTCTCATACAGATCATAAAGGCTATTTTGTACAACAATCTAGACCAGAGTTATGATTCATTAACGTCCTTTGGAGAACAGAGATGAAATTATCAAATCAAGACCACATGTATACTTATCTTTTTCTGTTGTTGGTTGAAGTTGTCAATAATAACACCAATAAAGAGATTCAGAGTGAAGAATGAGCCAAAGATGATAAAAACCACGAAGTAAAGGTACATGAGTGAATTATTCTCAAATACTGGCTGTTGTTCTCTCTGTTATGGATTTTTTTAATGAGAGAAAAAAAACAATTACTGGAGAATAATGAATTACCTAATTACCTTATTTAGAAGATCAAAGTATTTCTCAGCAGCCTGAGAAACACTGGCTGCATAGCCTCCTCCCAACAGCCATGGGTCTGAGTGAGGGGATAGGAGCATCTTTTAGTTTCTCCAGCTTGGCTTGAGTGGTACCATGTGGTGGGGATTTGGGGTCTACAGGGGTATGTAATTGGAGGGAGTCAGACTGGAGGTGAGGCCACCAGAGAAGGGACACATTCACCTTGGGAAGAGGTGACTAAACTGCTAATCACTGTTTAACTACTACATCTTCCATACAGAGACCACTATTCTATTTAATTTGTTATTATAGTCTCTCACTCTTGAATTCCTAATGCCTAGCATTCCTTCTAGTACAGAGACTCTCAATATACATAGACTAAATCCATGAATAAATGAATGATTAATCTCCAAAATGGATACAAATTGAGTATCACCAAGGTTTCCTAGCTCAAGGTATGTTCAAAAGCAGCTGAGATCCATTTTGGCTTTATGTACTTTGAGGAAGATGGTAAGATTTCCTTTTCTTCCCCCAGTGATATCAGAGATATATTTTGAGCATTAATAGTTCTATCATATCTTGAACATATTTATGATATTTGCTATTCAATATCCATCATATAGACTAGTGTAATGGAGGTAATTATCTGAAAATATTATCTCTCTCTATTGCCATGAAGAGTATCTGACCTTACTCCCAGTTGGCATGAGGAATCCATTCTATACTAATGTCTATCCTTTGAACTAATGGCCATAAAAATGAATTCTCATTCCTCAGAGCTGCTATAACACTACTTGTACCATCTCTACTACTACTATAGGTTGAACATCTCTAATCTGAAAATTTAAAAATTGGAAAAAAGATAAGTATTAGTATAGAAAAGAATTAGTATCTACTACCAGACATTTAAAATAAGATTACTCAGTAGGTTATCAATCTTGCAAGTTAGGTTGTTGCCTTGAGATATAAGAATGTTTATATTCCTTTGTGTCTCTCTTTGGTATATCAAGGGCTTGAAGGGGAAGAGTTTATGGAAGAGAAGTTCATATAGAAAGGAAAACACAAAATCACCCCCATTTCTAGGGCATTTTGGGGAAAAAAAACAGAAAGACAAAAAAATCAGAGCTATAATCTGATCAATTACCCTCCCACCACCCATCCTCCATACCTATGGTGCATTTTACAAGGGTACGTATCAAATCTACTAAGTGTAGAGTATAAATGTCTTAACACAATAATTAAGAAAGTGCGGTGAAGGCTATGTTAACCAGTTTTTTATAAGTATTTCAAATTGTATATAGAACCAGCACATTGTACCCCATAAAAAAATCAGAGCTATAAGATATGTGTTCTGATTCTCCCTCTTTGGGTCTGGAGAGGTTAATTGGAGTCCAGTAAATTGAGGGGGATGTGGAAGGCAAAGAGGGTGTTTCTTACTTTGCTTCTGTGTTTTCTGGGAAGAAACTGCTGCTGGCAAAGCCTGGAATATATTGGGAAGGCAGGCTGACATAAGGGGCTGGAGTTGACAGCCATTGACATGCCATGGTGGGCCTCATAGCAAGGGATAGGAGTAGACTCCTGGGCCAGGGAGCAAGTAGAAGATATGGCATAAGTCAGTACTTGAGGGAAAATAGAGTTGAGAAGGAGAATGGCTCACAGTTTCACCAGTCACAGCATCAATATTTGAGGCCAACAGGGTTCTCTGTGGCTACACAGAGAAGTGACATCATGTGAGAAGCTAACATACAGTAGCTAGCACATACTAGCATGGGCATCAAAATAGGCACTGCTCTATACACCTTTACCTGCCTATCACTCACTACAGTAGCATACGAGTTCTGACAATTAAGCTCACAATCTCATCCTAGAAAAAGTGCTTTGAAGGGTGAACTAGGTGGTGGTGTCAGTGCATAGCTTTGCAAGGAGAGTACATCGAAGACGACCATAGTGATACTCAATGAGGTATGTAGCACTTTTTTTTAGGATGAGTTCACAAACTTCATTGTCTGACCTGGTATGTAAGCCACCCACCTGATCTACCATACATCTACAAAGCTTTCCTCCTGTACCCCATCTCTATCTCAAGGCAGATGGATGCCTAAGTCAAACCAGGGTGAAGGTCATGTACTCAAAAAGACAAAAGAAATGAGTATATTAATATTTGTAAATATTTCTTTTGTTTTAAATTATAATTATAAAATTATATTGTATATATATCATTACATAATGATATATTCATTGAATATGTAAATATTAAAATATAAATTATAATAGTTATAAACAGGTATCTACTATTAGCTTTGCCTTTCCAGAAACTTGACTTTATTAACACATCCAGAATTAAGCAAATTCAGATTTGTTACTATATTCAGGTGTCCTCAAACTATGGCCCACAGGCCACATGCCGCCCACCTAGGACATTATCCAGCCCATGGGGTGTTTTGCCACTGCTGCCTGTCCTGCTTAGCAGTCAACTCATCCCAGGGCCCACAGTCCAGCCCTCCAACAGTCTGAGAGACAGTGAACTGGCCCCCTGTTTAAAAAGTTTGAGGACCCCTACATATTAACTCGTGATGACAGTGACTTCATAACAAGAACTAGAATGGCAATAAAGACTCATTCTCATTTCTAAGTGCAGGCTGAAACACTGCTCAGACCACCTCTATTGCTACTACAGGTTGAGCATCCCTAATCCAAAAATGCAAAATCCAAAATGCTCCAAAATCTAAAACTTTGTGAACATCCATATGATGCTCACAGGTAATGCGCAAATGCTCACTAAAGCATTTTGAATTTTGGATTTTTTCATTAGAGGTGCTCAACTGGAAAGTATTATGCAAATATTCCAAAATCAGAAAAAATCTAAAATCCAAAGCCTGGTCCCAGGCAATTTGGATAAGGTATACTCAATCTCTACCAACTCATATGTACTGAACACATCATTAGGCATTGACTGTGTAGACTCCCAAACAAAACAAGGCACATGTGCTACAATAGGAAAAAGTAAACATTTCCTTTTCCCCATTAATCCCATTCTTGACTCAACCATCTGATCACTCTATGGCTTTGGGCAACTCTCTACTTTTCTATCCTTCAATTTTACCAGCTGAAAAATAAAAACTTGACTAGATTCCTGAATACTTTTTCAACTTTGGGAATTTATAATTATTTTTTCTTCAACTAAGATATGATGGTTGGCAATCACCAGAAACCTCTCCAGTCTCCAGGGAGCCAGGAGCCATGGGAGGGTCTCTCTTGCTCATATTTAGTTCCAATCTTAAGGTTTTCTCATAGTCTAAAACAAGTACTCTTTGAAATTTGTCTTCTATCTTTCTAGCCATTTGGAGAAGAAGTAAGAGGAAAATGAAGGCGTCCTATGCTTCTGTTACTTCAGCCCTATCTTTTACAAGAATGGTTTGTCCTTGGCCACCATAGAGTAAGAGGACTGGACTTTAGAGAATACTGCAGTGTCAGATAGTCACTAGAGGATGCATAAGAACCCTTTTATTAGGCAGTGGTATTTCATAGTGTTTTGTCCTAAGGAAAACAAGGCAGAGAATCCTGGTCACTGAAACTATGATACAGGAACTTCTGGACTTTCCACGTAGTCATGATATTCCTAATTTGACCCTAATACCCTAGAACATGGTGGAACACAGACTCACCTCTCCGGAATCGACAGCTGCATACATAATATCCATCCATCCCTTAAAGGTTGCCTGCAACAAATGCAGAAAAACTTAAGCACAACCGTAGACTTGCCATACCTAGTCACCTGCCATGCAAAAGCAGGCAAGGCCCAGTGGGCTGATGTCTATAAGGTTATGTCCCAAGCTTCCAAGACTGAGTATGCCAATAAAAGAACAGTAGAAGGGAACTCTAGGTTGTGTGTCTTTATTTTTCTTCTAGGATATATGTCTTAATATTTTACTTCTCCATTTGCACAAGATAAAAAAATTTAAAAACAAAAGAAATTTTCACTTACAGAAGTTACTGGAGAAGCTGTGGCCCAACTGCTGGGGGAAAAAAAGCCTGACTGAACCTCTTTCCTGATGCCACATCTGTTTGCACTGCTGTTCAAGACCTGGCAACTTTGATTTTAACAAGGAATTGTTCAAAATGTCATGACCTACATCTAAAGCTCCACTTCTCTCTGGCTGGAGCTCTGGAGAGCAAGCAAGATTCCATAAAGGACAAGGTGGTATATACAGGTCTTTATAGGGGTATTACTAGGAGGTGCAGCTTAGTAGGGGACAATTCTAGAAGGCACTGGCTCCCACATGAGGAATTAGGATTTGATTCCATTCTCAATGGAATCATTGCATTTTTATTGGTTGAGAAATGATTTATGATTCTTTAAAGTTTTTTCTTCTCAAAGTGAAAATCGTACTGACAGCATAACTTACCACCTGCAACAGAGCCAGGTAAGCATTCCCCACATTGTCAAAGTTGACTTCCAAATTGTGCCAGGAGTAATTGTGACTCACACATTGATTTTTGTCAGCAATAATAGAAATATCAATTGCATTTGTTACATTAAGGCATCTTCCAAATTTTCCAGAAAAGAAGTTTACTCCCAGGATACAAAATATGAGCCAGAAAATGAGGCAGACAAGTAAAACATTCAGAATAGCAGGTATGGCACCTATGAGAGCATTGACCACCACCTTAAGGAAACAAAATGGGAGAAAAACATAATAGATGGGTAGGGTTCAACATGCTCTTCATCTTCCCAGGATAGGCCTGATGCTAGATTTCTTGCAGCTCAGTCTTTATTGTCCATACCCCAGACCCCCAACCCATGACAAGCCCTGCTGTCAGCTCAATACCTAAGGGATCCTTTCTGTTGCCACCAAGGACAACTTGAGAAGTGCCCTGTGAAGATGGTGTGAGAGACTTAGGCAGCACTTGCTCTAGAATTCTGATCGGAAATCAGAGCCCTTCTCAGATGTCACAGAAGCTCTTTTCAGACAGAAAGTGTATTAGACTTTTCTCTACCTCTCAAATTCTAAGCACTGGACTGGGTGAGAAGCAGCCCAGGAAAAGCTTGGCAATTTAAGAAAATCCCAGCCTAAGAAGAGCAGCTGTCCTCTCTGCCTTTCCCTGTTACCTTAATTTCCACCCATTCCCTTGGAGAATGTACCTTCATTCCTTCAAACTGGGATAGTGCTCGAAGAGGCCTCAGTGCTCGTAGAGTCCGGAAGGACCTCAGCCCCTTTAAGTCAATGAGACTGGGCACAGAGACCTGGTGGGAAGAGAAGCCATAGGTAGTGCACCTGACTTGGTGTCTGGGGAAGCCAGAGAGAGGTTAAGAGCCTTCTTTCTGAGAGGCAGAATGCACTGAGCCCATATTAACAAATCAGACCCTGTTAGAAGGGGGAGGGCAGATGGAGGGTCCATTTTTCTCCTTGCTTGGCAAATCCACAGTCCAGTAAGGTAAAAACAATGTGTTATCATTATTTGTTTCATGAAAGACAAAGAAAAGATGAGAAATTGTTGTCAATTAAAGGAAACCAAAGAGACATGACAATGATATGTGTGTGGTATGGGATGTTGAATTAGGTCCTAGACTGGTGTGTGGGGACAAGATGGCTGGATGGAGAGAATTAGCCATAAAGAACGTTGTGATAATTGTCAAAATTTGAAAATGGATATGGATTTCAGTATTGAATCAATGTTAAATTTCCTAACTTTGACCATTGGTTGTGATTATGTGAGACATTTTCTTACTAGGAATCACACACTGAAATGTTTAGGGGTGATGGGCATAACACTTACAACTTAATATCAAGCAGTTTAGATTAAAAAAGAGAGAGAGAGAAAGAAAATGACAAAAGCAGAGGGGTGATATGGTAATTAGTTGGTGAATATGGGGAAGAGTATGAGGGTTTCTTTGTGCTAGTTCTCGCAACATTTTTATTAAGCTTGAAATAATATCAAAATTAAAATTTACAAAGAAAAATTAATTATGTATTTGCTAATACTTCTCCTTATTCAAATAGCTCCTTTTAGGAGAATTACATGCATTTTTTCCCTCCCAAAATACTTCTCACCAGTAGGCAGGACTGAGGATTGGAAAGTTCTGTTAAGTACATGAAATTAAAACCAAACAATATGCTGCACTTAAGTTGAAGACCACTCTTTGCAGATCTTTAACCATTCTTATTAGCTATGGATAGTCATTAGATGTGCAACTTGAAAGAGGTCAGTTTCAGCTGGACATAGTTGCTATCATGGGAAAGGTTAGATGGTGAGCCTGTGAAGTGCAGTGTATGAAGGGTAGGACTTGGGAAAGGCTAGATCCTAGACATGGACAAATGATAACTATTAATAATTACAAGTACTGTGAAGGAGCAACGACAACAAGAAAAACATTTTAGAGCAGCAACTATCTGAGACATTCAGAAAAACAGCTTTCATGAGATAATCCCTTCCCCATCCCCACCCTGTGCCTGTACGGACACAGAAATGGTAAACTTACAATTACAATGATAAAGTCGAGCCAGCACCAGGCACTGGTGAAATATTTTGTAAATCCAAAAGCCACCCATTTCAAACCCATCTCCAGAATAAAAATATGTGTGAAAATTTTGTCAGTACAATTTAGTAGTGCTTCGATTTGGGGTCTTTCTTTAAGGTAAACATCTTCAAATACCTGAAATGGTAAAGCATAGGCATAAGCTGGGTTGATTATGTACAAAGAACTCCTTGTTCACTTCACTTTTTACTTTTCTTTCTTGTATGAATAAAAACTAGTTTCTCTCTTGGTGATGAGGTTTTTCTCGAAAAATAAGAAGATTGAACTTTTCCAATGGAACCAATTCCTTGAGTAAATGGAAAAAGAAAAATTCTATTTTCATTCTCCCAGCTGCCATAGTAGTTCTATTCAATGCCTTTCCATTCCTTACAGCACTGAGCCCAAATGCCTTAGCCTATACTTCAGATTCTTCCAACCCTGAGGCCCATCATCTCCTGCCACAAATAGCCTCATCTCTTTAACCCAGAATTCCCTACAGATGTTATCATTTTGTATGTACACCATGACATATCAAATTTGGGAAACTCTGGGCTACAGCACCCAGTGAAAATTACTTTTACTATAAAACGTTAGTATGATTATGAAAAAGAGACATTCTGGATTTCAGAGAGAACCTTTTCATGCTCTATCCGAACATTTACGTCACCCAAAGTATGGGTGATTATGCAAGATCGGGTCTATAGGACTAGAGTATAATCTGTACTTTTGAGTATTACAGGCTGCTGAGGATGAAAGAAAGGGAGAAGGCCCGGTACCTAACCGGCCCAAACTTTTAGGCCAACACTGAAGGCAAGAAAGAAATCAGCCCTCCTCTCAGGTACTATGGTAAGCTCACAGCCTCACATCCTTGGGGAAAAAAAGAAAAGCAGTCTCACTTATAGCTGCCAAGTGGGATTTTGCTGGAGAAGGCCCACCATCTCCTTCTCTGCCCTGTCATCTCCTCTGTAGCCTTAAGATCTCAGCCTAGCTGATATCTGCTGTAGGAAACCTAACCAAAGACTAGGTTAGATGCACCCTACAGGCCCCCATACCACCCACTGTTTCTCTGAGTATATCATTTAACTACCTCTTCTATCTTGGTCTATAATTGCTCCATCTATCTTTTCTACTCAACTCCAGGGTCATGGAGGTGAGAGACTTGTTGGTTTGTTTACCTCTTAAGGAAAGACAAATTGGAATGATATTAGCTGTATATTTCCTCCCTCATTTTGGAAACTTGGCAGTAAGCTGTCTCAGCAGGTCTGTGTTAGCTTAAGGGGTGAGCAGGCTGATACCAACAACTGAGTTTCAGAAAATTCTGCATTGTAACTAGGCCATTTTCTGACCCAGGATGCTCCTCTTATTGCATAGTTGCCTAGACCAGAGCTTCTCAAACTCTAATGAGCCCAAATCATTAGATAAGGGAAACTTATTAATCATTAATAAGGGGAACTTATTACAATGTAAGACTGCACTTCTAAGACTCCTTCTGGTATGCTGATGTGACTGGTCCATAGACTGCCTATCATTGTCAAAGACTAGGTGCCTCTTGTCCTCAGTTCTCTACAAATATGTAGAGGTGCGAGGTCCCTCTCCTGGCACCTTCTGCATTGTGCTTTCAGTCTCACTCTTCCAAGCCTACACTTGCTTTTCTGAAGACAGATGTAAACTAGGATTGTGTGCTCTCTGCTGTATCTCTGACTATAAATTTTCTCTTTATGGCACCATGGAGCATTTGCATGTGGCCTTTTGACAACACTACCGCTTTCCCACTAACTATCAAAAGTGCCATTTGTGGAATGAATAAAAGAAACCCTACCACTTGAATAAAAGTAGATGGTCAGTGAAAACATAATCACCAGAAGACTATAGGTAACCCTAGACCCAAGACTAGCACTAAAAATTAATCTTAATGTTTTAGAGAAATTTACTTTTCTGTTTGAGTAATAATTTACATTGCAGTACCTAGCTAAGTGGAGGTCTATGTTGATCACAATCCCCCATGGATCTGGTATATATTCATCTTTTACCTAGAAATTGCAGAAATGTAAAGCACAAACCAAAAGGTATGGGGTGTGGGAGAGCAAAACATGTCCCACCCCTTCCATTTCCAAGTGACATTTTGTGAAATGTTCTGTCACTCTAAATGATAAAGGCAAACTAATTTAACACAACAAATAGCAAGTAAGTTTAGTTCCATATTACTTGTGACCATTAAAAGGAAAGACACAAGATAAAAGGGAAGGACAGTGGAGAGGGAGGGAAAACATATGTAAGAAGTAAAAGGAAAGATACTGTCCTGCAAGGCAGGAGGGGAAATGGGGCAAGAAAGACCAGAAGGTGTGAAGAGGGGGCAAGGAATTAATGACTCTATGGGAGTAGAAGCTGTTGGGTTCAGAGTTATTTACAAACATCACTGGGATTCATACCACACTTCAATCCTGAAGGACCATATACATTCAGAGGTATCTCATTGTCTTTCCTATTAAGGGATCATGAGTGATGGAAAATACCAAAGCAACTTATCATATCCTAATCTGGATCCTGTAGCCATCTCCCCTAATATTTTATGTTTTAGAAAGCAGCACTGTGGTCTTCAGGAAAAAGGATAGTATGAGGATTGCTGCCTAGAGGAGGAAATATGTTGCATACAATGAAAATGTCTAGAAATCTTCCAAGAATGAGGGGTAGATTAGTGGGCCTGGGCTCAAGGACCAGACCGTAGTGGCTACTTTGAAGCTGTGGGTTGGGTTACTCTTCTACATAAACACATCTTTGGCTTGGGGGGTTCTCAGATGAGCATGACTTCAAAAGATGCGCAAATCCCCACCTAGTGAGAGAAGCAACGAGAAGATCCCACTTCCACCTGTCTTGCACATTCATGGCACTCTATAAGGGATCAAGTCAGAACGTGGCTCCCCCAGCTGCCCTGATGCCCAACATCCCCACAAGACCATAATGATTTACCAGTGTCCCACTGCTCAGCAGAATCACAAAGATAATAAAGCTCTCAAACCAACTGTGTTTCACGATTTGGTAGCAGGTTTTCCGCAGGTTCCACCAAGTGATGCAGGGGGACTTTGTCTTGTCCATTCCACAACATGGAAAGGAGCAACCCAGGCCTGAAAGCAATCAGCAGTAGCAATATCATTAGTGTCTATAATAATAGCTCCAACTCTTTGCTCCTCCCTATGTTCATGTCCCTTGCTATGTGACCTCTCTTTAATGGGAGAAGCAGAGTAGATTTCTAAACTCTTAAATCTGGGCTCAGCCATGTGACTTGCTTTGGCCAGCAGAGTGGAAAGGAAATCACAGAGTGCCAGTTCTGAGCCCAGGCCTGGAAAAGCCTTGCAAGTTTCACATGCTCCCTTGCAACATCTCCATAAAAAGGCATATTCAGACTAGCCTTGTGGTTCTTGGAGGAGAATAATAACCATATGGAGCACAGCCAAGCTGCTCATTTGGGCCCAGGCTTTATCAGTTGACTCCCAGGCAACACCACACATATGAAAGCCAGTTGAGGCTAGCAGAGATCACTCACCTAGACCAGCTGAATCCAGCTGGTCTAACCCAGGCACATGTTATTTCATTGTATGTCACCAAGGTTTTGTGGTTGTCTGCCAAGCAACACTTTTTTTTTTTCATTATTAGTAAATAGATTTTGTCTAAAGGATTTGGGGGAATCGGGTAGAATGGCCACAAGCTTTGCGAGCCACCCATCGTGAAAAAATTTGATCAATTATCAGGATGTTTACAAACAGCTGAGCATTTGTTCTCAGCACACATAAACTTTCAGCATGAATCTTATCACCCTTCTCATCTAGTCACTACTTCCTCTTCTCTAAATTCTGCTGATCCTACTTCATGGTGGTGACAATTCACAGCTTTCCTCCTCACCTTCTTAAGTGAACTATAAACTCTCTTTTGTCCGTTTTCTCCCCCATCTTTCAGAACATTAATAGGGTCATCTTTCAAAAAGACTATTTTTTCCTGTTTTTTATTCTACTTGTCCCTTCTTCAAGAAATCCCCCTTTTTTCTCCATCTCCATGGCTGACACCTATTGCATACCTCCAGGGCCAGTCCAAATGTGAATCAGGAGAACTTTAATCTATTGAAAATCCTTAGCCTGACCTTTGTCCAGCTTTGGGGTTGTCAAACAACCTGGATTATGAGTTTGAAACCCATTCTATGGGTTCTTTCTGGGCCTAGGTTAGTCCTAAACTTGTAGGACAATTTTTTTTTTTTTGGTCTCAGGTTAATCTTTTATTATTTCGAATTGAGACAAACCTTTTTTTTCAAAGACAGTAGCACATTCATTGTCACAAGCATGTTAATATGTCTATTTTGCAAGAAAGAATATATTACAAGTCAACAATTTTTAATTCTTAAATTACTTTATTAATTTGTTAAGTCATTTATTTACGAACATTTGTTGAGCCCATTACCTGGATCAGCTTCTATTGTCCCACCAGAGATACAATGTTGATGAAGTCACTGCCTATGTTTTAAAGAACCTCATGGGGAAGATAGATATAAATAAATTCTCCATGATGAATGCAAAACATAAGGAAGGCCCATAGAAAGACGCCACTACATCCATTCAAGGAATTAGGAAGGGATGCACGTATTACTTATTATATACCTGATACTCTTCTAAGTGATTTATATTCACTCATTTAATACCTACAACAACCCTTTGCCATATATACTATTATTATCCTCATTTTATAAATGACACAGACAAAGGTCAACTAAATCTAACAAGTCACACAACTCGTAAGTGGAGAGGCCAGAATTTGAGCTCAGGCAGTCTGGCTCCTGAGCCAAAGATTCTGATTACAATAGCCAAGCTCTTCTCTTCTCTTGGCCTACAACCTCAAATACATCCTAGCAGTGGATGTACTAGGGATTATACATGCGGCAGACATGTTGGTCCAGTGGAATTTCAAGGCAAGTTTTTTAGAATATTTACCCTGCTTGTTAAGCTGCATGAATAGAGCCTACTGAAATCAAGAATTTCCCAAAATCCTTCTGCCTGGATCTGACAATGACCCCAAGAATTTATGGATGCCTTCTCTTTACTTTTGTCACTAGCAGAAATAGAAAGAAGCATTTACAAAACCACAGAGTTCCAAAGAACTAAAATCCCATTCAAACATTTTGTGAATTAGATGCAGGCATACTGCCACTTACCTTTGGGCAAACATCTCTCTGGTTCCCTTTTGGGAACCACTTCTGGTAACTGAAATTGCCACTGCAGATCAATGGTGCTACATTCTGATAGCATACTGGTGGCATCAGACTTCTGTATATCAGAACACAATAAAATGTGTGTCATTTATCAAGACTCTCACCATGCTTGTACTTAACTCCTCATTATCTGATTTGTCAGGGTTGAAACCAACTTTGCAAAAGCTTCTAGTTATAAGGGGTACCAAGAAAGCACCCCTTCTGAAATCCCCTTTCTACATGCTATAGCAAGCCTAACTTCAGAAGAGAGTTCTCTAACTACTCTCTTGGCTGAATAAGAACAAAGCATATGATGACATAGTTCCCTAACTCTTTTCTTCCTAAAGTTCATAACCTTGGGCTTTCTAACACCAACTATGGAAACAAGGTGGTGAAGAAAAGGCTAGTTTACAGATAGTGTAATTTTTCATTGATCTCAACTCCTGGAATACTAATCCTAGACCAGTGGCTCTCATTGATTTTGCTCTCCAGGAGACATATCAGCCATGTATAAAGACATTTTTGATTATCATAACTGGGGGATGCTACTGGAATCTAGTAGGTAGAGGCTAAAGATTCTGCTACACATTCTACAATTCACAGAAAAGCCAGCACAACAATAAATTCCTATCAGTAGTAAAGTTGAAAAAACTGACCTATACCTTTGCTTAAGACTCAATTCTGGCAATTTTGTCTGCATCAATGCTGATATTTTTTCATAATGGCTATCCTGGAAGTGTGCAGATGAGATACACATTCTTTTCCTAGGAAAATTACCTTTGGGGGATTCTGTTCAAATTCAGGGAATATGTCGATTTCCACGCTTTGAACTCCTGGGCTGGCAGATTTCTTATTCTCCTGATGGAGTTCGTAAGCCTAACATGGAGAATTCCAGAATAGAATTAATATTCATTTGGGAAATCTCACTTGAGATGAAATAAGTTTGAATTACAGTTGGTTTTCTGTTTGTCATGAGAATAGTCTGTAACAGTATTACTCTTTTTCTTTTCTTTATGAAAACTGATCCTGGTAAAGGTCAACACAAATTAGTTCTGGGAAAACTACTTGAAGAAAAAGATGTTGAAACTTACTGCAAATGTTGTCTAATCAAAATAGTATGTTTCTGGTAAGAGAAAACTTAGCATATAATTCAGAGATAAAACTTAAATAGGGATTTAATACATTTTAAGGTATGTCCTTTCAATTCAATGCCTAACTAATAAATTGCTTCATAAATGATACTGATATATAATACCATAATATAGCAAAAAATAAAACGCACATTCATATGATAATCTGTTGTAAAAATAAATGACTAAAAATGTTAAACATGTTTGAAAAATATTTTTTATCATTAGGAGTACAGAGGGGTTCCATAGTAAAATAGGAAACCAAAAAAATAAAGAAAAATATGAAAATACATCTTTACATAAAACTAGCAAATAAATTTTGTGTGATGACCTGCAGGGATATCTAAGAAGGATGTGTGGAGTAACCTTTTAGGTAAAGGTTTCATTCTAACATCTTTGTGAGGGTTCCTGAGACTCTGACATTGTAAGATTAGGATTTAAGAACATTTATCCACATTGAACACACGTAATAATATATAAAACATACACACACACACAAATATCTATGGACTAGACACAGAATAGAAATATAAATTAGTAATAATTTAAAGCAGTTAGATAAAACCTAAAAGCACCCAATGTTAGGAAGGGAACCAGAGATACATTTAAGATTTGAAACTAAGCACTGGGGTACAGTTATTGCATTTAAGAGAGAAAATGAAAAAAGCACTGGGAGGCATCTGTGGCTCAAAGGAGTAGGGTGCTGGCCCCAAATGCCGGAGGTGGCTGGTTCAAACCCAGCCCCAGCCAAAAACTGCAAAAAAAAAGAAGAAGAAAAAAGAAAAGAAAGAAAAAGAAAAAGCTGTGGGGCTTGTATTTACAATTATACAAAGCTGCACACCTAGAGAGGTAGAAGTTAGTACAGCCTTAGAAATAGGACCTGTGCAAAAGTACCCACTGGTTCAGTGTCCAAATATGCAACATGCCCAGTATTACTACTAGACAAGAACTTCAAACTGCAATATAAGACACGAAATATATGCCCTCAAATAGTTTATTAGAGATAGTCACAGAAGTTAGAATGAAAAGAGGGTGTCCCATCCTTCCACTAACAATGATCTTTTAAACTAATATCCAAAATATATGAGGAAACAGACATAAAATCAGTAGCCTTCCAAAAATGAATAACTAGGGGATAGAGTCAAGATGGCCAATGAGAAGCAGCTTTTGCTAGAGACTCTTGTCCAGAGGAAAAGATATTGGACTGAAGTGGACTGAAGTCAAAAGTGAGGAGCTATGCACAGAGAGGACAAAGTGAGGTGCACATCACCCAGACCTCTACCCCTGTACCCCCTTTCCTCTGTCTCCTTTTCCTTTCCCCCACCCCCTCCCTCCTTTTCTCTCTCTGTGCTCTTCCCTTCCCACACCCTTGTACTAGGTCATTAATTGTCGTTATATCAAAATTAAGTACATAGAATTCATGCGTCACCATTCTTCTGGAGCTTAACTAAGAATAATGTGTTCCACTTCCATACAGGTTTACAAAGGATGTAAAGTTTCCATCTTTTTAATGGCTGAATAGTATTTCATGGTATACATATACCACAGTTTGTTAATCCATTCCAGGGTTGGTGAGCATTTAGGCTGTTTCCACATTTTGACAATTGTAAATTCAGCTGCAATAAACAGTCTAGTGCAAGTGTCCTTGTGGTAAAAGGACTTTTTTTCCTTCTAGGTAGATGTCCAGTAATGGAATTGCAGGAAGTACTGGGAAGTCTAGCTTGAGTTCTTTGAGGATTCTCTATAATTCCTTCCAAAAAGGTTGTATTAGTTTGCAGTCCCACCAGCAGTGTAAAAGTGTTCCCTTCTCTCCATAACATGCCAGCATCTGCAGCTTTGAGAGTTGTGATGTGGGCCTGGGGTTAGGTGATATCTCAAGGTGGTTTTTATTTGCATTTCTCTAATAATTTGGGATGATGAGCATTTTTTCATGTTTGTTAGCCATTCGTCTATCTTCTTTAGAGAAGGTTCTATTCATCTCTCTTGCCCATTGATATATGTGATCATTGGCATTTTTCATGTGGATTAATTTATGTTCTCTGTTGATCCTAGTTATCAAGGTTCAGTCTGATTCAAAATATGCAAATATATTTTCCCATTGTGTAGGCTGTCTATTTACTTTGGTGGTTGTCTCCTTAGCTGTACAGAAGCTTTTCAGTTTAATTAAGTCCCATTTGTTTGAGGGGCAGAGCCAAGATGGCAGACTGCAGCCAGCTTTTTACAGAAGCTCCCATCCAGAAGGAGGCTTAAAGGACAGAAGTTTAGCAAAGGAGCTGATGGTTTGGAGCAGAGCCAAGAGAGAAGATTGAAGAGTGCACTTCAACCTTCCTGAGGCAAGCTGTGACCCCAAAAATACAATCAAAAGGTACAAAATCCATCACCAAGTGGATGGGAGTCCCCTCTCCCACAAGAAGGGCTCACAGTTTACTCCATGCAAACAAGTGAGCAGAGTTCAAACATCCTCTGACTCTATCCCATGAGAGAGACCCCCTAAAAACTGGACCTCCTACCCTGCTGGCATGCCATGGAACCCTCCTGCCAGGCATAAAACTGTAAATCTGTATAAAACTGTATATATTCCCCACCTGTGACACTGAACTCCAAGGATCCCAACCCCCCAAGTCTGGAGGTTTGTTACCTACAGAGTCCAGATTCTTGGGCATCTCCTTGAGAGAAGTAGGGGGAAAGGGCTGGTGCTGCTCTGTGCTGACTGTGGCACAGGAGTGAGGAGAAGAAAGTTGGCTCAGAAGAAGCCATACAGCAACAGTGGCATCCTGAGCTATGAACTGACACCATTCAAGAGAGGCTAGCCCTGTCTCTCTGGGCAACCAGAGGTTCCAGACAGCAGCCACATGCCCAACAAATGGACTTGGGAACTTTCGTAAGTAAAGAAACAATTAGCACCAGCCCTCAGGGGAATAGCTGGGACAAAGGCAGTGGGCGGGCAGAGGCTGGAATTCACACCTGAGTGTAAACTCTAATTTGCTTCAGGCCCAGAGCTGAGTTCTTCACCAGCTCTAGAAAGCCTTTGACTTGCAGAAGAATTTAGATAGGACAGAGGTGTGAGGGTGTAATGGCCACAACTTTCAAAGCATAAATTCTTCCCCTGCTGGACTGGACTCAGATTTCCCAACGAGCACCTCGCCCTCGCCCTCGGGGGAATGCTGAGACAAAGGCAGTGGGTGGGCAGAGGCAGGGATTGACACCTGAGTGTAAACTCTAATTGCTGCCCAGGGTTGAGTTGCTCATCAGCGCTAGCAGCCTCTGACTTGCAGAGGAATCTTGCGGCAACAGAAGGTGAGGGGCTGGAATTAAGAGAATATTAACAGCCTAATTTAAACATGCAAGGTCCCCCTGCTGGATGCAGATTTCTGGGTGATTTTGGCAGTCATAAACCCTGGGAGCAGTTGCCTACTGGAGTGAATAGGGTCACAGACCTGGGGGATTACAAGTGACTGGGTGCAAGGTGGGGAAGGAGGTATTAACCTTCCCAGACTAATCCATCTGCTGGGTGGGTCCCTTTGCCTTCACAGAGCACTGGATCAAGTTATATCTGAGCTGCGAGCAGACTCCTCTTATCTAGCTGCCGGAAACATTTGAACTTTTCCACCTGAAATGGGTGCTGACTGGGACAACTGATTTGGACAACTTAAACCAGGCAGACCACCCAGGGACTATTCAAAGGGGCACCCTGGGTGCATGGTTGAGGGAAGGTTTGATTTTCATTGCCCAATTGTTGTTTATGGGGGGTGGGGAAATTTAATTTCTGGTATTTCCCCACAGCTGAGACTTCAACCAAGAGAAACTGAATCACTAGGGTAAGACAGACATCAGCTGAAAATAAGACAGAGCCACTTAGCCCCATCACACCAAGCAGGTTCCCAGTCTCTCAGGCCATAACACTGTATGGGTCCTTGACAAACCTCAAGGGGAAAAGCCAAGTGGAGTAAAACAATCATGGGGTGGAATCAGTGGAAAAGCTCTGGTAATATGAATAACCAGAGTAGATCAACCCCCTCAAGAAAGGATGTGGCTGGTAATATGAATAACCAGAGTAGGTCAAACCCCCAAGAAAGGATGTAGCAGATGAAACTGAAGATCCCCTATATAAACAGATAGCTGAGATGTCAGAAATTGAATTCAGAATTTGGATTGCAAATAAGATAATAGAATAGAGGCAAAGATAGAAATAGAAATTAAAGGAGCGTTCCAAAAGTTCACTCAAGAATTCAACGAATTCAAAGACAAAACCACCAAAGATGGTGGTCGAAACATTAAGGCAAGAGATTGCACCCCTCAAAGATCTGAAAAATACGGTCGAATCTCTTGGTAACAGAGTGCAAGAGGCAGAAGAAAGGATCTCAGATGTAGAAGACAAAGCTTCTGAATATGTCCAAATGTCTAAGGAGAATCAGAAATGGAAAGCAAAAATGGACCATTCTCTCAGAGAGCTCTGGAATAATTCAAAGAAAACTAATATTTGCCTCATAGGAATCCCTGAAGGCAATGAAGTTGCTTCGCAAAACACAGACGCTCTTCTGTATGAAATTATGAAAGATAACTTTCCAGATATGTCAAGAGATCCTGAAATTCAGATTGCAGACAACTTCAGAACCCCAGCACTACTCAACTCAAATAAGACATCCCCCAGACACATCAAAATTAACTTCAGTAAAGTTAATATGAAAGAGAAAACCTTGAAATCAGCGAGACGTAAGAAAACCATAACCTACAAGGGGAAGAATATTAGAATAACTGCAGATCTCTCTGCCAAAACCTTTCAGGCAAGAAGAGGGTGGTCATCGGCATTTAATCTCTTAAAACAAAATAACTTTCAGCCCAGGATCCTGTATCCAGCTAAACTGAATTTCATTTATGATGGAGAAATTAAATACTTTAATGACATCCATGTGTTGAAAAAATTTGCCATAACTAAATGAGCTCTCCAGGATATTCTCAGACCTATTCTCCATAATGACCAGTGCAATCCTCTACCATAAAAGTAAACTAGCTCAGAAACTATTGTTCAAACTCCAACTTCTACAGTGGCAAAAAGATTAAAAATGTCCACTGGACTTTTGAACAACTCAATACCTAAAATTTTATCAGGCTTATCAATAATTTTAATCAATGTGAATGGCTTAAATTGTCTTCTAAAGAGGCACAAATTGGCCGATTGGATACAGAAACTCAGACCAGACATTTGTTGTATACAAGAATCTCATCTTACCTTAAAAGACAAATATAGACTCAGGGTGAAGGGGTGGCCATCTATATTCCAGGCTAATGGAAAGCAGAAAAAAGCAGGTGTTGCAATTTTATTTGCAGACACAATAGCTTTTAAACCAACAAAAGTAACCAAAGATAAAGATGGCCACTTTATATTTGTTAAGGGCAATACTCAATACTCTCAATATGATGAGATGTCAATTATCAATATCTGTGCACCCAACCAGAATGCACCTCAATTTATAAAAGAGACTCTAACTGGCATGAGCAACTTGATTTCCCCCAGTTCCATCATAGTCGGAGATTTTAACACTCCTTTGGCAGTGTTGGATAGATCCTCTAATAACAAGCTTAGCAAAGAAATCTTACATTTAAATTTAACTATTCAACTTCTAGACTTATCAGACATCTACAGAACATTTCATCCTAACAAAACTGAATACACATTTTTCTCATCAGTACATGGAACATACTCCAAAATTGATCACATCTTAGCCCACAAATCTAACCTCAGCAAATTTAAAGGAATAGAAATTATTCCATG